>NC_086451.1:49467609-49792609 GCF_028390025.1 Pseudophryne corroboree
GTCTACACTACAGAAAAGGGTAATAAAGAGAGGGGGGGCACTAAATTTGGGCGCAGTATATATAACAGCAGCTATAGGGGACATAATTCAGTTAGTCCCTGCATTATATAGCGCTCTGGTGTGTGCTGGCATACTCTCACTCTGTCTCCCCAAAGGGCTTTTGTGGGTCCTGTCCTCTGTTAGAGCATTCCCTGTGTGTGTGCGGTGTGTCGGTACGTCTGTGTCGACATGTTTGATGAGGATAATGATGTGGAGGCGGAGCAGATGCCTATAGAAGTGATGTCACCCCCTGCAGGGCAGACACCTGAGTGGATGGACTTATGGAAGGAATTGCGTGCACGTGTCGACTCCTTACACAAAAAATTTGACGACATGCCAAATGCGGGACAGCCGGCTTCTCAGCTCGTGCCTGTCCAGGCGTCTCAAAGGCCATCGGGGGCTCTAAAACGCCCGCTACCTCAGATGGCAGACGCGGATGTCGACACGGATACTGACACCAGTGTCGACGACGATGAGTCTAGTCTAATGTCCACTAAGGCCATTCGCTGCATGATTGAGGCAATGAAAGAGGTGTTACAAATTTCTGATATAAACCCAGGTACCACTAAAAAGGGTATTATGTTTGGGGAGAAAAAACTGCCCGTAGTTTTTCCCCCTTCAGAAGAATTAAATGAAGTGTGTGAAGAAGCGTGGGCTTTCCCTGATAAAAGATTGGTAATCTCTAAGAAGTTACTAATGGCGTTCCCTTTCCCGCCAGAGGATAGGTCACGTTGGGAGACACCCCCTAGGGTGGATAAAGCGCTCACACGTTTGTCTAAAAAGGTGGCACTACCGTCTCCGGATACGGCCGCCCTCAAGGAACCTGCTGATAGAAAGCAGGAGGCGATCCTGAAGTCTGTATATACACACTCAGGCATTATACTTAGACCAGCTATTGCGTCAGCATGGATGTGCAGTGCTGCCGCTGCGTGGTCAGATTCCCTGTCAGAAAATATTGACACCCTAGACAGGGACACTATTCTGCTAACCATAGAGCATATAAAAGACTCAGTCTTATACATGAGAGATGCACAGAGGGAGATCTGCCGGCTGGCATCTAAAATAAGTGCATTGTCCATTTCTGCTAGGAGAGGCTTATGGACTCGCCAGTGGACAGGGGATGCAGATTCGAAAAGGCACATGGAAGTTTTGCCTTATAAGGGTGAGGAGTTATTTGGGGATGGTCTCTCGGACCTAGTTTCCACAGCAACTGCTGGGAAGTCAGCATTTTTACCCCATGTTCCCTCACAGCCTAAAAAGGCGCCGTTTTATCAGGTACAGTCCTTTCGGACTCAGAAAAACAGGCGTGGAAAAGGCGGGTCCTTTCTGTCCAGAGGCAGAGGTAGGGGAAAAAGGCTGCAACAAACAGCAGGTTCCCAGGAGCAAAAATCCTCCCCCGCTTCTTCCAAGTCCGCCGCATGACCGTGGGGCTCCACAGGCGGAGCCAGGTACGGTGGGGGGACGCCTCAAAGATTTCAGCGATCAGTGGGCTCGCTCACAGGTGGATCCCTGGATCCTGCAAATAGTATCTCAAGGGTACAAACTGGAATTCGAGGCGTCTCCACCCCACCGGTTCCTAAAATCTGCCTTGCCGATTACTCCTTCAGACAGGGAGGCTGTGCTAGCGGCAATTCACAAGCTGTATTCCCAGCAGGTGATAATCAAGGTGCCCCTACTTCAACAAGGACGGGGTTACTATTCCACACTGTTTGTGGTACCGAAACCGGATGGTTCGGTGAGACCCATTTTAAATTTGAAATCCTTGAACACATACATAAAAAAATTCAAGTTCAAGATGGAATCGCTCAGGGCGGTTATTGCAAGCCTGGACGAGGGGGATTACATGGTATCCCTGGACATCAAGGATGCTTACCTGCATGTCCCCATTTACTATCCTCACCAGGAGTACCTCAGATTTGTGGTACAGGATTGCCATTACCAATTCCAGACGCTGCCGTTTGGACTGTCCACGGCACCGAGGGTGTTTACCAAGGTAATGGCGGAAATGATGATACTCCTTCGAAAGAAGGGAGTTTTAATTATCCCGTACTTGGACGATCTCCTAATAAAGGCGAGGTCCAAGGAGCAGTTGTCTATCTCAGGAGGTGCTACACCAGCGCGGTTGGATTCTGAATATTCCAAAATCACAGCTGGTTCCGACGACACGTCTACTGTTCCTGGGTATGATTCTGGATACAGTCCAGAGAAAAGTGTTTCTCCCGGAGGAGAAAGCCAAGGAGCTGTCATCTCTAGTCAGAGACCTCCTGAAACCAAAACAGGTATCGGTGCATCACTGCACGCGGGTCCTGGGAAAGATGGTGGCTTCTTACGAAGCAATTCCTTTCGGCAGGTTCCATGCCAGAATCTTTCAGTGGGACCTGTTGGACAAATGGTCCGGATCGCATCTTCAGATGCATCGCCTAATAACCCTGTCTCCAAGAACCAGGGTATCTCTGTTGTGGTGGCTGCAGAGTGCTCATCTTCTAGAGGGCCGCAGATTCGGCATACAGGACTGGGTCCTGGTGACCACGGATGCCAGCCTTCGAGGCTGGGGGGCAGTCACACAGGGAAGAAACTTCCAAGGACTATGGTCGAGTCAGGAGACTTCCCTACACATAAATATTCTGGAACTAAGGGCCATTTACAATGCCCTAAGTCAGGCAAAATCCCTGCTTCTACACCAGCCGGTACTGATCCAGTCAGACAACATCACGACAGTCGCCCATGTAAATCGACAGGGCGGCACAAGAAGCAGGATGGCAATGGCAGAAGCCACAAGGATTCTCCGATGGGCGGAAAATCACGTACTAGCACTGTCAGCAGTGTTCATTCCGGGAGTGGACAACTGGGAAGCAGACTTTCTCAGCAGGCACGACCTCCACCCAGGAGAGTGGGGACTTCATCCAGAAGTCTTCACACTGATTGTAAATCGATGGGAACGGCCACAGGTGGACATGATGGCGTCCCGCCTAAACAAAAAACTGGAGAGATATTGCGCCAGGTCAAGGGACCCTCAGGCGATAGCTGTGGACGCTCTAGTGACACCGTGGGTGTACCAGTCAGTTTATGTGTTCCCTCCTCTGCATCTCATACCAAGGGTACTGAGAATAATAAGAAAACGAGGAGTAAGAACAATACTCGTGGTTCCGGATTGGCCAAGGCGAGCGTGGTACCCGGAATTTCAAGAGTTGATCTCAGAGGACCCATGGCCTCTGCCGCTCAGACAGGACCTGCTGCAGCAGGGGCCCTGTCTGTTCCAAGACTTACCGCGGCTGCGTTTGACGGCATGGCGGTTGAACGCCGTATCCTGAAGGAAAAGGGCATTCCGGAGGAAGTCATTCCTACGCTGATTAAAGCCAGGAAAGATGTAACTGCAAAACATTATCACCGCATATGGCGGAAATATGTTGCTTGGTGTGAGGCCAGAAAGGCCCCAACAGAGGAATTTCAACCAGGTCGATTTCTGCATTTCCTACAAACAGGAGTGACTATGGGCCTGAAATTAGGCTCCATTAAGGTACAGATCTCGGCTCTGTCGATTTTCTTCCAGAAAGAACTAGCTTCACTACCTGAAGTTCAGAGACGTTTGTAAAAGTAGTGCTGCATATTCAGCCCCCGTTTGTGCCTCCAGTGGCACCTTGGGATCTCAACGTGGTGTTGAGTTTCTTAAAATCACATTGGTTTGAGCCACTAAAAACCGTGGATCTAAAATATCTCACGTGGAAAGTGGTCATGTTATTGGCCTTGGCTTCGGCCAGGCGTGTTTCAGAATTGGCGGCTTTGTCATATAAAAGCCCTTATCTGATTTTCTATATGGATAGGGCAGAATTGAGGACTCGTCCCCAGTTTCTCCCTAAGGTGGTATCAGCTTTTCACTTGAACCAACCTATTGTGGTGCCTGCGGCTACTAGGGACTTGGAGGATTCCAAGTTACTGGACGTAGTCAGGGCCTTGAAAATTTATGTTTCCAGGACGGCTGGAGTCAGGAAAACTGACTCGCTGTTTATCCTGTATGCACCCAACAAACTGGGTGCTCCTGCTTCTAAGCAGACTATTGCTCGCTGGATTTGTAGCACAATTCAGCTGGCGCATTCTGCGGCTGGACTGCCGCATCCTAAATCAGTAAAAGCCCACTCCACGAGGAAAGTGGGCTCATCTTGGGCGGCTGCCCGAGGGGTCTCGGCTTTACAACTTTGCCGAGCTGCTACTTGGTCAGGGGCAAACACGTTTGCTAAATTCTACAAATTTGATACCCTGGCTGAGGAGGACCTGGAGTTCTCTCATTCGGTGCTGCAGAGTCATCCGCGCTCTCCCGCCCGTTTGGGAGCTTTGGTATAATCCCCATGGTCCTTTCGGAGTTTCCAGCATCCACTAGGACGTCAGAGAAAATAAGATTTTACTCACCGGTAAATCTATTTCTCGTAGTCCGTAGTGGATGCTGGGCGCCCATCCCAAGTGCGGATTGTCTGCAATACTTGTACATAGTTATTGTTAACTAAAGGGTTATTGTTGAGCCATCTGTTGAGAGGCTCAGTTGTTGTCATACTGTTAAACTGGGTATAGTATCACGAGTTATACGGTGTGATTGGTGTGGCTGGTATGAGTCTTACCCGGGATTCAAAATCCTTCCTTATTATGTCAGCTCGTCCGGGCATAGTGTCCTAACTGAGGCTTGGAGGAGGGTCATAGTGGGATGAGCCAGTGCACACCAGGTGACCTAAAAGCTTTCTTTAGTTGTGCCCAGTCTCCTGCGGAGCCGCTATTCCCCATGGTCCTTTCGGAGTTCCCAGCATCCACTACGGACTACGAGAAATAGATTTACCGGTGAGTAAAATCTTATTTCTCTAACGTCCTAGTGGATGCTGGGGACTCCGAAAGGACCATGGGGAATAGCGGCTCCGCAGGAGACTGGGCACAAAGTAAAAGCTTTAGGACTAGCTGGTGTGCACTGGCTCCTCCCCCTATGACCCTCCTCCAAGCCTCAGTTAAGATTTTGTGCCCGAACGAGAAGGGTGCAATCTAGGTGGCTCTCCTGAGCTGCTTAGAGTAAAAGTTTAAATAGGTTTTTTTATTTTCAGTGAGACCTGCTGGCAACAGGCTCACTGCATCGAGGGACTAAGGGGAGAAGAAGCGAACTCACCTGCGTGCAGAGTGGATTAGGCTTCTTAGGCTACTGGACATTAGCTCCAGAGGGACGATCACAGGTTCAGCCTGGATGGGTCCCGGAGCCGCGCCGCCGGCCCCCTTACAGAGCCAGAAGAGCGAAGAGGTCCGGAAAAATCGGCGGCAGAAGACGTTCCTGTCTTCAAATAAGGTAGCGCACAGCACCGCAGCTGTGCGCCATTGCTCTCAGCACACTTCACACTCCGGTCACTGAGGGTGCAGGGCGCTGGGGGGGAGCGCCCTGAGACGCAATAAAACACGTTTTAAACCTTATATGGCTAAAGAAATGCATCACATATAGCTCCTGGGCTATATGGATGCATTTAACCCCTGCCAGTTTTCCTAAAAAAAGCGGGAGAAAAGGCCGCCGTGAAGGGGGCGGAGCCTATCTCCTCAGCACACAAGCGCCATTTTCCCTCACAGCTCCGCTGGAAGGACGGCTCCCTGACTCTCCCCTGCAGTCCTGCTACAGAAACAGGGTAAAACAAGAGAGGGGGGGCACTATTTGGCAGTTAATATTAGAGATGAGCGGGTTCGGTTTCTCTGAATCCGAACCCGCCAGAACTTCATGTTTTTTTTCACGGGTCCGAGCGACTCGGATCTTCCCGCCTTGCTCGGTTAACCCGAGCGCGCCCGAACGTCATCATGACGCTGTCGGATTCTCGCGAGGCTCGGATTCTATCGCGAGACTCGGATTCTATATAAGGAGCCGCGCGTCGCCGCCATTTTCACACGTGCATTGAGATTGATAGGGAGAGGACGTGGCTGGCGTCCTCTCCGTTTAGAATAGATTAGAGAGACACTTGATTTACTAATTTTGGGGAGCATTAGGAGTACTCACTACTCAGTACAGTGCAGAGTTTTGCTGATAGTGACCAGTGACCACCAGTTTTATTTATAATCCGTTCTCTGCCTGAAAAAAGCGATACACAGCACACAGTGACTCAGTCACATACCATATCTGTGTGCACTGCTCAGGCTCAGGCCAGTGTGCTGCATCATCTATATATATAATATTATATATATCTGTCTGACTGCTCAGCTCACACAGCTTATAATTGTGGGGGAGACTGGGGAGCACTACTGCAGTGCCAGTTATAGGTTATAGCAGGAGCCAGGAGTACATAATATATTATATAGTGAGTGACCACCAGACACACAGTGCAGTTTATTTAATATATCCGTTCTCTGCCTGAAAAAAGCGATACACACAGTGACTCAGTCAGTCACATACCATATCTGTGTGCACTGCTCAGGCTCAGGCCAGTGTGCTGCATCATCTATATATATTATATATCTGTCTGACTGCTCAGCTCACACAGCTTATAATTGTGGGGGAGACTGGGGAGCACTACTGCAGTGCCAGTTATAGGTTATAGCAGGAGCCAGGAGTACATAATATTATATTAAAATTAAACAGTGCACACTTTTGCTGCAGGAGTGCCACTGCCAGTGTGACTAGTGACCAGTGACCTGACCACCAGTATATATAATATTAGTAGTATACTATCTCTTTATCAACCAGTCTATATTAGCAGCAGACACAGTACAGTGCGGTAGTTCACGGCTGTGGCTACCTCTGTGTCGGCACTCGGCAGCCCGTCCATAATTGTATATACCACCTAACCGTGGTTTTTTTTTCTTTCTTTATACATACATACTAGTTACGAGTATACTATCTCTTTATCAACCAGTCTATATATTAGCAGCAGACACAGTACAGTGCGGTAGTTCACGGCTGTGGCTACCTCTGTGTCGGCACTCGGCAGCCCGTCCATAATTGTATATACCACCTAACCGTGGTTTTTTTTTCTTTCTTTATACATACATACTAGTTACGAGTATACTATCTCTTTATCAACCAGTCTATATATTAGCAGCAGACACAGTACAGTGCGGTAGTTCACGGCTGTGGCTACCTCTGTGTCGGCACTCGGCAGCCCGTCCATAGTTGTATATACCACCTAACCGTGGTTTTTTTTTCTTTCTTTATACATACATACTAGTTACGAGTATACTATCTCTTTATCAACCAGTCTATATATTAGCAGCAGACACAGTACAGTGCGGTAGTTCACGGCTGTGGCTACCTCTGTGTCGGCACTCGGCAGCCCGTCCATAATTGTATATACCACCTAACCGTGGTTTTTTTTTTCTTTCTTTATACATACATACTAGTTACGAGTATACTATCTCTTTATCAACCAGTCTATATATTAGCAGCAGACACAGTACAGTGCGGTAGTTCACGGCTGTGGCTACCTCTGTGTCGGCACTCGGCAGCCCGTCCATAATTGTATATACCACCTAACCGTGGTTTTTTTTTCTTTCTTTATACATACATACTAGTTACGAGTATACTATCTCTTTATCAACCAGTCTATATATTAGCAGCAGACACAGTACAGTGCGGTAGTTCACGGCTGTGGCTACCTCTGTGTCGGCACTCGGCAGCCCGTCCATAATTGTATATACCACCTAACCGTGGTTTTTTTTTCTTTCTTTATACATACATACTAGTTACGAGTATACTATCTCTTTATCAACCAGTCTATATATTAGCAGCAGACACAGTACAGTGCGGTAGTTCACGGCTGTGGCTACCTCTGTGTCGGCACTCGGCAGCCCGTCCATAATTGTATATACCACCTAACCGTGGTTTTTTTTTCTTTCTTTATACATACATACTAGTTACGAGTATACTATCTCTTTATCAACCAGTCTATATATTAGCAGCAGACACAGTACAGTGCGGTAGTTCACGGCTGTGGCTACCTCTGTGTCGGCACTCGGCAGCCCGTCCATAATTGTATACTAGTATCCAATCCATCCATCTCCATTGTTTACCTGAGGTGCCTTTTAGTTGTGCCTATTAAAATATGGAGAACAAAAATGTTGAGGTTCCAAAATTAGGGAAAGATCAAGATCCACTTCCACCTCGTGCTGAAGCTGCTGCCACTAGTCATGGCCGAGACGATGAAATGCCAGCAACGTCGTCTGCCAAGGCCGATGCCCAATGGCATAGTACAGAGCATGTCAAAACCAAAACACCAAATATCAGTAAAAAAAGGACTCCAAAACCTAAAATAAAATTGTCGGAGGAGAAGCGTAAACTTGCCAATATGCCATTTACCACACGGAGTGGCAAGGAACGGCTGAGGCCCTGGCCTATGTTCATGGCTAGTGGTTCAGCTTCACATGAGGATGGAAGCACTCAGCCTCTCGCTAGAAAACTGAAAAGACTCAAGCTGGCAAAAGCACCGCAAAGAACTGTGCGTTCTTTGAAATCCCAAATCCACAAGGAGAGTCCAATTGTGTCGGTTGCGATGCCTGACCTTCCCAACACTGGACGTGAAGAGCATGCGCCTTCCACCATTTGCACGCCCCCTGCAAGTGCTGGAAGGAGCACCCGCAGTCCAGTTCCTGATAGTCAGATTGAAGATGTCAGTGTTGAAGTACACCAGGATGAGGAGGATATGGGTGTTGCTGGCGCTGGGGAGGAAATTGACCAGGAGGATTCTGATGGTGAGGTGGTTTGTTTAAGTCAGGCACCCGGGGAGACACCTGTTGTCCGTGGGAGGAATATGGCCGTTGACATGCCAGGTGAAAATACCAAAAAAATCAGCTCTTCGGTGTGGAGGTATTTCACCAGAAATGCGGACAACAGGTGTCAAGCCGTGTGTTCCCTTTGTCAAGCTGTAATAAGTAGGGGTAAGGACGTTAACCACCTCGGAACATCCTCCCTTATACGTCACCTGCAGCGCATTCATAATAAGTCAGTGACAAGTTCAAAAACTTTGGGTGACAGCGGAAGCAGTCCACTGACCAGTAAATCCCTTCCTCTTGTAACCAAGCTCACGCAAACCACCCCACCAACTCCCTCAGTGTCAATTTCCTCCTTCCCCAGGAATGCCAATAGTCCTGCAGGCCATGTCACTGGCAATTCTGACGAGTCCTCTCCTGCCTGGGATTCCTCCGATGCATCCTTGCGTGTAACGCCTACTGCTGCTGGCGCTGCTGTTGTTGCCGCTGGGAGTCGATGGTCATCCCAGAGGGGAAGTCGTAAGCCCACTTGTACTACTTCCAGTAAGCAATTGACTGTTCAACAGTCCTTTGCGAGGAAGATGAAATATCACAGCAGTCATCCTACTGCAAAGCGGATAACTGAGTCCTTGACAACTATGTTGGTGTTAGACGTGCGTCCGGTATCCGCCGTTAGTTCACAGGGAACTAGACAATTTATTGAGGCAGTGTGCCCCCGTTACCAAATACCATCTAGGTTCCACTTCTCTAGGCAGGCGATACCGAGAATGTACACGGACGTCAGAAAAAGACTCACCAGTGTCCTAAAAAATGCAGTTGTACCCAATGTCCACTTAACCACGGACATGTGGACAAGTGGAGCAGGGCAGGGTCAGGACTATATGACTGTGACAGCCCACTGGGTAGATGTATGGACTCCCGCCGCAAGAACAGCAGCGGCGGCACCAGTAGCAGCATCTCGCAAACGCCAACTCTTTCCTAGGCAGGCTACGCTTTGTATCACCGCTTTCCAGAATACGCACACAGCTGAAAACCTCTTACGGCAACTGAGGAAGATCATCGCGGAATGGCTTACCCCAATTGGACTCTCCTGTGGATTTGTGGCATCGGACAACGCCAGCAATATTGTGTGTGCATTAAATATGGGCAAATTCCAGCACGTCCCATGTTTTGCACATACCTTGAATTTGGTGGTGCAGAATTTTTTAAAAAACGACAGGGGCGTGCAAGAGATGCTGTCGGTGGCCAGAAAAATTGCGGGACACTTTCGGCGTACAGGCACCACGTACAGAAGACTGGAGCACCACCAAAAACTACTGAACCTGCCCTGCCATCATCTGAAGCAAGAAGTGGTAACGAGGTGGAATTCAACCCTCTATATGCTTCAGAGGTTGGAGGAGCAGCAAAAGGCCATTCAAGCCTATACAATTGAGCACGATATAGTAGGTGGAATGCACCTGTCTCAAGTGCAGTGGAGAATGATTTCAACGTTGTGCAAGGTTCTGATGCCCTTTGAACTTGCCACACGTGAAGTCAGTTCAGACACTGCCAGCCTGAGTCAGGTCATTCCCCTCATCAGGCTTTTGCAGAAGAAGCTGGAGGCATTGAAGAAGGAGCTAAAGGAGCGATTCCGCTAGGCATGTGGGACTTGTGGATGCAGCCCTTAATTCGCTTAACAAGGATTCACGGGTGGTCAATCTGTTGAAATCAGAGCACTACATTTTGGCCACCGTGCTCGATCCTAGATTTAAAGCCTACCTTGGATCTCTCTTTCCGGCAGACACAGGTCTGCTGGGGTTGAAAGACCTGCTGGTGACAAAATTGTCAAGTCAAGCGGAACGCGACCTGTCAACATCTCCTCCTTCACATTCTCCCGCAACTGGGGGTGCGAGGAAAAGGCTCAGAATTCCGAGCCCACCCGCTGGCGGTGATGCAGGGCAGTCTGGAGCGACTGCTGATGCTGACATCTGGTCCGGACTGAAGGACCTGACAACGATTACGGACATGTCGTCTACTGTCACTGCATATGATTCTCTCAACATTGATAGAATGGTGGAGGATTATATGAGTGACCGCATCCAAGTAGGCACGTCACACAGTCCGTACTTATACTGGCAGGAAAAAGAGGCAATTTGGAGGCCCTTGCACAAACTGGCTTTATTCTACCTAAGTTGCCCTCCCACAAGTGTGTACTCCGAAAGAGTGTTTAGTGCCGCCACTCACCTTGTCAGCAATCGGCGTACGAGGTTACATCCAGAAAATGTGGAGAAGATGATGTTCATTAAAATGAATTATAATCAATTACTCCGCGGAGACATTGACCAGCAGCAATTGCCTCCACAAAGTACACAGGGAGCTGAGATGGTGGATTCCAGTGGGGACGAATTGATAATCTGTGAGGAGGGGGATGTACACGGTGATATATCGGAGGGTGAAGATGAGGTGGACATCTTGCCTCTGTAGAGCCAGTTTGTGCAAGGAGAGATTAATTGCTTCTTTTTTGGGGGGGGTCCAAACCAACCCGTCATATCAGTCACAGTCGTGTGGCAGACCCTGTCACTGAAATGATGGGTTGGTTAAAGTGTGCATGTCCTGTTTTGTTTATACAACATAAGGGTGGGTGGGAGGGCCCAAGGACAATTCCATCTTGCACCTCTTTTTTCTTTTCTTTTTCTTTGCATCATGTGCTGATTGGGGAGGGTTTTTTGGAAGGGACATCCTGCGTGACACTGCAGTGCCACTCCTAGATGGGCCCGGTGTTTGTGTCGGCCACTAGGGTCGCTAATCTTACTCACACAGTCAGCTACCTCATTGCGCCTCTTTTTTTCTTTGCGTCATGTGCTGTTTGGGGAGGGTTTTTTGGAATTGACATCCTGCGTGACACTGCAGTGCCACTCCTAGATGGGCCCGGTGTTTGTGTCGGCCACTAGGGTCGCTAATCTTACTCACACAGTCAGCTACCTCATTGCGCCTCTTTTTTTCTTTGCGTCATGTGCTGTTTGGGGAGGGTTTTTTGGAAGGGACATCCTGCGTGACACTGCAGTGCCACTCCTAGATGGGCCCGGTGTTTGTGTCGGCCACTAGGGTCGCTAATCTTACTCACACAGCTACCTCATTGCGCCTCTTTTTTTCTTTGCGTCATGTGCTCTTTGGGGAGGGTTTTTTGGAAGGGACATCCTGCGTGACACTGCAGTGCCACTCCTAGATGGGCCCGGTGTTTGTGTCGGCCACTAGGGTCGCTAATCTTACTCACACAGCTACCTCATTGCGCCTCTTTTTTTCTTTGCGTCATGTGCTGTTTGGGGAGGGTTTTTTGGAAGGGACATCCTGCGTGACACTGCAGTGCCACTCCTAGATGGGCCCGGTGTTTGTGTCGGCCACTAGGGTCGCTAATCTTACTCACACAGTCAGCTACCTCATTGCGCCTCTTTTTTTCTTTGCGTCATGTGCTGTTTGGGGAGGGTTTTTTGGAAGGGACATCCTGCGTGACACTGCAGTGCCACTCCTAGATGGGCCCGGTGTTTGTGTCGGCCACTAAGGTCGCTAATCTTACTCACACAGCTACCTCATTGCGCCTCTTTTTTTCTTTGCGTCATGTGCTGTTTGGGGAGGGTTTTTTGGAAGGGACATCCTGCGTGACACTGCAGTGCCACTCCTAGATGGGCCCGGTGTTTGTGTCGGCCACTAGGGTCGCTAATCTTACTCACACAGCTACCTCATTGCGCCTCTTTTTTTCTTTGCGTCATGTGCTGTTTGGGGAGGGTTTTTTGGAAGGGCCATCCTGCGTGACACTGCAGTGCCACTCCTAGATGGGCCCGGTGTTTGTGTCGGCCACTAGGGTCGCTAATCTTACTCACACAGCTACCTCATTGCGCCTCTTTTTTTCTTTGCGTCATGTGCTGTTTGGGGAGGGTTTTTTGGAAGGGACATCCTGCGTGACACTGCAGTGCCACTCCTAGATGGGCCCGGTGTTTGTGTCGGCCACTAGGGTCGCTTATCTTACTCACACAGCGACCTCGGTGCAAATTTTAGGACTAAAAATAATATTGTGAGGTGTGAGGTATTCAGAATAGACTGAAAATGAGTGTAAATTATGGTTTTTGAGGTTAATAATACTTTGGGATCAAAATGACCCCCAAATTCTATGATTTAAGCTGTTTTTTAGTGTTTTTTGAAAAAAACACCCGAATCCAAAACACACCCGAATCCGACAAAAAAAATTCGGTGAGGTTTTGCCAAAACGCGTTCGAACCCAAAACACGGCCGCGGAACCGAACCCAAAACCAAAACACAAAACCCGAAAAATTTCAGGCGCTCATCTCTAGTTAATATACATACAGCAGCTATAAAAGGGAGAAACACTTATATAAGGTTATCCCTATATAGATATAGCGCTCTGGTGTGTGCTGGCAAACTCTCCCTCTGTCTCCCCAAAGGGCTCGTGGGGTCCTGTCCTCTATCAGAGCATTCCCTGTGTGTGTGCTGGGTGTCGGTACGATTGTGTCGACATGTATGAGGAGGAAAATGATGTGGAAGCAGAGCAATTGCCTGTTTTAGTGATGTCACCCCCTAGGGAGTCGACACCTGACTGGATGGTCGTATTTAAGGAATTACGTGACAATGTCAGCACTTTGCAAAAAACTGTTGACGACATGAGACAGCCGGCAAATCAGTTAGTGCCTGTCCAGGAGTCTCAAACACCGTCAGGGGCTCTAAAGTGCCCGTTACCTCAGATGGTCGACACAGACCCAGACACGGATACTGACTCCAGTGTCGACGGTGAGGAGACAAACGTAATGTCCAGTAGGGCCACACGTTACATGATCACGGCAATGAAGGAGGCGTTGAACATTTCTGACACTACAAGTACCACAAAAAAGGGTATTATGTGGGGTGTGAAAAAACTACCCGTAGTTTTTCCTGAATCAGATGAATTGAATGAGGTGTGTGATAAAGCGTGGGTTTCCCCCGATAAAAAAATGCTGATTTCTAATAAATTATTGGCACTATACCCTTTCCCGCCAGAGGTTAGGGCGCGTTGGGAAACACCCCCTAGGGTAGATAAGGCGCTCACACGCTTATCAAAACAAGTGGCGTTACCGTCCCCTGATACGGCCGCCCTCAAGGAACCAGCTGATAGAAGGCTGGAAAATATCCTAAAAGGTATATACACACATACTGGTGTTATACTGCGACCAGCAATCGCCTCAGCCTGGATGTGCAGCGCTGGAGTGGCTTGGTCGGATTCCCTGACTGAAAATATTGATACCCTGGATAGGGACAGTATATTATTGACTATAGAGCATTTAAAGGATGCATTACTATATATGCGAGATGCACAGAGGGATATTTGCACCCTGGCATCAAGAGTAAGTGCGATGTCCATTTCTGCCAGAAGAGGGTTATGGACGCGACAGTGGTCAGGGGATGCGGATTCCAAACGACATATGGAAGTATTGCCGTATAAAGGGGAGGAGTTATTTGGGGTCGGTCTATCGGACCTGGTGGCCACGGCAACAGCTGGAAAATCCACCTTTTTACCCCAGGTCACCTCTCAGCAAAAAAAGACACCGTCTTTTCAAACTCAGTCCTTTCGTCCCCATAAGGGCAAGCGGGCAAAAGGCCACTCATTTCTGCCCCGGGGCAGAGGAAGGGGAAAAAGACTGCACCAGGCAGCCTCTTCCCAGGAGCAGAAGCCCTCCCCCGCTTCTGCCAAGTCTTCAGCATGACTCTGGGGCTTTACAAGCGGACTCAGGTACGGTGGGGGCCCGTCTCAAAAATTTCAACGCGCAGTGGGCTCACTCGCAAGTGGACCCCTGGATCCTGCAGGTAGTATCTCAGGGGTACAAATTGGAATTCGAGACGTCTCCCCCTCGCCGGTTCCTGAAGTCTGCTTTACCAAAGTCTCCCCCCGACAGGGAGGCGGTATTGGAAGCCATTCACAAGCTGTATTCCCAGCAGGTGATAATCAAGGTACCCCTCCTACAACAGGGAAAGGGGTATTATTCCACGCTGTTTGTGGTACCGAAGCCGGACGGCTCGGTAAGACCCATTTTAAATCTGAAATCCTTGAACACTTACATAAAAAGGTTCAAGTTCAAGATGGAGTCACTCAGAGCAGTGATAGCGAACCTGGAAGAAGGGGACTTTATGGTGTCTCTGGACATCAAGGATGCTTACCTCCATGTCCCAATTTGCCCTTCTCACCAAGGGTACCTCAGGTTTGTGGTACAGAACTGTCACTATCAGTTTCAGACGCTGCCGTTTGGATTGTCCACGGCACCCCGGGTCTTTACCAAGGTAATGGCCGAAATGATGATTCTTCTTCGAAGAAAAGGCGTCTTAATTATCCCTTACTTGGACGATCTCCTGATAAGGGCAAGGTCCAGAGAACAGTTAGAGGTCGGAGTAGCACTATCTCAAGTAGTACTACGACAGCACGGATGGATTCTAAATATTCCAAAATCGCAGCTGATTCCGACGACACGTCTGCTGTTCCTAGGGATGATTCTGGACACAGTACAGAAAAAGGTGTTTCTCCCGGAGGAGAAAGCCAAGGAGTTATCCGCAGGGCCGGCTCCAGGCCTACTAGCACCCTGAGCGAGAAAATGTAAAAGTGCCCCCCCCCCCCCCCATGCGCGCGCCAAAGGCGCGCGCGCTCCTGGAAAAGTGGGCGTGGTCTCTTGAAAAGTGGGCGTGGTCTCGTCCCCCAGCAGTGCCAGCTACACATGACATGCCCTCCAGCAGTGCCAGCTACACGTGCTAGTGTTCACTTTTTAGGGCAGGTTGCTGATCACAGGGAGGGCACATTTTTAAGTTAGGTGGGCAAAATGATGTACATACTGTAATGCTTGTTGTTCCCATTTCCACACGCTAAAGTATGGACAGTGCGCGCCGAAGGCGCGCAGCAAAAATTTAGGGGAGTTACTTCGTGGGGAAGGTGCGTAGCCACATTATAGTGGCAATTCACATTACACCACACAGTAGTGCAGCTAATACACATTGCACCAGGTAGAACCTCCTATAAGAGCACGTTAGACACATTGCGCCAGGTAGAGCACTGAGACACACTGCCCAGCCACAGACGCCTAGCGGGAACACTACATGATATGCCCCCCAGCAGTGCCAGCTACACATGACATGCCCCCCAGCAGTGCCAGCTACACGTGACATGCCCCCCAGCAGTGCCAGCTACATAAATGGCCACACAGTTCCAGATGGATAAATGCCCCCACAGCGCAGATATGCCCCCACAGTGCCACATACATTAATGCCCTCACAGTGCAAGATATGCCCCCACAGTGCAAGAAATGTCCCCACAGTGCAAGAAATGCCCCCACAGTGCAAGAAATGCCCCCACGGTGCCAGATACATAAATAATAAAAAAATATGGATTGGACAATGGCGCCCTTCTGTCTCTATAAAACACGTATTCTCTATAATTATAAAAGAATATACGTTCCTTTATATAACCTGTATCATCAGCATGTAATAAGTCAGGCTGCTCTTCTGTCCATACAGTATCCCTTCTTTTGTTCAGTTTTCTCTCCAAATGCCCAGAAATAGAGGAAAAATGGACAGACGATAGTATAATACTGTTTTATTCAATTTAAAACACATCAAATTTCCAGTCCAAGTAAAAACTGACACACAAGTGACAAGGAAAATCCCAGATAGTGGAGGTAATGTAATTACCGGATAGTAGGAGAACCGATCAAAGTTCTCAAACTCGCATAGGATGTAATGTCAATCACAGGCAGCCACCCGGGTAACAGCTCCCTGGAACCGGCAATCACCCACGTCCACAATCGTCTGGATAGTCCTCCTCACGGCACCAACGCGTTTCAGGTCTATTCCAGACCCTTTTTCAAGGTAAGTGTGTCTCCATACAGTCATCCGGTCTATTTATTCCAACATCCCCCAATCAGAGTGAATATACAAATTCCTAATCCATATCACCTGTTACAAAGATGGCAGCTTACATATAGTTTACACACGTAGTCATAGTGACCACCTCTATCCCCCAATAGCGTGAAACCTCATAGTCTCATGACCTTTAGTCATGTGATTCCAAGTCATGTGACTTCCATCCATTCCCTATTCCTGTCATTATTGTGGTATGGGCATTACCGCCCTTAGTTGCCGTTTTTTCCAGCTCACATTTGTAATGGATGGACCTGTCATCATCACTATTATGTGTATGGTGATCCTCATGAGGTATTTCACCTCCGATAACATTGTCTCCTCTCTCCGCCGAGCGTCTATATCGGGACTATCCCGTTTCTAGTACTTCCGCCCTTCCAGATACATAAATGCCCCCACGGTGCCAGATACATAAATGCCCCCACGGTGCCAGATACATAAATGCCCCCACGGTGCCAGATACATAAATGCCCCCACGGTGCCTGATACATAAATGCCCCCACGGTGCCTGATACATAAATGCCCCCACGGTGCCTGATACATAAATGCCCCCACGGTGCCAGATACATAAATGTCCCCACGGTGCCTGATACATAAATGCCCCCACGGTGCCTGATACATAAATGCCCCCACGGTGCCAGATACATAAATGCCCCCACGGTGCCAGATACATAAATGTCCCCACGGTGCCTGATACATAAATGCCCCCACGGTGCATGATACATAAATGCCCCCACGGTGCATGATACATAAATGCCCCCACGGTGCCTGATACATAAATGCCCCCACGGTGCCTGATACATAAATGCCCCCACGGTGCCTGATACATAAATGCCCCCACAGAGCCAGATAAATGCCCCCACAGTGCCAGATATGCCCCCACAGTGCCAGATATGCCCCCACAGTGCCAGAAATGCCCCCACAGTGCCAGATAAATGCCCCCACAGAGCCAGATAAATGCCCCCACAGAGCCAGATAAATGTCCCCACAGTGCCAGATAAATGTCCCCACAGTGCCAGATATGCCCCCACAGTGCCAGATAAATGCCCCCACAGTGCCAGATATGCCCCCACAGTGCCAGAAATGCCCCCACAGTGCCAGAAATGCCCCCACAGTGCCAGATAAATGCCCCCACAGAGCCAGATAAATGTCCCCACAGTGCCAGATATGCCCCCACAGTGCCAGATAAATGCCCCCACAGAGCCAGATAAATGCCCCCACAGTGCCAGATATGCCCCCACAGTGCCAGATATGCCCCCACAGTGCCAGAAATGCCCCCACAGTGCCAGATAAATGCCCCCACAGAGCCAGATAAATGCCCCCACAGAGCCAGATAAATGTCCCCACAGTGCCAGATATGCCCCCACAGTGCCAGATAAATGCCCCCACAGTGCCAGATAAATGCCCCCACAGTGCCAGATATGCCCCCACAGTGCCAGATATGCCCCCACGGTGCCAGATATGCCCCCACGGTGCCAGAAATGCCCCCACAGTGCCAGATAAATGCCCCCACAGTGCCAGATAAATGCCCCCACAGAGCCAGATAAATGCCCCCACAGAGCCAGATATGCCCCCACAGTGCCAGATATGCCCCCACAGTGCCAGATATGCCCCCACAGTGCCAGATATGCCCCCACAGTGCCAGATATGCCCCCACAGTGCCAGATATGCCCCCACAGTGCCTGATATGTCCCCACAATGCCTGATATGCCCCCACAGTGCCAGAAATGCCCCCACAGTGCCAGAAATGCCCCCACAGTGCCAGATAAATGCCCCCACAGAGCCAGATAAATGCCCCCACAGAGCCAGATAAATGCCCCTACAGTGCCAGAAATGCCCCCACAGTGCCAGAAATGCCCCCACAGTGCCAGAAATGCCCCCACAGTGCCAGATAAATGCCCCCACAGAGCCAGATAAATGCCCCCACAGAGCCAGATAAATGCCCCCACAGTGCCAGAAATGCCCCCACAGTGCCAGAAATGCCCCCACAGTGCCAGATATGTCCCCACAGTGCCTGATATGCCCCCACAGGGCCAGATATGTCCCCACAGTGCCTGATATGCCCCCACAGTGCCAAATATGCCCCCACAGAGCCAGATATGCAATGCCCCCACAGTGCCAGAAATGCCCCCACAGTGCCAGAAATGCCCCCCACAGAGCCAGAAATGCCCCTACAGTGCCAGAAATGCCCCCACATAACCAAAAATGCCCCGTGTGCCAGAAATGCCCCCACAGTGCGGATCTCCCCCCCCCCCCCCCCCCAAAAAAAAATACCTGCGGCGCTGGGGAGGAGTACTGCTGTCCGCCTGTGTGGGAGCGCTGGCGGGCGGGCGGGAGGCCGGGCGAGTGAGCCTGAGCCTGAGCCTGGGTCCGGGCTGGCGGGCGGCCACTTGTGCAGGCGGGCTATGCGCGGCGCCGGCGTCTGACGTTAGATACCGGCGCCGCGCAGCGCGCATACACAGCGCGACCGCCAAATGCTGCAGCAGCACACACACAGGGCCGGCTCCAGCATCGAATATGGCGGCGCCAGCGCGTGGCGCCCATTAAGGGTGGCGCCCTGCGCGGCCGCTCTATTCGAACATGCCTAGAGCCGGCCCTGGTTATCCGACCTAGTCAGGAACCTCCTAAGACCAGGCCAAGTGTCAGTACATCAATGCACAAGGGTCCTGGGAAAGATGGTGGCTTCTTACGAAGCGATTCCATTCGGCAGATTCCACGCAAGAACTTTTCAGTGGGATCTGCTGGACAAATGGTCCGGATCGCATCTTCAAATGCATCAGCGGATAACCCTGTCTCCAAGGACAAGGGTGTCTCTCCTGTGGTGGTTACAGAGTGCTCATCTCCTAGAGGGCCGCAGATTCGGCATTCAGGATTGGGTCCTGGTGACCACGGATGCCAGCCTGAGAGGCTGGGGAGCAGTCACACAGGGAAAAAATTTCCAGGGCTTGTGGTCAAGCATGGAAACGTCACTTCACATAAATATCCTGGAACTAAGGGCCATTTACAATGCCCTAAGTCAGGCAAGACCTCTGCTTCAGGGTCAGCCGGTGTTGATCCAGTCGGACAACATCACGGCAGTCGCCCACGTAAACAGACAGGGCGGCACAAGAAGCAGGAGGGCAATGATGGAAGTGGCAAGGATTCTTCGCTGGGCGGAGAATCATGTGATAGCACTGTCAGCAGTGTTCATTCCGGGAGTGGACAACTGGGAAGCAGACTTCCTCAGCTGACACGATCTTCACCCGGGGGAGTGGGGACTTCACCCAGAAGTCTTCCACATGATTGTGAACCGTTGGGAAAAACCAAAGGTGGACATGATGGCGTCCCGCCTCAACAAAAAATTGGCCAAGAAGGACTTGGTACCCGTAAATTCAAGAGATGCTCACGGAAGACCCGTGGCCTCTACCTCTAAGAAAGGACCTGCTCCAGCAGGGACCATGTCTGTTCCAAGACTTACCGCGGCTGCGTTTGACGGCATGGCGGTTGAACGCCGGATCCTGAAGGAAAAAGGCATTCCGGATGAAGTCATCCCTACCCTGATCAAAGCCAGGAAGGATGTAACCATACAACATTATCACCGTATTTGGCGTAAATATGTTGCGTGGTGCGAGGCCAGGAAGTCCCCTACAGAGGAATTTCAACTGGGTCGTTTCCTGCATTTCCTGCAAACAGGACTGTCTATGGGCCTCAAATTAGGGTCCATTAAGGTTCAAATTTCGGCCCTGTCAATATTCTTCCAAAAAGAACTGGCTTCTGTTCCTGAAGTTCAGACGTTTGTCAAGGGAGTACTGCATATACAGCCTCCTTTTGTGCCTCCAGTGGCACCTTGGGATCTCAATGTAGTTTTGGGATTCCTAAAATCACATTGGTTTTAGAGATGAGCGGGTTCGGTTTCTCTGAATCCGAACCCGCCAGAACTTCATGGTTTTTTTCACGGGTCCGAGCAGACTCGGATCTTCCCGCCTTGCTCGGTTAACCCGAGCGCGCCCGAACGTCATCATGACGCTGTCGGATTCTCGCGAGGCTCGGATTCTATCGCGAGACTCGGATTCTATATAAGGAGCCGCGCGTCGCCGCCATTTTCACACGTGCATTGAGATTGATAGGGAGAGGACGTGGCTGGCGTCCTCTCCATTTAGATTATAAGAGACTGAGAGAGATTTACTGGAGCTGACTAGGAGGAGTACTGTTACTGTAGAAGTGTAGAGACTGAGTGGAGAGAGTTTACTAGTGAGGACAGTGCAGTTTACTTTATAATCCGTTCTCTGCCTGAAAAAAGCGATACACAGCACACAGTGACTCAGTCACATACCATATCTGTGTGCACTGCTCAGGCTCAGGCCAGTGTGCTGCATCATCTATTATCTATATATAATATTATATATATCTGTCTGACTGCTCAGCTCACACAGCTTATAATTGTGGGGGAGACTGGGGAGCACTACTGCAGTGCCAGTTATAGGTTATAGCAGGAGCCAGGAGTACATAATATATTATATAGTGAGTGACCACCAGACACACAGTGCAGTTTATTTAATATATCCGTTCTCTGCCTGAAAAAAGCGATACACACAGTGACTCAGTCAGTCACATACCATATCTGTGTGCACTGCTCAGGCTCAGGCCAGTGTGCTGCATCATCTATTATCTATATATAATATTATATATATCTGTCTGACTGCTCAGCTCACACAGCTTATAATTGTGGGGGAGACTGGGGAGCACTACTGCAGTGCCAGTTATAGGTTATAGCAGGAGCCAGGAGTACATAATATATTATATAGTGAGTGACCACCAGACACACAGTGCAGTTTATTTAATATATCCGTTCTCTGCCTGAAAAAAGCGATACACACAGTGACTCAGTCAGTCACATACCATATCTGTGTGCACTGCTCAGGCTCAGGCCAGTGTGCTGCATCATCTATTATCTATATATAATATTATATATATCTGTCTGACTGCTCAGCTCACACAGCTTATAATTGTGGGGGAGACTGGGGAGCACTACTGCAGTGCCAGTTATAGGTTATAGCAGGAGCCAGGAGTACATAATATATTATATAGTGAGTGACCACCAGACACACAGTGCAGTTTATTTAATATATCCGTTCTCTGCCTGAAAAAAGCGATACACACAGTGACTCAGTCAGTCACATACCATATCTGTGTGCACTGCTCAGGCTCAGGCCAGTGTGCTGCATCATCTATATATATTATATATCTGTCTGACTGCTCAGCTCACACAGCTTATAATTGTGGGGGAGACTGGGGAGCACTACTGCAGTGCCAGTTATAGGTTATAGCAGGAGCCAGGAGTACATATTATATTAAAATTAAACAGTGCACACTTTTGCTGCAGGAGTGCCACTGCCAGTGTGACTGACCAGTGACCTGACCACACTGACCACCAGTATAGTTAGTAGTATACTTATATTGTGATTGCCTGAAAAAGTTAAACACTCGTCGTGTGACTTCACTTGTGTGTTTTTTTTTTTTTTATTCTATAAAAATAAAACTCATTCTGCTGACAGACAGTGTCCAGCAGGTCCGTCATTATATAATATATAATATATACCTGTCCGGCTGCAGTAGTGATATATATATATTTTTTATATCATTTATCATCCAGTCGCAGCAGACACAGTACGGTAGTTCACGGCTGTGGCTACCTCTGTGTCTCTGCACTCGGCAGGCAGTCCGTCCATAATTGTAATACCACCTAACCGTGGATTTTTTTCATTCTTCTTTATACATACATAGTTACATAGACATCTTCTCTTTATCAACCAGTCTATATTAGCTGCAGACACAGTACAGTACGGTAGTTCACGGCTGTGGCTACCTCTGTGTCTGCACTCGGCAGGCAGTCCGTCCATAATTGTATACCACCTAACCGTGGTTTTTTTTCATTCTTCTTTATACATACATAGTTACATAGACATCTTCTCTTTATCAACCAGTCTATATTAGCTGCAGACACAGTACAGTACGGTAGTTCACGGCTGTGGCTACCTCTGTGTCTGCACTCGGCAGGCAGTCCGTCCATAATTGTATACCACCTAACCGTGGATTTTTTTCAGTCTTCTTTATACATACATAGTTACATAGACATCTTCTCTTTATCAACCAGTCTATATTAGCTGCAGACACAGTACAGTACGGTAGTTCACGGCTGTGGCTACCTCTGTGTCTGCAGTCGGCAGGCAGTCCATAATTGTATACTAGTATCCATCTCCATTGTTTACCTGAGGTGCCTTTTAGTTGTGCCTATTAAAATATGGAGAACAAAAATGTTGAGGTTCCAAAATTAGGGAAAGATCAAGATCCACTTCCACCTCGTGCTGAAGCTGCTGCCACTAGTCATGGCCGAGACGATGAAATGCCAGCAACGTCGTCTGCCAAGGCCGATGCCCAATGTCATAGTACAGAGCATGTCAAATCCAAAACACCAAATATCAGAAAAAAAAGGACTCCAAAACCTAAAATAAAATTGTCGGAGGAGAAGCGTAAACTTGCCAATATGCCATTTACCACACGGAGTGGCAAGGAACGGCTGAGGCCCTGGCCTATGTTCATGGCTAGTGGTTCAGCTTCACATGAGGATGGAAGCACTCAGCCTCTCGCTAGAAAATGAAAAGACTCAAGCTGGCAAAAGCAGCACAGCAAAGAACTGTGCATTCTTCGAAATCCCAAATCCACAAGGAGAGTCCAATTGTGTCGGTTGCGATGCCTGACCTTCCCAACACTGGACGTGAAGAGCATGCGCCTTCCACCATTTGCACGCCCCCTGCAAGTGCATAAGGAGCACCCGCAGTCCAGTTCCTGATAGTCAGATTGAAGATGTCAGTGTTGAAGTACACCAGGATGAGGAGGATATGGGTGTTGCTGGCGCTGGGGAGGAAATTGACCAGGAGGATTCTGATGGTGAGGTGGTTTGTTTAAGTCAGGCACCCGGGGAGACACCTGTTGTCCGTGGGAGGAATATGGCCGTTGACATGCCAGGTGAAAATACCAAAAAAATCAGCTCTTCGGTGTGGAGGTATTTCACCAGAAATGCGGACAACAGGTGTCAAGCCGTGTGTTCCCTTTGTCAAGCTGTAATAAGTAGGGGTAAGGACGTTAACCACCTCGGAACATCCTCCCTTATACGTCACCTGCAGCGCATTCATAATAAGTCAGTGACAAGTTCAAAAACTTTGGGTGACAGCGGAAGCAGTCCACTGACCAGTAAATCCCTTCCTCTTGTAACCAAGCTCACGCAAACCACCCCACCAACTCCCTCAGTGTCAATTTCCTCCTTCCCCAGGAATGCCAATAGTCCTGCAGGCCATGTCACTGGCAATTCTGACGAGTCCTCTCCTGCCTGGGATTCCTCCGATGCATCCTTGCGTGTAACGCCTACTGCTGCTGGCGCTGCTGTTGTTGCCGCTGGGAGTCGATAGTCATCCCAGAGGGGAAGTCGTAAGCCCACTTGTACTACTTCTGTCAGGAATCGACTCACCGCTGTTATGTCGGTCCGCCGGAGCGGACTCCGTCTGGGGTCACTGCACGTTGCTGTCACCTGTCGCCCTGCTCGTGGATGCGCCCTCAGGCCTGGAGGCGTCCCTGGAGTCAACGGGCGTGTGAGCGCGCCGCGTTCCTGCCGGGCCGCGGCATGGGCGCCGCCATGACAGTATTCCCCAGTGTAAGTGCGGCGGCCAATCCGGAGCTTGGCCGCACCCCCTTGTCTCACTCCAGCCAATGCCTGCCGGTCAGGGGGTATATCAGGAGCTGCTGGGTGAGTCAGAGGTTGTCCTGAACTTTGTGTCACTCCTGCGACTCGTGTGTTTGGACCTGTTATCCTGTTCCTCCGTGTTCCTGGATATTCACCTGTTCCTCCGTGTTCCTGGATACTCCCCTGTGTCTCCGTGTTCCTGGATATTCTCCTGTATCTGCTACTCCGTGGAACTACAAGCACCAGCACCACAGCAATACCTTTCTGGCTTCACACCTTCTACACCTGCAGTGTGCTCCAGCCTTCAGCAGTAGAGACTCCCTATCCAGGTGCATTCCAACATCTCACCTGTGATTCAGCCTGCAAGCTGATTGTGCTTTCCACCAGCACAGTGGACATTAACACCACGTCTCCTGCATTGCTACCAGGTTTGCTACTATTATTCCCATCTCTGCTGGCTCCACGTTTTAACCATTCCGGTTTCATTTCCATGCTTCATACTTTGCCATAGACTTTCAGTTCTCAAACCATCATATACCATTGTCATTACCATTGCCGTTACCATTGCTATTTCCATTGCATTCGTTTGTTTTACTTTCTGCTGCATTATTATTATCTGGACTTTCTGTTACTAATAAACCACGTTGTGCACATGCGCAGAAACCCAATACTGCCTCCTCACTTCATTCCTCCTACCTCCACTGACCCACTAGCGCCCCCTCCGGGGACACAAACAAAACCGTCTCTGACAGTAAGTTCAGGACCGATGGACTCGGACGGTGGTCAGAGTGTGGGGTCAGGGGCCTTAAAAAATCTGGTCTCCCGTTTGGATGGACAAGAGGTTGTGCAGCAGCAGATATTCCAGTTTCTGCAAGGGATGTCCTCCCGGATTGATACGTTACAACAATCTCTGCTAAGTGCGCCTGCACCTCCAGTTCCTGTTACCCCTGCACATGCCAGTGTTGGGGGTTCTTCTTCTTCTCCGGCTGCATCTGCTCCTGTATCTCGTTTGCACTTGCCTGTGCCTAGCAGGTATGATGGCAGTCCGAAGTTATGCCGTGGGTTCCTCAACCAGTGTGAAGTCCAGTTTGAACTTTTACCTCACAATTTTCCCACGCCAAGATCCAAGGTTGCTTATATCATCTCACTGCTCTCTGGATCAGCCCTGAGCTGGGTGTCTCCTCTGTGGGAACGTGCCGACCCGTTGATGAACAACTATGCCGAGTTTGTTTCCATCTTCAGACGCATCTTCGATGAACCGGGTCGTGCAACATCAGCCTCCGCAGATCTTCTCCAGCTCCGTCAAGGGACTCGCAGTATGGGTCAATACGTCATCCAGTTCCAGACGCTAGCCGCAGAGATCCAGTGGAATAACCAAGCCTTGGTAGCAGCCTTCTGGCATGGACTCTCGGAGAGGATAAAAGATGAACTGGCAACTCGTGATATTCCTGAGCAATTACCCGAGCTAATCTCCCTATGTATCAAGTTGGACTCTCGCATCCGCGAACGCAACAATGAGCGTGCTCGTGCTGAGTGTCGCAAACCAAGAATGGTACCTCCTGTACAGTTGCAGCCTCCACCTTCTGATGAGCCTATGCAAATTAATAGGTCCCGCTTAACTGCTGAGGAGCGGTCAAGGAGACTCCGTGAGAGACTGTGTCTTTACTGTGCGGCAGTAGGCCACCAAATAAGTTCTTGTCCAGTGCGTTCGGGAAACGCCAGATCCTGACTTGTAAGGGAGGAGTCAAGTTGGGATCTTTCAAGCAAGCTCCTTCAACCCAAGATCTCATTCTTCCTGTGACCTTAGAGACGGCGGCTGGACTCCAATCTGCAACTGCGTTGGTAGACTGTGGTGCAGCGGGGAATTTCATCACTCAAGCTGCGGTAGACAAGTTTCATTTGCCGGTCTGTGAACTTCCATGTCCCGTCTACATTACGGCAGTAGATGGTAGCCGTATCTCTAAGGGGTATATCACTCAACAAACCAGGCCAGTGATACTGGGGGTTGGGTTCCTACATTCTGAGTTAATAAAGTTTTTAGTTATTCCACAGGCAACTCAGGAGATTGTGTTAGGTATGCCCTGGCTCCAGCTACATAACCCACAGATTGACTGGTCTACATTACAACTAACTGCTTGGGGGTCACATTGCCGTCATTCTTGTTTAGCCCAAGTTGTTCCTGTCAAGACTTCTGAAATCAAGACCCCGTCTACTCTTCCTACGGCCTACCAAGACTTCGCTGACGTCTTCAGCGAAAAGGCCGCTGATGTTCTACCGCCCCATAGAGAGTGGGATTGCCCCATCGACCTTGTTCCTGGCAAAAAACCACCTAGGGGGCGCACCTACCCGTTATCTGTTCCTGAAACCGAAGCGATGAGTAAATACATCCAAGAAAATCTACAGAAAGGATTCATCCGTCCCTCATCATCACCTGCTGGGGCAGGTTTCTTTTTTGTTAAAAAGAAAGATGGAGGACTACGTCCATGTATTGACTACCGGGGACTTAATGACATTACCATTAAGAACAGCTACCCGTTACCTCTTATTACCGAGTTATTTGATAGGGTCAAAGGAGCCCGCATCTTCACCAAGTTAGATCTCCGCGGTGCCTATAATCTCATCAGAATCCGCAGCGGTGATGAATGGAAGACGGCTTTCAATACTCGGGATGGCCATTACGAGTACCTGGTAATGCCATTCGGGTTGAGCAATGCCCCAGCAGTGTTCCAGCACTTTGTTAATGAAATCTTCCGTGACGTTCTGTACAAATATCTCGTAGTTTACCTGGACGATATCCTCATCTTCTCTCAAGACCTCTCCTCTCATCGTCTCCAAGTCCGTGAAGTTCTCCGACGTCTTCGTGAGAATCGTCTCTACGGCAAGTTGTCCAAGTGCACCTTCGAAGTTGCCTCCATACCCTTCCTGGGGTATATAATTTCTGGATCGGATCTTCAGATGGACCCGGCAAAATTGGAAGCCATTGCCAATTGGTCCATTCCGAATACTCTCAAGTCAATTCAACGATTCCTGGGCTTCGCCAATTATTATAGGAAATTCATCCAAGGCTTTTCAACTCTCATTGCTCCTATTACCAGCTTAACTCGAAAAGGGGCAGATCATTCCAACTGGTCAGAAGATGCCCTGGCTGCGTTTCAGAAAATCAAGATGGCTTTTATGACCGCACCAGTCTTGCTACAACCTGATGTTAATAAGCCATTCGAGTTGGAGGTGGATGCCTCCACAGTAGGAGTGGGAGCTGTTCTCTCTCAGATAGGAGCTGACGGGAAGATCCATCCCTGTGGATTCTTTTCCCGCAAATTTCTTCCTGCTGAAGTTAATTATTCCATCGGAGATCAAGAGCTTCTGGCGATTAAACTGGCCCTTGAGGAATGGAGGTATCTCCTGGAAGGGGCGAAGTTTCCATTTAACATCTATACGGATCATAAAAACCTGCTCTATCTGAAGGCAGCTCAGTGCCTTAATCCTCGCCAGTCCCGATGGGCTATGTTCTTCTCCCGTTTTAATTTTAAGCTCCATTTCCGCCCAGGTTCTCAGAATACCAAAGCAGATGCCCTGTCTCGATCCATGGAATCCGAGGACGAGATGTCCGATTCAGCACCACGCTCCATCCTGGAACCTGTGGCATTTGCCTCATCACAAGTTTCTCCAGCTCCGCCTCCTGGTAAGATTTTTGTTGCTCCTGAACTCCGTTCTAAGTTGCTGTCTTGGGCCCATCAGTCTAAGTTTACTGGGCATCCTGGTGTCCTAAAGACTTTTAAATTTCTCTCCGGGACATACTGGTGGCCAAAAATGAAAGTTGACATCAAAGACTTTGTAGCGTCTTGTCCTAAATGTGTGCAGCACAAGACTCCTCGTCAGTCTCCAGCAGGTCAACTACAGCCATTATCCATCCCCAGCCGTCCTTGGTCACATCTGTCGATGGATTTCGTCTCTGACCTTCCCTCCTCCCAAGGATACAACACCATCTGGGTAGTGGTCGACAGATTCACCAAAATGGCTCATTTTGTTCCACTCCAAGGACTTCCTTCAGCTCCAAAACTGGCTCAAATCTTCCTGCGGGAGATTTTCCGTTTACATGGACTACCCACTGAAATAATATCTGACCGTGGAGTCCAGTTTGTGGCAAGGTTTTGGAGAGCTCTCTGTTCTGCCATGCAGGTCCATCTCAAGTTCTCGTCAGCATATCATCCTCAGACGAATGGGCAGACAGAGAGGGTAAACCAGGAGTTGGAAACTTTCCTGAGACTGTACGTATCATCTTCCCAAGATGACTGGGTGGATTTGCTCCCGTGGGCCGAATTCGCTCACAATTTCCGCTACCATACAGCTACTGAAACCACTCCGTTCTTCGCTGTTTATGGGCAACATCCACGAGTTCCTGATTTTCAAGACCTTCCTAGCATCGATGTTCCTGCTGCCACTACTGTCCTCAGTCAGTTCTCAACCATCTGGAGGAAGATTCATACTTCACTCAAAAAGGCTTCTGCTCGGTACAAATTCTTTGCCGACCGCAAGAGACGTGCAGTTCCCAGCTTGAAACCTGGGGATAAAGTCTGGCTGTCAACCAGGAATCTTCGTCTTAAAGTGCCTTCGATGAAGTTTGCACCACGCTTCATCGGTCCTTTCTCCATCGAAAGAGTTCTAAATCCTGTGGCTTACAAGCTCAAGTTACCCTCTTCATTGCGTATTCCTAATGCTTTCCATGTCTCTCTCCTCAGACCATTAGTCCTGAATCGCTTCCAAAGAGCTCTTCCAGCTGGCCCCAGCATTCCAACCCAGCAGGGCATAGAGTTCGAGATAGAGAAGATCCTGGACTCCCGTCACCGGTATGGTCGTCTGCAATATCTCATCGACTGGGCCGGTTATGGTCCTGAGGAGAGGAGTTGGGTGAACTCTGCTGATGTCCACGCTCCCAGGTTGGTCCGTGTTTTCCACAGGTCTCATCCTTCCAAGCCACGTGGGTGTTCGGTGCTCACCCATAAAGGAGGGGGTACTGTCAGGAATCGACTCACCGCTGTTATGTCGGTCCGCCGGAGCGGACTCCGTCTGGGGTCACTGCACGTTGCTGTCACCTGTCGCCCTGCTCGTGGATGCGCCCTCAGGCCTGGAGGCGTCCCTGGAGTCAACGGGCGTGTGAGCGCGCCGCGTTCCTGCCGGGCCGCGGCATGGGCGCCGCCATGACAGTATTCCCCAGTGTAAGTGCGGCGGCCAATCCGGAGCTTGGCCGCACCCCCTTGTCTCACTCCAGCCAATGCCTGCCGGTCAGGGGGTATATCAGGAGCTGCTGGGTGAGTCAGAGGTTGTCCTGAACTTTGTGTCACTCCTGCGACTCGTGTGTTTGGACCTGTTATCCTGTTCCTCCGTGTTCCTGGATATTCACCTGTTCCTCCGTGTTCCTGGATACTCCCCTGTGTCTCCGTGTTCCTGGATATTCTCCTGTATCTGCTACTCCGTGGAACTACAAGCACCAGCACCACAGCAATACCTTTCTGGCTTCACACCTTCTACACCTGCAGTGTGCTCCAGCCTTCAGCAGTAGAGACTCCCTATCCAGGTGCATTCCAACATCTCACCTGTGATTCAGCCTGCAAGCTGATTGTGCTTTCCACCAGCACAGTGGACATTAACACCACGTCTCCTGCATTGCTACCAGGTTTGCTACTATTATTCCCATCTCTGCTGGCTCCACGTTTTAACCATTCCGGTTTCATTTCCATGCTTCATACTTTGCCATAGACTTTCAGTTCTCAAACCATCATATACCATTGTCATTACCATTGCCGTTACCATTGCTATTTCCATTGCATTCGTTTGTTTTACTTTCTGCTGCATTATTATTATCTGGACTTTCTGTTACTAATAAACCACGTTGTGCACATGCGCAGAAACCCAATACTGCCTCCTCACTTCATTCCTCCTACCTCCACTGACCCACTAGCGCCCCCTCCGGGGACACAAACAAAACCGTCTCTGACAACTTCCAGTAAGCAATTGACTGTTCAACAGTCCTTTGCGAGGAAGATGAAATATCACAGCAGTCATCCTACTGCAAAGCGGATAACTGAGGCCTTGACAACTATGTTGGTGTTAGACGTGCGTCCGGTATCCGCCGTTAGTTCACAGGGAACTAGACAATTTATTGAGGCAGTGTGCCCCCGTTACCAAATACCATCTAGGTTCCACTTCTCTAGGCAGGCGATACCGAGAATGTACACGGACGTCAGAAAAAGACTCACCAGTGTCCTAAAAAATGCAGTTGTACCCAATGTCCACTTAACCACGGACATGTGGACAAGTGGAGCAGGGCAGGGTCAGGACTATATGACTGTGACAGCCCACTGGGTAGATGTATGGACTCCCGCCGCAAGAACAGCAGCGGCGGCACCAGTAGCAGCATCTCGCAAACGCCAACTCTTTCCTAGGCAGGCTACGCTTTGTATCACCGCTTTCCAGAATACGCACACAGCTGAAAACCTCTTACGGCAACTGAGGAAGATCATCGCGGAATGGCTTACCCCAATTGGACTCTCCTGTGGATTTGTGGCATCGGACAACGCCAGCAATATTGTGTGTGCATTAAATATGGGCAAATTCCAGCACGTCCCATGTTTTGCACATACCTTGAATTTGGTGGTGCAGAATTTTTTAAAAAACGACAGGGGCGTGCAAGAGATGCTGTCGGTGGCCAGAAGAATTGCGGGACACTTTCGGCGTACAGGCACCACGTACAGAAGACTGGAGCACCACCAAAAACTACTGAACCTGCCCTGCCATCATCTGAAGCAAGAAGTGGTAACGAGGTGGAATTCAACCCTCTATATGCTTCAGAGGTTGGAGGAGCAGCAAAAGGCCATTCAAGCCTATACAATTGAGCACGATATAGTAGGTGGAATGCACCTGTCTCAAGCGCAGTGGAGAATGATTTCAACGTTGTGCAAGGTTCTGATGCCCTTTGAACTTGCCACACGTGAAGTCAGTTCAGACACTGCCAGCCTGAGTCAGGTCATTCCCCTCATCAGGCTTTTGCAGAAGAAGCTGGAGACATTGAAGGAGGAGCTAACACGGAGCGATTCCGCTAGGCATGTGGGACTTGTGGATGGAGCCCTTAATTCGCTTAACAAGGATTCACGGGTGGTCAATCTGTTGAAATCAGAGCACTACATTTTGGCCACCGTGCTCGATCCTAGATTTAAAGCCTACCTTGGATCTCTCTTTCCGGCAGACACAAGTCTGCTGGGGTTGAAAGACCTGCTGGTGACAAAATTGTCAAGTCAAGCGGAACGCGACCTGTCAACATCTCCTCCTTCACATTCTCCCGCAACTGGGGGTGCGAGGAAAAGGCTCAGAATTCCGAGCCCACCCGCTGGCGGTGATGCAGGGCAGTCTGGAGCGACTGCTGATGCTGACATCTGGTCCGGACTGAAGGACCTGACAACGATTACGGACATGTCGTCTACTGTCACTGCATATGATTCTCTCAACATTGATAGAATGGTGGAGGATTATATGAGTGACCGCATCCAAGTAGGCACGTCACACAGTCCGTACTTATACTGGCAGGAAAAAGAGGCAATTTGGAGGCCCTTGCACAAACTGGCTTTATTCTACCTAAGTTGCCCTCCCACAAGTGTGTACTCCGAAAGAGTGTTTAGTGCCGCCGCTCACCTTGTCAGCAATCGGCGTACGAGGTTACATCCAGAAAATGTGGAGAAGATGATGTTCATTAAAATGAATTATAATCAATTCCTCCGCGGAGACATTGACCAGCAGCAATTGCATCCACAAAGTACACAGGGAGCTGAGATGGTGGATTCCAGTGGGGACGAATTGATAATCTGTGAGGAGGGGGATGTACACGGTGATATATCGGAGGGTGAAGATGAGGTGGACATCTTGCCTCTGTAGAGCCAGTTTGTGCAAGGAGAGATTAATTGCTTCTTTTTTGGGGGGGGTCCAAACCAACCTGTCATATCAGTCACAGTCGTGTGGCAGACCCTGTCACTGAAATGATGGGTTGGTTAAAGTGTGCATGTCCTGTTTTGTTTATACAACATAAGGGTGGGTGGGAGGGCCCAAGGACAATTCCATCTTGCACCTCTTTTTTCTTTTCTTTTTCTTTGCATCATGTGCTGATTGGGGAGGGTTTTTTGGAAGGGACATCCTGCGTGACACTGCAGTGCCACTCCTAGATGGGCCCGGTGTTTGTGTCGGCCACTAGGGTCGCTAATCTTACTCACACAGTCAGCTACCTCATTGCGCCTCTTTTTTTCTTTGCGTCATGTGCTGTTTGGGGAGGGTTTTTTGGAAGGGACATCCTGCGTGACACTGCAGTGCCACTCCTAGATGGGCCCGGTGTTTGTGTCGGCCACTAGGGTCGCTAATCTTACTCACACAGCTACCTCATTGCGCCTCTTTTTTTCTTTGCGTCATGTGCTGTTTGGGGAGGGTTTTTTGGAAGGGACATCCTGCGTGACACTGCAGTGCCACTCCTAGATGGGCCCGGTGTTTGTGTCGGCCACTAGGGTCGCTAATCTTACTCACACAGCTACCTCATTGCGCCTCTTTTTTTCTTTGCGTCATGTGCTGTTTGGGGAGGGTTTTTTGGAAGGGCCATCCTGCGTGACACTGCAGTGCCACTCCTAGATGGGCCCGGTGTTTGTGTCGGCCACTAGGGTCGCTAATCTTACTCACACAGCTACCTCATTGCGCCTCTTTTTTTCTTTGCGTCATGTGCTGTTTGGGGAGGGTTTTTTGGAAGGGACATCCTGCGTGACACTGCAGTGCCACTCCTAGATGGGCCCGGTGTTTGTGTCGGCCACTAGGGTCGCTTATCTTACTCACACAGCGACCTCGGTGCAAATTTTAGGACTAAAAATAATATTGTGAGGTGTGAGGTATTCAGAATAGACTGAAAATGAGTGTAAATTATGGTTTTTGAGGTTAATAATACTTTGGGATCAAAATGACCCCCAAATTCTATGATTTAAGCTGTTTTTTAGTGTTTTTTGAAAAAAACACCCGAATCCAAAACACACCCGAATCCGACAAAAAAAATTCGGTGAGGTTTTGCCAAAACGCGTTCGAACCCAAAACACGGCCGCGGAACCGAACCCAAAACCAAATCACAAAACCCGAAAAATTTCAGGCGCTCATCTCTAATTGGTTTGAACCACTCACCGCTGTGGACTTAAAATATCTCACATGGAAAGTGGTAATGCTGTTAGCCCTGGCTTCAGCCAGGCGTGTCTCAGAATTGGCGGCTTTATCCTATAAAAGCCCTTACCTAATTTTTCATACGGACAGGGCAGAATTGAGGACTCGTCCTCAATTTCTTCCTAAGGTGGTTTCAGCATTTCACTTAAACCAGCCTATTGTGGTGCCTGCGGCTACTAGGGACTTGGAGGATTCCAAGTTGCTGGACGTAGTCAGGGCCCTGAAAATATATGTTTCCAGGACGGCTGGAGTCAGAAAATCTGATTCGCTGTTTATCCTGTATGCACCCAACAAGCTGGGTGCTCCTGCTTCTAAGCAGACGATTGCTCGTTGGATTTGTAGTACAATTCAGCTTGCACATTCTGTGGCAGGCCTGCCACAGCCAAAATCTGTAAAAGCCCATTCCACACGGAAAGTGGGCTCATCTTGGGCGGCTGCCCGAGGGGTCTCGGCTTTACAACTTTGCCGAGCAGCTACTTGGTCAGGGGCAAACACGTTTGCTAAATTCTACAAATTTGATACCCTGGCTGAGGAGGACCTGGAGTTCTCTCATTCGGTGCTGCAGAGTCATCCGCACTCTCCCGCCCGTTTGGGAGCTTTGGTATAATCCCCATGGTCCTTTCGGAGTCCCCAGCATCCACTAGGACGTTAGAGAAAATAAGAATTTACTTACCGATAATTCTATTTCTCATAGTCCGTAGTGGATGCTGGGCGCCCATCCCAAGTGCGGTTTGTCTGCATTACTTGTACATAGTTATTGTTACAAAAATCGGGTTATTGTTGTTGTGAGCCATCTTTTCAGAGGCTCCTTCTGTTATCATGCTGTTAACTGGGTTCAGATCACAAGTTGTACGGTGTGATTGGTGTGGCTGGTATGAGTCTTACCCGGGATTCAAAATCCTTCCTTATTGTGTACGCTCGTCCGGGCACAGTATCCTAACTGAGGCTTGGAGGAGGGTCATAGGGGGAGGAGCCAGTGCACAACAGATAGTCCTAAAGCTTTTACTTTGTGCCAAGTCTCCTGCGGAGCCGCTATTCCCCATGGTCCTTTCGGAGTTCCCAGCATCCACTACGGACTACGAGAAATAGATTTACCGGTGAGTAAAATCTTATTATTCCAACTACAGTGTCACAGGGAACAGGTGTAAGTGGCATGCCAAGGTTTGGGGAATCACCAGCTAGGACCAATAGGTAAGCTCTGGCCTTACATATAGGCTTTCATAGTCTATAAATGCCACTTACTCTCTGATCCTATTGCTCTCACTCCTTCCCTCACTCTTGCCGGTTCTATTACCAGTGCGGTTACGGCAGCAGTCAGTGGGGCCAATTCAATTGTTTTGGGCGTCTAAAAATCCAGTCTAAACGCAACTTTTTAGACACCAAAACAATTGTCACAACTCAACTGTGTCTGTGCGCCCATCGTGCCCAAACAGACTGGGTTTATCTGCCTAAAACGCCTAAACCCGTCTAAACTCCCCGCTTTGGGCAGATTGAATGGGTTGGGATTGGGTTACTGGCATCTGGGATCCCAGCTGTCAGATTGCCGGCAGGGGGGGGGGCAAGCGCAGCGAAGCCCCTTGCGGTTCGATTCCCACACTATCGGTGTAATGGACACCCACGATTGGGTATAGTTCCCGTTAGTCGGCATGACGACTGTTGAGATTTCCAGCGGTCGGGATTCCGGCGTCGGTATAGGGACACGATTACATCCCGATTGAACAGGTAGTTGGTGTGGTTCAGCTGCGCACCCTTCACGTGCTGCCTATGGGTTATAACTTGGGCCTTCCCTGTGACCAGAAGTTGTATTGCAAGTTGAATGAATGTGGGAAAACACCGACAGGCGCTCAGTGAGATCCCAATATAAAAGATTTATTACGAATATGAGTAAAAAAGATTCAGAAGATAATACAGTTTAAAAACAAAACAGTAAAAATAGGATTTTGGTACTTACCGATAAATCCTTTTCTCCTAGTCCGTAGAGGATGCTGGGGACTCCAAAAGGACCATGGGGTATAGGCGGGATCCGCAGGAGCTTGGGCACACTGAAAAGACTTAATCTGGGTGTGAACTGGCTCCTCCCTCTATGCCCCTCCTCCAGACCTCAGTTATAGGAACTGTGCCCAGGAGAGACGGACATTTCAACGAAAGATTTTTGTTTAAACTAAGGGCTACCAACATACCAGCCCACACCACAAACATACCGTACAACCAGAGTAACATTAAACCAGATAACAGTATGAATTAACAACAGCAACAAGCTGAAACAAGAAATACACAACCTGTGTATAAACTAATTTAACTAGCAAGAAAACACTGCAAGTAACAGTCCGCACTGGGATGGGCGCCCAGCATCCTCTACGGACTAGGAGAAAAGGATTTATCAGTAAGTACCAAAATCCTATTTTCTCTTACGTCCTAGAGGATGCTGGGGACTCCAAAAGGACCATGGGGTTTATACCAAAGCTCCAGAACGGGCGGGAGAGTGCGGACGACTCTGCAGCACCGACTGACCAAACGCAAGGTCCTCATCAGCCAGGGTATCAAACTTATAGAACTTAGCAAAAGTGTTTGAACCCGACCAAGTAGCTGCTCGGCAAAGCTGTAACGCCGAGACGCCTTAGGCAGCCGCCCAAGATGAGCCCACTTTTCTGGTAGAATGGGCTTTTACTGACTTCGGTAGCCAAAGAATGAGCCTGCTGAATCGTACTACAAATCCAGCGTGCAATAGTCTGTTTTGAAGCAGGATGACCAATTTTGTTGGAAGCATACAAGACAAAAAACGCCTCAGTTTTTCTGGCAACAGCTGTCCTAGTTACGTAGATCTTCAACGCTCTTACAACATCCAGAGATTTTGGAATCGCCACAGCCTCCATAGCCACCGGGACCACAATAGGTTGGTTAATGTGAAATGAAGAAACCACCTTCGGCAGAAATTGTTGACGAGTCCTCAATTCCGCCCTATCCGAATGAAAAATCAAGTACGGGCTCTTATGAGATAAGGCCGCCAACTCTGACACCCGCCTGGCAGACGCCAGCGCCAATAGCATAACTACCTTCCAAGTGAGAAATTTCAATTCAACCTTACGCAAAGGTTCAAACCAGGAAGACATGAGAAACCGTAAGACCACATCAAGCTCCCATGGAGCTACAGGAGGCACAAACGGAGGTCTGAACCTCTGGGAGGACCGCTAATTCTTTTTGAAAGAAAATAGACAAAGCCGAAATCTGCACTTTGATGGAACCTAATTTCAGGCCTGCATCTACTCCCACCTGTAAAAAGTGGAGAAAGCGCCCCAAGTGAAAATCTTCCGCAGGAGCCATTTTAGACTCACAACAGGAAACATACTTTCTCCAAATACGGTGATAATGTTTCGCCGTAACCTCCTTCCTAGCCTTAATGAGAGTTGGAATGACCTCCCTGGGGATACCCTTACGAGCTAAAATCTGGCGCTCAACCTCCATGCCGTCAAACGTAGCCGCGGTAAGTCTGGAAACACGCATGGACCCTGCAACAACAGGTCCTCTCTTAGAGGAAGCGGCCAAGGATATTCCACCAGTAATTCCTGAAGATCCGGGTACCAGGCCCTTCTTGGCCAATCTGGAGCGACGAAAATCGCCTGAACCCTTGCTCGCCGAATGATCCCCAGTACCTTTGGAATGAGAGGAGTAGAGGGAACACATACACTGACTGGAACACCCACGGAGACACCTGGGCGTCCACTGCACTGGCTTGGGGGTCCCTTGACCTGGAACAATACCTCGGGAGCTTCTTGTTGAGACGAGACGCCATCATGTCGATCAATGGAATTCCCCAATGTTTTGTCACCTCTGCAAATACCTCTTGGTGAAGAACCCACTCTCCCGGATGGAGATCGTGTCTGCTGAGGAAATCTGCTTCCCAGTTGTCCACTCCCGGTAGGAAGACTGCTGACAGGGCGCTCACGTGTTGTTCCGCCCAGCAAAGGATTCTTGTGGCCTCCGCCATTGCCGCTCTGCTCCTTTTTCCGCCTTGACGGTTTATATGTGCCACCGCTGTGATGTTGTCGGACTATACCAGGACAGGTCGACCCTGAAGAAGGCTTCTTGCTTGCAGCAGGCCGTTGTACATGGCTCTTAACTCGAGAACATTTATGTGGAGACAAGCTTCCTGGAGTGACCATTTCCCCTAGAAGTTCCTTCCTTGGGTGATTGCGCCCCAGCCCGCGGAGACTTGCATCTGTTGTCAGAAGTACCCAATCCTGGATACCGAACCGGCGTCCCCCTAGGAGGTGAGGACTTTGTAGCTACCACAGGAGAGAAATTCTGGCTCTGGGAAATAGACTTATCTTCCGGTGCATGTAAAGGTGAGACCCGGACCATTTGCTCAGCAAGTCCCACTGAAACACCCGGGCATGAAACCTGCCAAATAGAATGGCTTCGTACGCTGCAACCATTTTCCCCAGAACCCGAGTACAGTGATGGGTCGACACACTCGTCGGCCTCAGAAGTTCCCTGACCATCGTCTGCAGTTCCAGAGCTTTTTCTTCTGGAAGAAATACTTTCTGTGAATCCGTGTCCAGAATCATGCCCAGAAAAGGCAGCCGAGTGGTCAGAATCAACTGAGATTTTGGCTAATTGAGTACCCAACCGTGCTGTCGCAGAACCGACAGTGACAAATTTACACTTCTCAGCAACCGTTCCTTGGACCTCACCTTTATCAGGAGATCGTCCAAGTGCGGGAAAATTGTAACCCCTTGTTTGCGAAGGAGAACCATCATTTCCGCCATAACTTTGGTGAAAATCCTCGGAGCCGTGGAAAGCCCAAACGGCAACGTCTGAAATTGGTAATGAGAATCCTGTATCGCAAACCTGAGGAAGGCCTGATGTGAAGGACATATCGGGACATGTAAGTAGGCATCCTTTATGTCGACTGACGCCATAAAATCCCCCCTTCCAGGCTGGCAATTACCGCTCGAAGAGATTCCATCTTGAACTTGAAAACTTTCAAGTATGCATTGAGGGATTTTAGATTTAGAATTGGTCTGACCGAACCGTCCGGTTTCAGCACAAAAAAGAGGCTCGAGTAGAACCCATCCCCCCGTTGGGACGATGACCCTCTGTAGACACAATTTTTGTATCGCTGCCAGCACCACCTCCCTGTCCGGAAGAGCTACTGGTAACGCCGAAATGAAGAACCGGTGAGGGGGTATCTCCCGAAACTCCAGCTTGTATCCCTGAGACACAATCTCTAGGACCCAAGGATCCAGGTCTGATTGAATCCAGACCTGACTGAATATTTGTAGGCGGCCCCCCACCGGTCCGGACTCCCCCAGGGAAGCCCCAGCGTCATGCGGTGGACTTGGTAGAAGCAGGGGAGGACTTTTGGTCATGGGCGCCTGACACTGCAGGTGGTTTCCTTCCCCTTCCTCTACCTTTTGAAGCGAGGAAGGACAAACCTTTTCCACGCCTGTATTTATTTGTACGATAGGACTGCATCTGCTGATGTGGTGCCTTTTTCTGTTGTGTGGGAACATAAGGAAGAAAAGAGGACTTACCCGCAGTCGCGGTCGAGACCAGGTCAGCCAAGCCGTTCCCAAACAAGACAGTACCTTTGAAGGGTAACGCTTCCATAGCCCTCTTGGAGTCAGCATCAGCATTCCATTGATGGATCCACAACGCCCTCCTGGCTGATATCGACATGGCATTGGCTCTTGATCCCAAGAGACAGACATCCCTCGTCGCATCCTTCAGGTAATCTGCAGCGTCCTTGATATAACCAAGAGTCAAAAGAACATTATCTTTATCAAGGGTATCCATATCATTAGCTAAATTTTCAGCCCATTTAGCAATAGCACTACTCACCCATACCGACGCCACAGTAGGTCTGAGCAATGCACCCGTATTAGCGAAAATGGACTTCAGAGACGTCTCCAGCTTGCGATTCGCCGGATCTTTGGGAGCTGCCGTGTCAGGAGACTCCACTTTCTTACACAAGCGAGATAGAGCTTTGTCAACATTTGGAGACGCCTCCCATTTTTCCCTGTCATCCGAGGGGAACGGATATGCCATATAAATCCTCTTGGGAATCTGCCACCTCTTATCCGGCGGCTCCCAAGCCTTTTCACAAAGAGTATTCATTTCATGAGAGGGGGGAAACTTCACCTCAGGTTTTTTTCCCTTAAACAAGCAAATCCTTGTTTCCTGTACCGCAGGTTCATCAGAAATGTGTAAAACATCTTTTATAGCCACAATCATGTACTGAATACTCTTAACTAATCGTGGATGTAAAGCAGCCTCAGTGAAATCGACCTCGGAATCAGAGTCCGTGTCGGTATCCGTATCTACCACTTGAGTAAATGGCTGCTTTTGCGACCCAGATGGGGTCTGAACCTGAGACAAAGCTTCTTCCATGTACTTTTTCCACACCTGTGTCTGTGACTCAGACTTATCTAATCTCTTTGATAAAGAAGCTACATTCGAATTTATCGTACTGAGCAATGCGAGTAAATCAGGTGTCGGCTGCGTCGACAGTCCCAAATCTAGCCCCGCATCCGCTCCCCCAATAACCTCCTCTGGTGAATAACATTCAGCCTCAGACATGCCGACACGTAGTACCGACACACAGAAACACACAGAACGTCCCAGCTAGGGGACAGGCCCACAATGAAGCCCAGATAGAGGACACAGAGGGAGTATGCCAGCCCACACCCCAGCGCCCATATATCCCGACAAAAGATATATGTACCCAGCGCTGCTTAATTTATAATGATAAGAAGCACCACACCTTCTCGAATATCTCCCCGTTACTTGTGAGAGGAGATGTGGAGGTCCCGGCAGCGTCTCCTTCAGCCGCGTGTTGAAGGAGAAGATGGCGTCTGTGAGCCGTGGGATGAAGCTCCGCCCCCTTCCCAACGCGCTTCAGCCCGCCAAATTTGAAAATGAAAAAGATGCCGGCGGGGGTTTAAGAAACGGTGCAGAGGCACCGAAAGCCTTCTGCCGGTCCCCGACCTCAGTAACATGCTGCCCAAGGCGGCCCCACCCAGCGCACTGCACCCTGTAACTACCGTTGGTGATGTGTGTGGGAGCATGGAGCACAGCCTTACCGCTGTGCTGTACCTTCCGTTACTGAAGTCTTCTGCCGTCCTGAAGTCTTCTGATCTTCTCATTCTCACCCGACTTCTTTCTTCTGGCTTCTGTGAGGGGGTGACGGTGTGGCTCCGGGAACAAGCAGCTAGGCGCACCAAGTGATCGAACCCTCTGGAGCTAATGGTGTCCAGCAGCCGAGAAGCAGAGCCCTTAACTAAGAAGAAGCAGGTCTCCCTGAAAATAAAAAACCTAACAAAAAATATTTTCCAGAGAAACTCAGGAGAGCTCCCCTGTGAGTGTCCAGTCAGTCCTGGGCAAAAAGTGTAACTGAGGTCTGGAGGAGGGGCATAGAGGGAGGAGCCAGTTCACACCCAGATTAAGTCTTTTCAGTGTGCCCAAGCTCCTGCGGATCCCGTCTATACCCCATGGTCCTTTTGGAGTCCCCAGCATCCTCTAGGACGTAAGAGAAAGAGCATATGAGTCATCTAGAAAACATGGCATGTGTTTCCTAAGTAGTATGAAGTTTATCCAGAAAACATGGCATGTGTTTTCTAAAAGGAAATAACAATAATATTCAACGGTACTGACACATTTATGTGCAAGTCATGCAGATTTATATACAACACAATAAAACAATAAGTGCCCTCGAAGTTTATCCAGAAAACATGGTATGTGTATCCTGCAAACAGGCAGCGATAATTGTGCAAATCAGAGAGTCCGGTAAATGTTCAAGTGGATCAGAGTGTCCTTACCCGGTCAGTGAGGATGGAGCCACTGGTGGTATAAAAGCAGAGTGCTATCCGGATTACCCGCACTGCTGGGCTCCAAGGCAAAAACCGGGAAGTTTCTCCGCAGGTCCTTATGGCGTAGTCACAATCTCTCTGCTTTAGGCTCCTCCCCTATAGAGAGTAAGACAGTTATACTGTATATTGCGTATGTTAGAATAATAAAAGTGTCATCACACAGAAGCCAGGTACATGGCCGTGCTAAGCAGTGACATTATATGTAGCCCAAAGGAGTAAGTTATAATCACACTCCATGTAGTTAGTAGTCTGATCCATGGTGGGAAACAAACGTAACATTAGTGACCTCAGTGCCGTGAGGCAGCAATGCTAACCACCAGTGCCGTAACTAGGCATTTTAGCGCTGTGTGCAAGAAACGGCATTGGCGCTTCCCCCCTTATGTAAAATACGGGCAGTGCGCGCCAGAGGCGTGCGCAAATAACATTAGGGGTGTGGCTTCATGGGGAAGGGGTGTGGCCATAAAATAATGCCAATTCATACTACGGTGCACACTAGTCTCCATTATTCAAATTACGCCACACAGTAGCGCCACTACATCAGGTAGAGCCCCTTTTACACGTTACGGCAGACAGCGTTCCCTTTTTACACATTACGGCAGACTGCGTTACCTTTTTACACATTACGGCAGACTGCGTCGCTCTTTTTACACATCACGGAAGATAGCGTCCCCCTTTTTACACATTACGGCAGACAGCGTCCCCCATTTTACACATTACGCCAGACAGCATCCCCTTTTTACACATTATGGCAGACAGCATCCCCTTTTTACACATTACGACAGACAGCGTCCCCTTTTTACACATTACTGCAGACAGCGTCCCCCTTTTTACACATTACGACAGACAGCGTCCCCTTTTTACACATTACGGCAGTCTGCGTCGCTCTTTTTACACATCACGGCAGATAGCGTCCCCCTTTTTACACATTACGGCAGACAGCGTCCTCCATTTTACACATTACGGCAGACAGCATCCCCTTTTTACACATTACGGCAGACAGCATCCCCTTTTTACACATTACGGCAGACATCGCCCCCTTTTTATACATTACAACAGACAGCGTTCCCCTTTTTACACATTGCGGAAGACAGAATAAATAGATATAGAGATGGATAGATAGATAGATAGATAGATAGATAGACAGAGATAGATAGACAGATAGATACTTACCATCTCTCCCCGCTGGCTCAGGCAGTCAGGCTCCTCGGTGCTGGCAGATCCCGGGCAGTAGCACTATGTAATTGGTAGAGGCGCTGTCCCTCTGCTTCCGCATTGGCTGCCTGCCGCCGCTGTGAATGCTGTGATGAGGTAAGCGCATCCAAGCATTCACAGCAGCACCGGCCAGCCAATGCGGAAGGAGAGGGACTGCTGCAGCGGCGCCGCTACCAAATACATAGTGCTGCTGTGGCTCCAGTCCCCCTCCCTCCTCCACCTCCGGGTTCTCATCTGACGCTGCTCCTCTCCTCTTCTCCTCCGGCGGCGCACACAGCACAGGCGGCTTGTAATGAGTCAATTTGCTGACATAGTTGCTGGCCGTACCCCTTCAGGGCGACTGAGTTGTGTGCCAAGCACACCTGGCACACACGTAGATACGGCACTGCTACTACATGCTGCCAGCTGCCCCCTCTCCTTCCAGGCAATGGAAGCATCGCTCCTCCGCTGCCTGCACTGAATGCAACCAGCTCCACCGCTGCCTGCACTGTATGCCACCGGCTCCCCCGCTGCCTGTACTATATGCCATCGGCTCCCCCCACTGCCTGCCACCAGCTCCCCCGCTGCCTGCACTGTATGCCACCAGCTCCCCCCACTGCCTGCACTGTATGCCACCAGCTCCCCCCGCTGCCCGTACTGTATGCCACCGGCTCCCTCACTGCCCATACTGTATGCACCAGCTCCCCCGCTGCCTGTAATGTATGCCACCGGCTCCCTCACTGCCCGTACTGTATGCCATCAGCTCCCCCACTGCCTGCACTGTATGCCACCGGCTTCCCCGCTGCCTGTACTGTATGCCACCAGCTCCCCCGCTGTCTGTACTGTATGCCACCGGCTCCCCCGCTGCCTGTACTGTATGCCATCGGCTCCCCCGCTGCCTGCACTGTATGCCATCAGCTTCCCCGCTGCCTGCACTGTATGCCATCGGCTCCCCCGCTGCCTGCACTGTATGCCATCGGCTCCCCCGCTGCCTGCACTGTATGCCATCAGCTTCCCCGCTGCCTGTACTGTATGCCATCGGCTCCCCCGCTGCCTGCACTGTATGCCATCAGCTTCCCCGCTGCCTGCACTGTATGCCATCGGCTCCCCCGCTGCCTGCACTGTATGCCACCAGCTCCCCCCACTGCCTGCACTGTATGCCACCAACTCCCCCCGCTGCCTGCACTGTATGCCATAAGATCCCCCGTTGCCTGCACTTTATGCCACTGGCTCCCCCGTTGCCTGTACTGTATGCCACCGGCTCCCCCTGCTGCCTGCACTGTATGCAACTGGCTCCCCCGTTGCCTGTACTGTATGCCACCAGCTCCCCCGTTTCCTGTACTTTATGCCACCGGCTCCACCGTTGCCTGCGACACTTATACCTTTAAGCTGTATCTGCGATGGGCAGCGGGGAGATACGCACGTTCCCTCTGAGGTGCGCCATGCCGGAAAAAGCAGCTTGCGATGCATTCGCATAGCGGGAAAGATGTGTAAGGATGCATCAGTACAGAAATAGGGTTATTTATACTGTATACCATGTCAGCAATGAATATTTAGATATATAGGGCTAGATGTGATAAGGTGCGATTTTTGGAAACGTGTGATTTTTCCCAAAGAATTGCGTGTTTTCTGAAAATCACAAATGTAATGGAGTGCGGAAACATGCAAAATCGCATGTTTCCTGACGTCTAAAAAAATCGCAATGGCAAAAATCGCATCCAGATGTTTTGCCATTGCAAATATACAACTCGGGCAATGTAATAGGATGCGAGTTTTTTAATGGACACCTAAAACATTACCAAAAATGTTTCCAAAAAATAGACCATCTTCTGGCTGGTGAGATTGACAGAGGCGTGCACAGATTCGTGAGATCCATGCGTACTTCTGTCTGGAAAAGTAAAGAAATAGTTAAAACCAAAAATGACGATCAGGACCCCCAAAAGCATAACCAGCCCCAGGCTCTTTTTAGCCGATCCTGGTTCCAAAAATACGGGGGGGGGGGGGGGGGGCAAAACAAGTAGGGGTACCCTGTATTTTTAAATCCAGCAGCGGGCTCCACTAGCCAGGGAGGTGATGCCGCAGCCAGGGGACACTTTTATATAGGTCCCTGCGGCCGCAGCATCACACACCCCAACTAGTCACCCCTGGCCGGGAGTTCTCTGGGGGAGTGGGGACCCCTTAAATAAAGGGGTTGCCCCCCTCAGGCACTTAAGGGCCAGGGATGAAGTCCAAGGATTGTCCCCTGGGCGGTGGGTGCCAGGCTGATAGCCATAGTTTGTAAAAAAAAGAATATTGTCTTTTTGCTATGGAACTACAAGTCCCAGCAAGCTTCCCTGCATGCTTATACTTGGAGACCCACAAGTACCAACATGCGGGGAATTAAAGGGCCCGAGGGTACCAGAATTTTCACAACAAAAGAAATACCCCCAAAAACACAAGACTCACACACCGTGATAGTAAAAGTTTATTTACACATACATGCACACTTACACACTCACACATACTTACCTAGTGTCCCACGGAGCCTCTCTGTCCCCTTGTCTAGAAGAATCCAATAGGGTACCTGTGGGGAAAAAAATGTATGCTCACCTGTACCTGTGAAGATCAGTCCTCTTCCTTCCATGTAGGCATCCCAGGGGTTAAAAAAAATAACAAACCGCCACAAACCCGTACCAGCGGACAGGTAGAAGTGTATGATTACACATACACTTCTACTACGCCAATGGGGTACCTCCACGATACTAATATTATTAGAGGGACACCCCAGCCAATCAGGAGCTGCTTCCTGATTGGCTCTGTGCTCCCAGGGTACAGCCAATCGCGGATTGCCCGTTGTAATGAATGGAGACGCTGGGAGCCCATTGCAAAGAATACTATGCTGGGAGCCGCTATATTGAGGAAACCGCTAGGGTCAGCAACAATTGACCTAGTGGTTTCCACTCTAACCAGAGTACAGCCAATTGTGGCACAGCACATCTAATACAGCAGAGTCAGTGCAGCATATGGCAACGTGCACTGTGCCCCTATACACAGTCACTATACAGTACAGTCACTCATGGACACAGCACATCTAATACAGCAGAGGCAGTGCAGCATATGGTAGTGTGCACTGTGCCCCCTATACACAGTCACTATACAGTACAGTCACTCATGGACACAGCACATCTAATACAGCAGAGTCAGTGCAGCATATGGTAGTGTGCACTGTGCCCCCTATACACAGTCACTATACTGTACAGTCACTCATGGACACAGCACATCTAATACAGCAGAGTCAGTGCAGCATATGGCAACGTGCACTGTGCCCCTTTACACAGTCACTATACAGCACAGTCACTCATGGACACAGCACATCTAATACAGCAGAGTCAGTGCAGCATATGGCAGCGTGCACTGTGCCCCTATACACAGTCACTATACAGCACAGTCACTCATGGACACAGCATATCTAATACAGCAGAGTCAGTGCAGCATATGGCATGGTGCACTGTGCCCCCTATACACAGTCACTATACAGCACAGTCACTCATGGACACAGCACATCTAATATAGCAGAGTCAGTGCAGCATATGGCAGCGTGCACTGTGCCCCCTATACACAGTCACTATACAGCACAGTCACTCATGGACACAGCACATCTAATACAGCAGAGTCAGTGCAGCATATGGCAGCGTGCACTGTGCCCCCTATACACAGTTACTATAGAGTCTTGTGGACACAGCACATCTAATACAGCAGTGTCAGTGCAGCATATGGCATGGTGCGCTGTGCCTATACACAGTTACTATAGAGTCTTGTGGACACAGCACATCTAATACAGCAGAGTCAGTGCAGCATATGGCATGGTGCACTGTGCCCCCTATACACAGTTACCGTAGAGTCTTGTGGACACAGCACATCTAATACAGCAGAGTCAGTGCAGCATATGGCAACGTGCACTGTGCCCCTATACACAGTCACTATACAGCACAGTCACTCATGGACACAGCATATCTAATACAGCAGAGTCAGTGCAGCATATGGCATGGTGCGCTGTGCCTATACACAGTTACTATAGAGTCTTGTGGACACAGCACATCTAATACAGCAGAGTCAGTGCAGCATATGGCATGGTGCACTGTGCCCCCTATACACAGTTACCGTAGAGTCTTGTGGACACAGCACATCTAATACAGCAGAGTCAGTGCAGCATATGGCAGCGTGCACTGTGCCCCCTATACAGTCACTATACAGCACAGTCACTCATGGACACAGCACATCTAATACAGCAGAGTCAGTGCGGCATATGGTAGTGTGCACTGTGCCCCCTATACACAGTCACTATACAGCACAGTCACTCATGGACACAGCACATCTAATACAGCAGAGTCAGTGCAGCATATGGCAGCGTGCACTGTGCTCCCTATACAGTCACTATACAGCACAGTCACTCATGGACACAGCATATCTAATACAGCAGAGTCAGTGCAGCATATGGCAGCGTGCACTGTGCCCCCTATACACAGTTACTATAGAGTCTTGTGGACACAGCACATCTAATACAGCAGAGTCAGTGCAGCATATGGCATGGTGCACTGTGCCCCCTATACACAGTTACTATAGAGTCTTGTGGACACAGCATATCTAATACAGCAGAGTCAGAGCAGCATATGGCAGCGTGCACTGTGCCCCCTATACACAGTCACTATACAGCACAGTCACTCGTGGACACAGCACATCTAATACAGCAGAGTCAGTGCAGCATATGGCAGCGTGCACTGTGCCCCCTATACACAGTTACTATAGAGTCTTGTGGACACAGCACATCTAATACAGCAGAGTCAGTGCAGCATATGGCATGGTGCGCTGTGCCCCCTATACACAGTTACTGTAGAGTCTTGTGGACACAGCACATTTAATACAGCAGAGTCAGTGCAGCATATGGCATGGTGCGCTGTGCCTATACACAGTTACTAGAGTCTTGTGGACACAGCACATCTAATACAGCAGAGTCAGTGCAGCATATGGCATGGTGCACTGTGCCCCCTATACACAGTTACTATAGAGTCTTGTGGACACAGCATATCTAATACAGCAGAGTCAGTGCAGCATATGGCATGGTGCGCTGTGCCCCCTATACACAGTTACTATAGAGTCTTGTGGACACAGCACATCTAATACAGCAGAGTCAGTGCAGCATATGGCATGGTGCGCTGTGCCCCCTATACACAGTCACTATAGAGTCTTGTGGACACAGCACATCTAATACAGCAGAGTCAGTGCAGCATATGGCATGGTGCGCTGTGCCCCCTATACACAGTTACTATAGAGTCTTGTGGACACAGCACATCTAATACAGCAGAGTCAGTGCAGCATATGGCATGGTGCGCTGTGCTCCCGGGTTGGGTAGAGAACGCCGGCGGTCAGAATACAAACCACAGCATCCTGACGATCAGAAAACAACAAGGGAAGGTAAGTATACTTAGCTTACACACATGACCCCCTAACCCGGGTGTGGTATGCAAGGTCGACAGTAACTGGGTCGACAGTAACTAGGTTGACAGGATCTCCAGGTCGACATGGTGTAGGTCGACAGGTCAAAAGGTCGACATGAGTTTTTAATGGTTTTTTGTGTCATTTTCTCCGTACAGTGATCAGGAACCCCAATTAGTGCACAGTGTCCCCTCGCCTCGCTCGCCATGCTTCAGGCAAGGTGCCTCGCTCTGCTACCACTGCGCTAGGCACAGGTCACCGTTCCCAATCGTAGTCCACGTGGATCGTTAAGTATGAAAAAGATCAAAAAAAGAAGAAAAAAAATTGTGGAAAAACTCATGTCTACCTTTTGACCTGTTGACCTAGAACATGTCGACCTAGAAACCCTGTCGACCTAGTTACTGTCGACAAATAGTGGTCGACCTACTTACTGTCCACCTAGAGACCTGATACCCCCCCAACCCTCCCTGCATGCAGTCTAAACCTAACCGAAACCCTCCCTGGTAGCACCTGTACCTAACACCCCATCCTCGCTGCCTAACCCTAAATGCCCTACCCCGAAGCCTAACCCCAACCCCCCTCCCCGCTGCCTAACCCCAACCCCCCTCCCCACTGCCTAACCCTAACCCCCCCTCCCTGCTGCCTAACCCTAACCCCCCTCCCCACTGCCTAACCCCAACCCCCCTCCCCGCTGCCTAACCCTAACCCACCCCGCTGCCTAACCCCCAACCCCCCTCCCCGCTGCCTAACCCTAACCCCCCTCCCCGCTGCCTAACCCCTACCCTCCCCGCTGCCTAACCCCAACCCCCCTCCCCGCTGCCTAACCCCAACCCCCCTCCCTAACCCCAACCCTCCTCCCCGCTGCCTAACCCTAACCCCCCTCCCAACTGCCTAACCCCAACCCTCCCCGCTGCCTAACCCCAACCCCCCTCCCCGCTGCCTAACCCTAACCCCCCCTCCCCGCTGCTTAACCCTAACCCCCCTCCCCACTGCCTAACCCTAACGCCCCTCCCCGCTGCCTAACCCCAACCCCCCTCCTCACTGCCTAACCACAACCCCCCTCCCCACTGCCTAACCCCAACCCTCCCCGCTGCCTAACCCCAACCCCCCTCCCCGCTGCCTAACCCCAACCCCCCTCCCCGCTGCCTAACCCCAACCCCCCTCCCCGCTGCCTAACCCCAACCCCCCTCCCCGCTGCCTAACCCCAACCCCCCCTCCCCGCTGCCTAACCCTAACCCCCCTCCCCGCTGCCTAACCCTAACACCCCCTCCCCGCTGCCTAACCCTAAATGCCCTACCCCGAAGCCTAACCCTAATCCCCCTCCCCGCTGCCTAACACTATCCCCCCTCCCCGCTGCCTAGCCCTAACCCTCCTACCCCTCTTCCTAACCCTAACCCCCCCTCCCCGCTGCCTAACCCCAACCCTCCCCGCTGCCTAACCTTAACCCCCCTCACCGATGCCTAACCCTAACCCCCCTCCCCGCTGCCTAGACCTAACCCTCTCGAAGCGGCTTATCAGTAGAACACAGCGGTGCCAGCTTGATTGGGATTCTGGCGCCGGCATTGCTATCCATGTTGGTATTCCAGCATCAGCATTCAAAGCAGTTTCCCGATGGCGGCATCGACATTCCGACCACCGGGATGCCGAACACCGGCCCCATGCCTGCATCCCGTCTACATACACCCTTCTAGCTCTAGAGGAATTTTCTAATAAAATTGAAGTTTAAGGGGTATATGCAATTGCGGTCGAATTCCGGCTGGAATTCGACCGTTTTTGGATTCAACACAATTTCGACAGTCGAATACCGGCCGCCGGGACCCGAATTCGACATATTCAATACAAAACGGATTCGACAGTCCCGCTGTTGAAAAACGGACCAATTGACGATAGTGTGCGTCCTGAATTCGACTTCATGGACGGCACAAAAGTGTTAAAAAAAAAACTGAAAAAAATTGCATGGGGTCCCCCCTCCTAAGCATAACCAGCCCGGGGTCTTTGAGCCGGTCCTGGTTGTAAAAATACGGGGGGGGAAATTACATGGGATCCCCTGTATTTTAACAACCAGCACCGGGCTCTGCGTCCGGTCCTGGTGTGTAAGTATGTGTGTATGTCGGTGTGCATGTATGTAATAAAGTTATACTGTCACGGTATGTGTGTACTGTTTTTATTTGGGTATTTTTTTTGTAGTAGAACTACAGGTACCAGCGGGCCCGTTTCCCCCGCATGCTGGTACTTGTGGTTCTCCAAGTACCAGCTTGCGGGGGAGGCTTGCTGGGACTTGTGGTTCTGCTACAAAAAACAATATTCTTTTTTCTGACACATGGCTATCAGCCCCCCATCTGCCGCCCTTGGATGGGGGGGGGGGACAGCCTCGGGCTTCACCCCTGGCCCTTGGGTGGCTGGAGGGGGGGACGACCCCTTGATTTAAGGGGTCCCCACTCCTCCAGGGTACCCCGGCCAGGGGTGACTAATTAATGATTTAATGCCAGGGCCGCAGGGACCGATATAAAAGTGTCCCCCGGCTGTGGCATTATCTCTCTGACTAGTGGAGCCCGGTGCTGGTATTAAAAATACGGGGGACCCAGGGGCGTGGCTTGCTGGCAGACTCAGGAAGACGTGTGAAGCCTGAGCTCCTGCCTACGGTGCTTTTAAAACCCTGATTAGGGGCAGTTTCTGGGCCCATATACCTGGGACTACAGCCTCGTCCCTTTCCTACTGCGGGCGCTGTGGCCGGCGGAGCCGACGGGTGCCTTCTGCACCCGTGCGGGTTGCGGCCTACCCGCCAAGCCGAAGCCGGGGACTCAATTTAACATCAACCCGGACCGGAAGTGAACGGCGGTACTTTACTGGAGCGCTGCTCCCCCCAAACCTTCTGTACCTTGGTGGAACTCCCCTCCTGCCTGGTCGGCCTGACCGGAGTGCCCTGTCTCCTCCGTGCGGCTCAGCGCGAGGATCCGCTGCTCGGCGCCGGGTGGCGGCGGGACACCAGGGACAGCACTACCGCGCGCAGGAGCGCGCCAGATCCTGCCAGCCTGTCCGGTCCCCGACCTACCAGGGTGACTGGAAGGTCCCTACCCACTACCACCAACGATATAATCCGCACCAAGGGAGCAACAAGCAGCCCGATCTCAAGGGCCCTGGCTAGGAGACCGACGACGCCATTTTGGATAAGGGCTGCATGCCCACTCTACCTCGCCCACACAGAAGGAAGTGAGGTTTGCTGAGATTTGCTGGACAGTATTGGTTTGCGGTCAGCCAGGGATTGGCTGTGTGCAGGGTCACAGCTGACCCCTCTCTCCTGGCCTATATTCTCATTGCCCTACATCTATATTTATATCTAATAAGGGACACACTGCTGGTTTCACCCTTCTGTGTGAGGTACCATTGCTGGGACTGGAACTCCCTCCTGTGTCAACTCCCGGAACTGCACCCTTCCCTCAGACTATCTTATTCCATACCGGGGATATAGCGGAGACACCCCCTGCCCTGCTACTGTTGTGTACAGTACACTTCTGGACACCTGAAAAGGAGCTGATCTTTGCGACTGATATCTCCTGGACAGGGGCGTACATCGCTACTCGAGCTGGAGCACTCATCCTGCCCGTCCGGCACTGAGATGTGATTTTTTCCGCTACAATGTCCTCCTAATACCTCCCCGCAACCATTTTAGCTAATACATACCTACACCGGGTCGCTATACTGCTAGATTGAAGACACCTGGATCACCCCAATACTACATTCGTCCAATTTCCGTGACAACAGAAGCCATGGCTCCGAAGAAGAATAAAGCTTCCAAAACGGTCAATCAGGTCGCCTTTTTCAAACCCTCTTCTTTCCGTAACAAACCACCAGAAGCTGAAATCCTCGGGGTGGGCCCCTCTCCTCAGTCCAAGCGGTCCTCTCTTTTGCCCTCTGAGCCTCCTCCCAGCGACGCATCTCCTTCAGTGCGTCTCGAAGACGGTGAAGCCTTAACAATCGGCAGTATGAAGCTCTTGCTGCATCAATTTAAGGATGACGTGACATCTGAGTTTAGAGCTATGCTGAAATCCTGCCAGAGCTCCATCGATGACCTGGGTGAGAGAACAAATCAATTGGAAACTAAGATGGGCGAGGTAGTCGGCTCACACAATTCGTTGATAGACTCCCATGACACCCTGGAGGGTGAAGTGAATTTCCTGCGCGATAAAGTAGCAGATTTGGAAGACCGCTCGCGCAGGAACAATTTGAAACTCAGAGGGGTCCCCGACTCGATCTCCAACAGTAGTCTCCACGATTATACTATGGAAATCTTCAAAAAACTGTTGCCTACTGCCAGCTCCTCAGATCTTCTGTTGGATCGTATTCATCGAATTCCTAAGGCTCGAGGTGCCCCAGAGGAATCGTCTAAAGATGTTCTGATGAGGGTACACTTCTATCACATAAAAGAATCTTTGCTGAAGGCGGCTAGACCATCCTCTGATACAGCGGAAGCCTTGGGGAAGCTTCAACTATATGGGGACTTGTCGCAGTACACTCTCAACAAAAGACGCTCCTTCCAACCGGTTACTACTATTCTTCGAAAGACTGGTATCCTTTATAGGTGGGGCTTCCCCACTCGCCTGCTGATCTCCAGAGACGGTTCTACCATAGCCGTCTCGTCGGCTGACGAGGGCCTGAAGCTCCTTCGTAAATGGAACCTGGGGGGAGATCCTGGGCCCAGTTCTCCTGATCATCGACTTCAGCAGGACTGGTCGATGGTTGAGAAGTAATGATACGCTGATCACATTCATTTGCCATGGGTGCCTTTACCTGGAATGAAGTCCCGGGTTTTGACAGTCAGCGGCAGAGTCGGTTACGATAGAGGTTTATGCCGGCTAATGCCACAGAAATGGTTATACTATGTTTGCCAATCATTGCATGATAGTAGACATTAACGTATGAGCAGTACAGAATTAATTTGCTGTTTTTCTCCTACTAATTCTCAGCTTGATAACCTCATTGTAACTGTACTTATATAACTGACTAGCGTTGTATGTCCTAGTGGCACTAAACCCTAAGGTTATGGGAATGATAGGCCGTGTAGGTGTATCTATACCGAGATATACAACCCTCGTCTGTTAGGTTGCGGGGAGGTTGGCCACCAACCCCTCTATTCCATTGGGTGGGGCGCTGGATGTTTTGGCGCCTTACTGCGGCCCCATATCTTTATGGGGTCTGTTTCCTTTCTCTTTCTCATAATTCTCTTTTGTCTACCCCAGTCTGTTTCCCCTATGTGTCTTGTCTTCCCCAGGGTTGTGTTCCTAGAAGGAGAGAGAATTGACAGCATAGGAAAGGAATGAGTTAAACATCTTGTGAGGGGTGGACCTAGCTGGAAGGAAAGTACAGCCCTTTGGGAAAAGGGGAGGGTTAGTATATATAGGGAAGGACAGACATCTTGTCTCTCTCTTGTTGGTGAAATTGCCTTATTGAGTTGGGTGAGTGCTGCATAGCAGGCTTCCCAATTGTAATTGTTGTTTCCCATTTAATTTAGACTGCGAGCTCTCCCCTGCATTGCAAGGCGATTCTCCTTTAGATCACCTCAGCCTTCTCTTGTGCCCGCCCTCGTCGTTCCGCCGGTATCCCAGCCCGGCACCGCGCACCTGGCGGTGGGGCTGGGCCCGGGGAAGGGGTGGATGGCCTGGGGGACGGGGCCCCGTCCCCTGGGGCCTCCACAGGCTCGGGTGGTAGGCCGGAGGTTCGGGCAGGCCGCCCGGAGGTGGGAGGGCACAACCCTCACCTCCGAGCGCGGCATATGAGGTGTGGGTGTCGGGCGTTCGCTGGCAGGTGAGGGCGCGCATGCGCCCGTCGGTGTAGCCGCTCTCGGCTTCCTTTATGTCCCTCTCGCAGTGTGGAGGGGCCAGGCAGGAGACGGCTGAGAGCCGCGCGAGGTCTGTCACTGGGCCTCGCGCGGCGGTTAAACAGTGCATGCAGCCGGGAGCTCGCGGGCGGTCAAGCGGCGGGTCGCGCGCACGAGAGGCGCGCGCACCCATGCTCGCTTCCGGCGGCACCGGCGCCGCCAGCCTCCCTTTCTCCCCAACTCGCTTCCCTGCAGCCGGAGTACGGCGGGGGGCGGGGGAGGGAGGGGAGGCAGCCCCCCCCCCCCCCGCATGTTGGCATGAGGCAGTACCCAAGAGGCCTGTGTGGGCGGGCAGCAGGTACAAGTGGGGGGGCGGAGTATTTCAAAGAGAATTAGCGGGGCAAAGAGTCGGGGAGCGCACATGAGGTGCGCGCGAGCCCGTGCTCACGACGGTGGCGCCGTTCGCGCTCGTGCGCGCGCAGCAGCACCGCACGTCTCTCTGTCCCCTCAGGGCACTCCCCTAGAGCAGGAATCCAGCGGCTCGTGGGGGGACAGGGAATGGGTTAGCGGCCGCAGGGCTGCTGCGGCCGCTAACCGGTCTCGCCGCAGCTCCCTCCCAGCGGGCGGAGTGGCTCCGGTTTGCGGGGGGAGGGGGCGAGCGTAGCTTCAGGAAGCGAGGGCACCTACTGCCAGCCCTCCGATAGAGGCGAAGTTTGGGGGGGGATGGAATCGCCATAGTTCAGGGGCGCACCCCTTTTCCCCGCCAAGGAAGACGGGACGGCAGGCGTCGGGGTCCCAGGTTCCGTTTGTCGGGGGTAGCTGCAAGCTCTAGCACGCCGGCAGTGGCAGGTGCGTCCGGTGTGCGGGCGGCGCAGCGGGTTGCCCGCGCCTGCAGGGAGCTCTGGGCGGGCGATGCGGACCTTGATCATTGTCCCGGACGGGTCGGGCAGGGATGCGCGGCAGATACGCCCTCCTCACGAGTTGCTCGGCATACACCGTGAGTGCCTTCTGGGTCCTTCGCTCCTTTCTCTGCTGCAGGGGATCGCGGTGAAGTGGAGATGGCGGAGTCCGAAGAAGACGACGTCGGTTTTGCCATGCCGAAGGATACCGTGTCGGGGCAGTCGGCGATATCAGGTGAGGTGGTACGGTCGGTATCGGACTCCTACACGAGCTCTAGTCCTCGTAGTTCTGCTTCTTCCTCCTCTTCGGCTTCTCTGTCGTCGCCGGCGTCTGACGTTAGTATTACGACTGGGGCGAAGAAGCGGGCGACGAAATTCGCCAAGCGGCCGGCGGGACGGCAGAAGAGGCAGAGGATGCGCAGACGGCTGAGCGAGGAAGCTCGCAGGGCTAAGAAACGCCGTGATTTCCCCGGGGGTTCGCTGCGACTACACGGCAGTTATGCGTGGGCTGAAGGATAGCTGCCGTAGGTAGATTTACGGGGATTTTGTTTTGTGTTTGTTTTGGCAAAGGATGCGAAGAGGGAGTATAGGGCGGCGGCAGCAAAGACGGGCAGCGGGGTCTTCGCGGCTTGTTACCTGGGGTATAGACCGGACGAGTGCATGAACATAGTTCGGTACCTGCATCTCATACACGGCATGCAACGCACATCTTCGGGCTCCGAGTGGCGTCGATATGTCCAGGAATTCAGGGAGAAGCAGGACGGGTTGCAAGTCATGGACTTTGGGTGTAAGGACGTGGAAGTCTGTGGGGAAGAGGCTCAAGGTCACTCGGGCTTCGCAACAGGCTAAGGAGCCACAGAACGCGGAGGCGGACGGGCACCGCGCAGGGTCGCCTGCCCTGGGGTCCGGCGCAGACGGCGGTTCGGCCAAGCCAGGTAGGTCGGCCGCCGTGCAGGGGGGCAAGACGCGCATCAAGGAAATGTTTCGCGTTTAACAACGCGGCCTATTCCTTCGGCAAGCAGCGTCATTTTTCGCCACTCGTGCTTGCAATGTGGCGGATCCCACCCAGCCTCCTCTGGTTTCAAGGGCAGGCGTCAGGGGGCCTGGGGTAAGCAAACTTACCCGAGACAGGCCTAGGGCGGGAGCGCTCCGCAGAGCTCCAACGCAAATTAATTTGGAGGCGATGGGCCGGTGGTTGGATTGGTATCCAAATAGGGCGGATACAAGATTTTTGTTTCCGGTGTTCGTTTGGTTGGCTGTTGCGAGCGAGGTGCGGTGCGGGCCCAGTGGAACCTCCGTTTTATGGGTTGCCGGATAGGGGCGGAGTATTTCATTGGCAAAGGTCTGCCGATGGTTGTTTCGTTTCATGCTCAATTTTCGAGCGGTTTAGTACGTTGTACATTGGTGCGTGCAGTCGTCGTCGGTGGGTCAGGGGGTTGCCCATTACCTCTATGACTTACGGTGCAAGGGTCCGGCATATTCCTTACAGTGCGGTGACTTGCTCTTCAGCATCCGAGCGCGGTTTTTCAACTTCGGCGTTCCTGTGGCCGAGGATAAAACAGAGGGCCCGGCCTCCTGTTTGTCCTTTTTTGGAGATGGAGATTGACACAGTGGCAGGATCGTGTCGGCAGCCTCGGAGCAAGGGGTGAAGCTCCGCGACACTAGTTGCTGGTTTGAGGGGTCGCGTTAGGTCACACTGTGGCAGGCGCAGTCCTTGCTGGGCATGGTGAACTTTGCTTGTCGCGTAATCCCGATGGGCGAGGGTTTTCTGCCGGAAGTTAGAAAAGGCTACTGCGGGGTGTGCCAGACCACCCGTTTCGTGCAATTGTACTCAGAGATTAAGAGGGATTTGGCCGTATGGGCCTCGTTCCTGGAGGACTTCAACGGGGCGGGTATATGGCAGGCCCCTATAGTAGGCAGCGCTAGGTTGCAGCTGTTCACCAATGCAATGTGTGCCTCTGGTTTCGATTGCTATCTGGAGGGATTTTGGTGCGCGGCCTCCGTGTCCGGCGGAATGGCATCGAGAAGGTTTAACGAAGGACCTTTGCTGCTGGAGCTTTTCCACATTATCGTGGCGCTGGAGGTATGGGGCGATCGGCTGGCCCATCGCAGCATCTTGGTTAGATGTGACAATTCTGCAGTGGCGCATGCGATAATTAATCAGAGGCGAAGTCGCTGGTAGTTTCTGTGGTGCTGGGGCATTTGCTGTTGGCAGGCCTACGTCGGAACGTGTGGTTCCGCGCACAGCATGTGCCTGGGCTGGATAACGGAATTTCCAACGCTCTGTCACGAGGACAGTGGGAAAGTATTTGTTTGTAGGCACCGGAGGCCGACGAACATGGTGTTCAGTTTCCCGGTTATGTTGGGAGGTGATCGGGACGGATTGGAGGGTCTTGCGTTGCGGTCAGTCGCGCCAGCCACGCTTAAGCCGCTAGCTTGGAGCGAGTAGGTGGAGTTTGTTTAAGGACGAATTCAGCAAGGTAAGAGCGGGCATCGGAGGATGTTTTTTTTTTTTATTTGTCAGCTGTATGCTTCGGGTAGGTCCAGAGCGGTGGTATCCCGGTACTTAGCCAGGATTTCGTTTTCAGCAGAATAAAGGGCGTCCCCGACGTGGCTAAGAGCGGGATTCTGTTGAAGGCGATGAAAGGATGGGCGCGAGTCGCGCAGACGCCGGCTGACAGGAGGATGCCCATTGAGGCGGCTTTGTTGCTGGATGTCATCAGGGCGGTTACAGGTGTCGCGTCATCCATGTTTCGAATTACGGTTGTTCTTCATTTTGGCGTGCTCAATGGCTTACCACGGGGCTTTTAGGGTTTCGGAACTGGTAGCGCCTTCTAAGCGAGAGGATTCGCGCATGCTGGTCGGGGACGTGGTGGTGGGTGAGAAGTCCTTGCTTTGCAGATTGCGGCGCTCTAAGACGGACCAAGTGGGGAGAGGTCAATGGGTCACCTGGGTTCCGGCTCTTGAGGAGAGCATTTGCCCAGTGAGGTTGGCAGTGCAATATGAGGCAGTACGACCCGACGGTCGGGGGTCATAGCCGCTGCACTATACGGGCTGCCGGTGACGAAGTATCTATTTCATGGGATGATGGGTCGCTGTCTTGCGAGCTTGGGCCTTCCACCCGCTGCGTTCGGGACGCATTCCTTCCGCATAGGGGCTGCGACGTCGGCTGCGGCGACGGGATTTTACATGGCTGAGATCCAGGCGGTGGGGCGATGGAAGTCGTCAAGTTACAGACGGTATATGCGCCCCGTTGCATGAGATGTTAGCTCGCGCGTACTTGTGTGTCAATCCCAGTCGTTTAATCATGTTATTACAGTTCAGTACGTTATGGTGTTGTGCGTTTGTTTGTCTTCCCCCTTTTATCCTACTCAGGGATTAGCTACTCGCCGTTGCTGGCATGAGCCGGCAGCGGGGGTCTGGAGTTATTTTGCAATTTTTTGCCTGACTTGACGGACTGAATTCTAATCCACAATTCGGCTAATCTGTTTTAATCAGAGTCCCTCAACAGGTCTTTATGCTTTCACCTCCAGCTGAGTTATTACATGTTTTACCCCTTCCCCCCCCCCCCCATATTTGTTTGTTATTTTCATCTTTCCCATTTGTGTGTTCATGTTAGGCTTCAAATTGTCTGATTGCTCATGCAGATCGGCTAGGCCGAGACTGCTGCAATTTACGACAGCAAAATTTTTCTTTTTGGCAGATCCTTCAGGTTAATACAGTAAATTAAACAATGGTATAGATGATTAGTAACCACTTTTACCCCCTTTTCCTCCTCTTCAGGTTGGTTGGAAGATGACTTGCCTATTTTGGTGGTTGGCCACTCTTATGTGTATTGGGCCGCCCAGTTTTGGCCTCGCAAGGGGCACAGATGTTTCCTAGGGCTCGAGAAGTTGGTTGGCTTGGTTGGCAAGGGATGATGTGGACGGAGTGGAGAAGTAGACTAGTGAGTCAGGCCAGCAAGCATGTTAGCCCTAGGGTGTTGGTTGTCCATTTAGGTGGCAACGACCTGGGGAAGAGGACTTCTTTGGAGATGCGGTGGGCCATGATACAGGATCTGGCAATTTTGGCCGCAGCAGTGGACCAGTTGTATATTGGTGTTCTCCTTGATGGTGCCAAGGTTGAGTTGGCAAGGTGTGGCGGACGGTCGCGAAATTGAGGAGGCCACGCAGAAGGGGAATGGACCACTTGTATATATCGGTGTTCTTCTTGATGGTGCCAAGGTTGAGTTGGCAAGGTGTGACGGACGGTCGCGAAATTGAGGAGGCCAGGCAGAAGGTGAATGGGGCGGTGGCGAAGTGGGTTTTCCCACGGAGGCCAAGTGGTTCGCCACCCTAGGATGCGGTTCGGAGACAAAGTCACCTTTTTCGGCCTGATGGTGTGCATCTATCCAATGAGGGGATGATGTTTTTTCCTGGAGGATCTGTTCCTAGTGTTGCTGGAGTTAGGGTGAGGTTATGGTGGCGGTGCGAAGACTCTGGGAAGGAGTCTTTCGCTGTTGGCGGAAAAGAACGGCAGTTGGTGGTTGTATGGTAAGCTGTAGTGATTTACAGTTTGATTTGGTTTAGGTGCACTCACCTCCATCGACTTATTGGCCGCTTGACCACCCGTCCGGGAAGGCAGCGGCAGGGCACCCAGGAGCGGTGGGTAGTCACTGTGGGGGTGGAGTTGTCACCTATTACCGGTTTTTGATAGTTGTAGTACAATTAGGATGGTTTCGAATTTTTAGTATTTTACGGTTAATTTAGGTTAGTAGAGCCGTTCTTTTTGCTGCCACCATATGCCGGCTGTATCGGCATCTTAACAAAGTTTTCATTTACAGGTTTGCTATGGTTAGGGGCAAATAAATAGCTAGCAATTTTTCTGCCAAATTCAAGTCTCCGTGTCTTTATTTATTGGGTTTAGAGGTAACGAATGCTTTACTTGGAATGAACGGGTCCACCAAATGTCACTAGGATGTTTAGGAGAGAGAATTGACAGCATAGGAAAGGAATGAGTTAAACATCTTGTGAGGGGTGGACCTAGCTGGAAGGAAAGTACAGCCCTTTGGGAAAAGGGGAGGGTTAGTATATATAGGGAAGGACAGACATCTTGTCTCTCTCTTGTTGGTGAAATTGCCTTCCCGCCCTCCCGCCCTGTTGGTAAAGGTTTCTGGCACGGAGTGCCTTGGCATTGAATTGTTGGCTGGTTTTATCGTTGGCTATTTATTGGCGGAAAAGAACGGCAGTTGGTGGTTGTATGGTAAACTGTAGTGATTTACAGTTTGATTTGGTTTAGGTGCACTCACCTCCATCGACTTATTGGCCGCTTGACCACCCGTCCGGGAAGGCAGCGGCAGGGCACCCAGGAGCGGTGGGTAGTCACTGTGGGGGTGGAGTTGTCACCTATTACCGGTTTTTGATAGTTGTAGTACAATTAGGATGGTTTCGAATTTTTAGTATTTTACGGTTAATTTAGGTTAGTAGAGCCGTTCTTTTTGCTGCCACCATATGCCGGCTGTATCGGCATCTTAACAAAGTTTTCATTTACAGGTTTGCTATGGTTAGGGGCAAATAAATAGCTAGCAATTTTTCTGCCAAATTCAAGTCTCCGTGTCTTTATTTATTGGGTTTAGAGGTAACGAATGCTTTACTTGGAATGAACGGGTCCACCAAATGTCACTAGGATGTTTAGATGGACTCGGCGGTTGATGGCTCCTGTACTGCTATGTCATGGTCAGGTTAGTCTCACTTAATGTTAAGGGATTAAATTCCCCACAGAAACGGAAACTAGCGCTGTCCTCCTTCTATAAGATGAAGGCAAATGTAGTTGCGGTTCAAGAAACCCACTTCAAAAAATTAGATCCCCCTAAGTTTCAAGATAACCGTTTCCCCACTTGCTATATGGCTAATGGCCCCACAAAAAAGGCTGGAGTGGCGATACTTTTTTCTTCAAACTGCACTTTCACCTTAGAGTCCCAAATAGCAGACCCTGAGGGTCGATATCTAATTTTGATAGGGTCACTGGAGAACATCATGGTCACTCTAGTATCATGCTATGCCCCTAATACTGGTCAGCTCGCTTTCTGCAGGAAACTTTGTGCCCTGATACAGAAACATGCTAAGGGTTCGGTTATGATTTTGGGGGATTTCAACCTAGTGGTCGACCCCCTACTAGACAGATCTGGTTCTACTGGAGATATTCGGTTGGGAAGTCGGAGGGCTCGGGTCGGGAGGCCTAGCCTCCGCCAGTTACTGGGGGAATTCGACCTATATGACGCATGGAGAACTAAGCATCCCACAGAGAGGGATTATTCCTTCTACTCACACGTACACTGCACATACTCTAGGATAGACCTTGCTCTGACAAACAAAGAGACTCTGACGGCTATCAGGGAAATCAAAATATTGCCAATGACCTGGTCTGACCATTCCCCGGTACTGGTAGTATGGGAGTTGGAAACGGGTGGGATCCCCCCAGGGCCTTGGAGACTGGGGAGGTTCCTGCTTAATAATCCTGATGCCCTTAGCACCATTCGACAAGCTATACAAATATATCTTGACACAAATAAATCAGAAGATACTTCGACCTTTAACAACTGGTGCTCTTTTAAAGCGGTGATTCGAGGCATAGCCATCCAGACTGCTGCCAGACTTAAACGCACCCAACAGGCGGAACGTCTGTCTGCTGATAAGGAAGCTGCGAGACTGGAATCATTACATAAAGCGAACCCGCTTAATAAGACCACCCATAAGCTTTTATTAGCCGCCCGGGAAAGAGTGAACACTTTTTCACTTAGGGAGGTGCAGCGAAATATTACTAGATTAAATCAGAGGTTCTATGCACTTGGTAATAAAGCGGGACGCCTTTTGGCTCGGAAGCTACAGTCTAAACGAGCTAGAGCCAGGATACACTATGTCTGTTCTGCGTCGGGATCTAGGGTATCTGACCCCTATGCTATAGCAAACACCTTTGCAGAGTATTACTCCCAGTTATATGACTTAAGGTCTGATCCGTCCACCCCCCAACCCAGAGAGGTTGATATTCAGTCGTTCCTGAAAGAAATAGCCCTCCCAACGGTAGACTCCGCGACGAGCCTGTTCCTTAGCGCCCCCTGGACATTAGAAGAACTAGACACAGCTGTCTCTGGCCTCCCGAAGGACAAAACCCCTGGCCCTGATGGCTTCCCCTCCAATTTCTATAAAGTATATAAGAAGGAATTGGCTCCCCTATTGCTGTCTGTTTTCAACGAGGCATCGGATGTAGGAAAGTTTCCCAAAGAAATGCTGGAGGCACAGATAGTTGCCATTCCGAAACCTGGCAAACCTCCCACAGCAGTACAAAATTATCGACCTATCGCCTTGTTGAACACAGACGTTAAGCTCTTTGCAAAATTAATTGCCAACCGTCTTTCCCCTCTGCTCCCTTCTCTCATAGCGGCTGACCAGGTGGGCTTTGTCCCGGGCAGACAGGCTCCGGACAACACCCGGAGGGTGTTTAACATTCTCGAACATTGTGATGCGCATAAAACACCCCTCCTTATACTCTCTTTAGATGCCGAAAAGGCGTTTGACAGACTCCATTGGGGGTATCTGAGAGCTGTATTAGATAAGTATCGGTTCGCCGGGAGGTTCTTAGACTCTGTTTTTGCTCTGTACTCTGCCCCCTCTGCAAGGGTGTTTGTTAACGGTTGTCTGTCAGGGACTTTCAATATCACCAATGGAACCAGACAGGGCTGTCCCCTGTCACCCCTTATATTTGCTTTAGCCATTGAGCCACTAGCTGAGATAATTAGGACTGAACCAAGGATCACCGGCACAGAAATTGGGGGTCTAACCCACAAGATCAGTTTATTTGCTGACGACATCTTGCTCTGCTTGACCCGCCCTGAAGCCTCATTGGCTGCGCTCCATGACGTACTAAACCGATACTCTAATATTTCATATTATAAGTTGAATACTACCAAGACGGAGGCCCTACCACTTCACATACCACCACGTACGGTGACCCGACTTAAAGACCTATACCGTTATGCTTGGCAGGTCAGATCCATTAAGTACTTGGGTATTCACCTCTCCCTAGATAGGGACCTGTATGATTGTAATTATGTACCCCTTCTTAGCGCCTTTGGAAAATTAATTAAAGAATGGTCCCTTCATGAAATATCTTGGCTAGGAAGATGATAGATGATATTACTCCCTAAACTTCTTTATTTATTCCGAGCTATACCTCGGAACGTCCCCAGACCTCTCCTGGTGAAAGCTAATATGATTATTTCGCAGTATATATGGAAAGGGGCGAGGCCCCGCATAGCTAGACAGGTCCTGATGTTGCCTAAAATGGTCGGGGGGGTGGCATACCCTAACTTGGAAGCGTACCACTCCGCGTGCCTTCTCAGCCAGGCTCGAGATTGGTTCGAAATGCACGGCCCCAAACCATGGGTCCTTATAGAAAGGTCCTTCTTGGGTTCGATCGACTTGAGAGATTTGTTTCTGCTCCCTGCCCAAGGTGTTCCTAAGCGACTAGGCCCGGGGGAATCGGTTAGATGTACCCTGAAGCTCTGGCATAATGTTGCTGCGTCTGATCCGAAAATTGTATTGCCTGCGGCTGATCTAGAAATCAAGACTATCGCTACTCTCATACCCAACCTAGGATTGGACAATTGGATCCGTGCTGGGGTTGTGCATTTGGAAGACCTATACTCAGAGGGAGGGTTGGTGCCCTTTTCTAAGTTATTAAGTAATTCGGGTATCCCGAGGCATGACTTCTTCAAATACTTGCAGATTCGACACTGGCTGCAGTCTTGTGGGAAAGAGGGGGTGGCACCTGTCCCCCTCCCGGCCTCCCTCCGCCTCCGGCTGTCCTCCCCGGACCATAGGGGTGGGATATCAAAATGGTACCAGTATATAACCCTCCTCACTAAAAGGGGTAAGTTTCCTTCACAGCTGAAGTGGGAGAGGGATCTCTCCATTGTTCTGCGGGAGGAGGAGTGGGACTCCATCTCCTCGAGGTGCTTCGGGATCTCGAGATGCCTGCAGCACTCTGAGATGTACTTCAAACTGTGCCAAAGGGCGTACTTTACTCCACAACGACTTCATACCATTTGGCCTTCGACTTCCCGGTTATGCTGGAGGAGTTGCGGCCACGTGGGTAACATCCTACACGTTTTCTGGGAATGCCCTGTTTTGGGGGCGTTGTGGACTGAAGTGTTCTCTCTTCTCCGGGAAGTGTTGGGGTTTGAGGTCCCTATGACCCCTATGTTTGCTCTATTCCATCATTCCTCACCCGACCTTATGCGCTGTGATAGATATATTGCTGGCCATATTCTCATATCTACAAAGGCTGCAATTGGACAGCTTTGGAAAACACCAAATGTACCCACACTTCACGCCATTGTTACCAGCACACATAAACACTATCTATTTGAAACGTCAGGAGGTTACGAAACGCCCTCACCATCCTCAGTACTGAATTATTGGCTGAAGTGGAAAATATTCCGGGAACGGACAGGGCTTCCTATGGTTGTTGCCAATTCTATAGATTTGTCGCAGTTACACTCCCCACATTCAGAAGATGCTTGAGTATTACTGCTACATTTAGTATATATCACTTTTAATTAAGATTGATAATTGATCAGATGCGTTTGAAACGTTCCCATCACTGGAACCTATCCCGTGTCTTTGTTACCCCCTTTGTGTCTCAATGTGGTGTCTCTCTTCTTGTTCTACTCTATCTTTTCTCTCTATATGTTAGATTTTAGTTCTATATTTGTTTTCGGCCGGATTCAGCGGTACATGATTATGACATTGTAAACATGGCTGCACTGTTAATGCATCGTAATATTTCTGCTTGATATTTTGTTCAGTCAACTCATACTTATATTGGAGTGAATGTGTGCTGCCGTGCCCGGCTGGGTATGTTACTGTTTAAAAAAAATAAATAAAAACTATTGATTAAAAAAAAAAATACGGGGGACCCTTACGCTTTTTGTCCCCCGTATTTTTGGCACCAGGACCGGACGCAGAGCCCGAGGTTATGGTTATGTAATTTTTCCACCCGTATTTTTACAACCAGGACCGGCTCAAAGAGCCCGAGGCTGGTTATGCTTAGGAGGGGGGACCCCACGCATTTTTTTCTGAAATTTTAAGCCACCCCTTCCCACTGAAAAACATGCACTGATCTCTCCATATTATTTTAGTCAGTAAAAAAAAAAAAATATTCTTTTAAAAAATATATTAAATAATACTTGTGGCTCCAAAATAGACAAACCAAGTAGATAATCCCTTCTAATATAAATAGATATGCTATTAGCAATCAAAAAAACACAAAAAAAACATGTTTTTTAAATTTTTTATTAGCTCACAAGCAACAGCAAAATGAGGCGCAATGAAATTGACGAAATGACTGTGGAATCGACATTCTTCAATTGAATATACTTTTGTTGAAAAGCCGCATTTTTACCATTACAGACATGTCGAATTTAAAAGATATCGAATTGCAAAAAGTCGAATCTGAAACGGCAGGTTTTTTGATGAAAAGTACTGTATTGTATTGTCAAATCCAATTTGACAGGTTTTTTTGTCGAAAATGCCCCGTTTTTTGACATTTGCGGCAATTCGACCGCAATTGCATATACCCCTTAATATCATATAATTAATCAATCAACAAACTAACAAAAAGAATGCCCCCCACAGAGGTTTATATACCATGAGGGCCTCTTACCCATCATTTGTGTTTTGAGTGTGGCATAATGTATAAGGGTCACTGCTATAAGGAGGAGAAATGACAGATAATGTAAGGGGCATGAAGTAGGATTTTCTTTTCCTGTGGCGGCCAATGTCTGGGCGCGCAGGTTGCAAAACTGGGGTATAAGGTGGTCTTTTCCTGCAATGCCACGCCCCTTTCAGTGAGGTCACACCCCCTTTTTGGAGATCACGCAAAATCTATACTTTTCATATGGCAATGGGTGGGCGGGAATTGGGGTGTGGGGGAGGTGTGTTAGACGGCAGAAACTTTTTGGCAGGGGAGAGCAAAATTTATATTTACTCCACTGTACAGAGAGTTTAATAAGTCCATCCACAGAGAGCACAGGAACCTTCAGCATTCACTGTAGATAAGTATGACTCACATTCTCTTTAATGTGAATATCAGGATTTTGGTACTTACCGATAAATCCCTTTCTCCGATTCCACAGGGGCCACTGGAGTGTAGTTACAATGGGGAAATAGTAGGCAGTAAATGGGAGCTGGCACTTTAAAATTCTCACACTGTGGCTAGCTCCTCCCCTACTATCTCCCCTCCAAGCCAGTCTACGTAAAACTGTGCCCGATGAGAGATGGAATAAACAAACCTTAAGGTAGAGGAGGTTAATGACGCCCTGTAAACCAGGATAACCCAAACTAAACCAGGAACAGAACCTGACAAAAAAACCAGGCTAGCCTGAACTCAACAAGCAGACATATGGTGGTCTGCAAACCTTTAAGCAAAAAACAAGGAGAAACAGCGCTGGGCGGGCGTCCAGTGGCCCCTGTGGAATCGGAGAAAGAGATTTATCGGTAAGTACCAAAATCCTGATTTCTCCTTCATCCACTAGGGGCCACTGGAGTGTAGTTACAATGGGGACGTCCCAGAGCTCCCAAAAACGGGTGGGAGAGCGCTGAGAGTCCTGTAAAAACTGCTCGGCCAAACTGTGATGCAGAGGCCGCAAAAGTGTCAAACTTGTAGAATTTGACAAAACGAATGTCGGTCTGACCAAGTAGCCGCCCGACAAAGTATTCATGGAGACCCCACGGGCAGCCGCCCACGAAGGTCTTACAACGCGCGTAAAGTGCGCTGAAATGGAAAACGGAGGCTCCCTAGCAACTGCCAAGAAGACTGTCTGATGGTCAGATGTATCCAACGGCCCAGCGTATGCTGGGACCCCGGCTATTTAGCACGGGAGCATCGTACAGAGACAAAGAAGAAAAACACTTTGTCGAATAGCCGAAGACCTCTGTAGAGAGAGTCGGCGAGCCCTGACAAGCCTTCAAAGAGGACCGAAAAACACTAGTGTCAGATTTATATAAAAAATGGATATCCCCTCTGGAAGAAACGACTGCTGAGGCCGAAGCTCAGCCGGGGGAGTTGCCAATAGAGTACTCCCTGAAAAAGAGGCCGAACTTACGGCCGCTAGACTAATCTCTTTTGGAAGAAAACCGAAAAAGGCAGAGAGCTAAAATTCCGGTCATTGTGGTCTGAAGCGCAGCGGAGCCAAACCTCCCAGAGAAACCAAAGATGAATGGTAACTGAAAGAAGGGGAAAACCCCTTTTATCCTTATTATGTCCCATAAAGTTTTCCAAAAGTGGCAAAAGCGAGAAGAGGTAACAGACTTCTGAAATCGGTGCCCAGTAGGCCTAACCGAACTAGGGAACCCCTCCCTTCTGAGGTCTCGTGAACAGTCACCCGGTTAAACGAAACAAGTGTAAGATTGAACAAAGAAAAGGACCCAGTTGAAGTAGACAGTCCAGTCGAGGTAGGAGCCCAGGCTCCTCTACTGACAACAGGTGTATCTGTATCTTCAAGTCATGCGTGGCCCAACCAGCGCCACCGAGAGGACTAGCACACATAATTCCCTCCTGTGTTACAGAACATGAGGTAGAAATAGAAAAGGAGGCAGGATAGAGTAACCAGAAAACTCCCCGGAGCCCTGAGGACCTCCTCGGCTACTGCCGCCAGAGCTCACGTCCGAGAGTAGTAAAGGGTTAAAGAGTCAGTCAGAACGCCCTGAGGTCGATCCGAAATCTCCGCCCACAGCGTACCGGCTGACAAAACTCCAGGGAATGTTCCCTCACCCGGGAGTCTGACCTGGTGGCATGACCTGGAAAGAAGATTGTTCTACCCCGCTCAGAGAGGAATGTAGGCGACCACTCATTGCGTCGCAACTTGATTGAAGGAACAGAGTACCTGGTGCCGAGGAAGGAAAAATCCTCTGACGAACCGTGTTGAGAAACGTCTACGAGGAGCATAGATTGGATCTGTGTCGAACCAGAAGCTCCTGGATCCTCCGGATATTCAGAAGCCACCTAATGTGCAGAGTGGGATAGTAGCAGTAGATTGTCCCATTAGGGAACCAACGTCACCTACTGTCCTTGAAAAAGAGTTATTGTGTGATCTTCCTGAACCCTGTGGGAGCGGAAGAGAGACCGAAAGGAAAGGACTGACAGCGAAAATGAGAATCCTGTAATGCGACTCTGAGAAAAGCCCGTCCAACGGAAATCAGTAAACAGGCATCCCTGAAGACAAGGGACACGTAAAACCCCCTTTCTTGTTCAAAACTAGCAATCACAGACTGAAAGGATTGTAAGGCCAGAATAGGCCTGGCCTAGTCAACTGGCTTCGGAACGTGAACAGAAAACAAAGGCCTGAGTACTGTCCCGATTCAAAGGATATCTGAGAAACAGGGATCAACATCCTTTGCGGTTAGAAGCATATGGAGTGCCGCCTGCAGTATGACTCTCTTGATTCCTGAAACGGTTGTGCTGCAAAATCTAGTCTGTAACCGCCCAATCCTTCTCAGTACTCCCCGTAGGACCACCGACATGTGCCTACCCTGGGACCCTCCAGCTGGTAGGAAGGTTTGACCTGTAGTGAGTGTATAGGATGACCTAAACTCGGACTGGACCGAGGATGTTGAACCGCTGCTTCAGCCTGTCACCCTGAGATCCGCTGGCGACATAGATATCGTGTGTGGAGTCGAAAGCTTGAAAGGCACGGAAAGATCTAGAGGAAAAACCGGTAAAGGTCTGTCCTGAAGCTGGGGCAGCAGTAGGAGTATATACTATATAATATCATCTCTACGCTGATGACACCCAAATCTATCTTTCCTCTCCAGACCTCTCCCCTGCTCTCCTCACTCGTATCTCCAACTGTCTATCTGCTACCTCTTCCTGGATGTCCCAGCGCTTTCTTAAACTTAACATGTCTAAGACCGAGCTGATCATCTTCCCTCCCTCCCGCATAACCTCACCTCCTACAATCTCATTATCTATTGATGGCACTACTATCTCCTCTAGCCCCCAAGTGCGCTGCCTTGGAGTAATCCTTGACTCCTCCCTCTCCTTCAAACCACACATTCAGCACCTCTCACAAACCTGCCATTTTCATCTAAAAAATATTTCCAGGATCAGACCTTTTCTGACCCAGGATGCTACTAAGACTCTTATCCACTCACTGGTCATCTCCAGACTGGACTACTGTAATCTGCTCCTGACTGGCATTCCTGACAAATACCTCTCTCCACTGCAATCTATCCTCAATGCTGCTGCCCGGCTCATCTTCCTCACCAAACGCACTACGTCCACCTCTCCTCTCTTACGAGACCTTCACTGGCTCCCCTTCCCTTTCACAATCCATTTCAAGCTTCTCACACTCGCTTACAAAGCCCTCACCCACTCCTCTCCCATCTACATCTCTGACCTTATCTCCCTTTACACTCCCACCCGTTATCTTCGCTCTGCTAACGCACGACAACTCTCCTGCCTACGGATTACTTCCTCCCACTCCTACCTCCAAGATTTTTCACGTGCTGCACCACTTCTTTGGAATTCCCTACCTCTCCCCCTCAGACTCTCCACCTCTCTACAAAACTTCAAACGGGCTCTCAAGACCCACTTCTTCACCAAACCCAGCCAAATCTCATCCTAACCCTCTGTTCTACGCTCTCTATGTACCCCAACTGTGTCACCCCTGTCTGTCCTTCCCCTCCCCTCTTAGAATGTAAGCTCTCACGAGCAGGGCCCTCTTCCCTCATGTGCTTATCCTTTCTTACTTTAATAATCTTCAACTGCACCAATTCCATCAGTCTTCTGCCACCTGATACTTATTCCAGTGTCATCTGCTGATGTAACTATGTTTATTTACCCTGTACTTGTCCTATACTGTCATCAACTGTAAGTTGCTGTTTTCCTGTTTGATTATTTGTTTATGTACTCTGTAATTGGGCGCTGTGGAACCCTTGTGGCGCCATATAAATAAAGGATAATAATAATAATAATAATAATAATAATAATAATAGGAGAAAGAAAAGTGGACTTACCTCCAATGGTTCAAGAAATCCTGCAGAAAGTTCCTTCCCCTGAACCATCTGCCCCGTAGGATTTCATGTTCACCTGTCACTGTCGCAGCCCCAGAGGTCGTCTGGTTAAGACAGCTCAAGCGAAAATGCAGGTTCCGAGTCTGCAGACGTGGAGACCTCCAAAGAAGATAAAGCAGAATCGTGATTCTGACCTGTACCAAAATATCAGTTGATCCTGATGCGAAATATCCTGTAACCTAGAGGACAATTGGTCCACAACCTACCTGCTCCGGACAAGGTAGAACCCTGCTGACGCAAATATGCGTCTTCGATGGATACCTGAGCAATGTTGCCTCAGGAAAACGGCAGCTTGTTGGACCGGTGATACATCGAGGGGTAAACCTTGGAGAGGTTCTGACACCATTTCCCTCCGTCTGCGGGGAAAAGATAGGAAAACAAACATTGTTTTATACCTGAAATTGTGTATGCGGGTGTCTGCAAGCCGCCTACCGGAGCCTGTCCAGCTCATCCGAAACTGGACCATTTCGTTATCGGCGCCGAACCCTGATGGACCTGACGTGTCCGCCTTCTTTACCTGCAGTATCAGACGAACTGCTGTATAATGCACCTGGATATTCTGAGACACTGGTTGAGATTGCACCGAAAACAGACATCCACTGTATCCTGGGCATCTCTCGCTTCCTCCCAGAGGGGCCTTTCCACTGCCGAGTCGTGTAATCTGGGAGGCTAGCAAGGTTCTTTTAGAAACCTGGAGAGGTGAAATGACGTACAAGGTCTCTGGTTAATAGTGACATTACCTGCGTAACCTGAGCTGTTCCAACAGGAGTGTCCTGCAGGTGCGTGGAGGGCTAAGCAGATGGCTCCACCACATACTTCACACCTAAGAGGGAATTCTTTGACTATCCCAGGTGAGACAAACGAAAGGAGAAAAGGTGGGTTAAATAAACACAGCGCTATGTAAGGTCTGCACTATAATGTGTAGAGACCTACACAATTCCATATAAACTTTCTAGTGAACCCGTAGCGCTGCGCTGTTCTACTGACTGAGCTATATGTGCTCTGTTGGGATTCAAATGCCCGGTCCCCCTGTTGAGATACCCGCTACTAGCGTACTGAGCCGCAACGCTAAAAGTATCTGTTGTGGTACTTGAACCCAGGCCTCTGTGGTTGGGTGTTTAGGGGATTAGTGTGCTGAGCCACACTGTTTTATATATACACATTCCCCAAATTGCCAATAGCATTAGTACCCAGTGACACCAAGGAATAATAAAGGGAAGGCAACACCCCGCCCTGTATGTAGCGTACCGCTAATTAAGGTGCACCAGATGTTTTCGGAGGTTCCGCTGGCTTTTCAAAATGGTGGCCAGCCTGCGAGAAGAGATGGGGGAAAATGTGATGTGGCAAGGCGGGGCATTTTGTCGTTATAAAACATTGCGGAAGTGGTTTGTTTTACCCCCTATATCTGGCATTGTATCCATATATATCTAAATATATATATACACATATATACATACACCCGCACACATACAAATATCTATATACACAAACAAACACCCAACAGGGTAGATAAATACTGTGTGAAAAACTGTTATTGCACACTAGATTTAAATCCTTAATGAGCTGATCCCCAGCTCCTGTTATATAGCAGGCTCCCTGATCTACTGCCTTTTGTATGGAATGCCGGGCAGAGGACTCTCATGCAGGAAGGAATGGCTGCCAAAGTGAGATATACCCAATATCTTATCTCCCTGCACAGAAAACTAAAATCCCCCTCTGTGACAATGAGCGCTGGGAGCCACCGCCGGGAGCCCGCTGAGCAAAGCGGGAATGTCAGCCTCACCTTTTAAATGTGCTGGAGCGGCCGGGGAGCGGAGGTACTGGAGCGGCCGTGGAGCGGGGGTGCTGGAGAGGCCGGAGTACGCGCTGCTGGAGCGGCCGGGAACTTGTACGCGCTGCTGCAGCTTCCGCGGCCGGGGGACGGAGAGCGCTGAGCCTACAGCGTGGGAGTTAGCTCCGCCCCCCCGCTCCGGCGCCAATTTCAAAAATTAAACCCGCTGCACATGAAGCGGGAAGCGCCTGTATCTCCCCGGCCGCCTGTATGCTGCGGCCGGGGAGCGGAGAGTGCTTAGCGCCGAACGGAGCGGGAGTTAGCTCCGCCCCCTCCACTATTGGCGCCCAATTCAAACTTTTTTATTTTGTGTAAAAATAAGCTCTGCATAACCGGCTGCCTGTATACTGCGGCCGGGGAGTGGTGATCGCTGAGCCCGCTTACAGAGCAGGCTGAAGCTCCCATCTAAAACTCCAAATGCACCCTTTATACGCTCCGGTATAGGGGGTCACATATGCAAATGTTAAAACAGACCGTGTAAAATAATAAATCATGGAAGGAGGGGGGGGGGAGAGAGGGGAGAGATTGTACTCACGCTGTCCCGATACACGCCGCACTTAGCGGTGTTACACTGCTCGACAGAGCGGCCCCGACACGCGCCGCACGCAGCGGTGTCCGCCTGCTGGTGGAGCGGCCCCGACACGCGCCGCACGCAGCGGTGTCCGGCCCCTTATACTCACCGCTGCCATAATCTTCTGCTGGATGGAGTGGCCCCGACACGCGCCGCACGCAGCGGTGTCCGGCCAACTCAGGAGAGCTCAGTGTCTCCCTCAGCCGGGGCCCATCCCGAGCCGCACGCAGCTGCGATGGGACCCCGCCGGCAGCTCCCGCGGTGCAGACTGGCAGTGGCAGAGCTGCCAGTCTGTGAGTGTAAGAAAGAAAAAGAAAATAATAAAGAAAAAAGAAAAATTTCTTCAGCTAAACCCAAGTGAACCAGCTCACATCGGGCACTAACTAAGACTGGCTTGGAGGGGAGATAGTAGTGGAGGAGCTAGCCACAGTGTGAGAATTTTAAAGTGCCAGCTCCCATTTACTGCCTACTATTTCCCCATTGTAACTACACTCCAGTGGCCCCTAGTGGATGAAGGAGAAAAAGTGTTTAACAGCATATCACTGACCTGGTTTGGGAGTGTTGTGGACTCGGGGCTTCTTCCGATGACCGGGAAGAGGAACCGCCACTGGGTCGTAGTAGAGATGGCCGGATGTAGGTCTTCCTCATGCAGAACTAAGACGGCAGGCGGGAGGCCCAGAGGAATTCTTGTAGGTCTCCTGTAAGACAAGACTTGTAGAAATAATGAAGGCTGGGGTACTGAGATATTGGAGACACTGTGGTATTGAAGGCACTGAGGTACTGGGAGTACAGGGAGTGCTGGGAGACCCTTGGAGGCACGGAGGTGTTTGGAGGCACGGAGGTGCTTGGAGGCACGGAGGTGTTTGGAGACACCGAGGTGTTAGGAGGGACGAGGTGCTTGGAGGCACGAGGTGCTTGGAGACACGGAGGTAACTGGAGGCACGGAGGTGCTTTGAGGCGCGGAGGTGCTTGGAGGCACGGGGTGCTTGGAGGCACGAGGTGCTTGGAGGCACGGAGGTGCTTGGAGGCACGGAGGTAACTGGAGGCACGGAGGTAACTGGAGGCACGGAGGTAACTGGAGGCACGGAGGTGCTTGAGGCGCGGAGGTGCTTGGAGGCACGAGGTGCTTGGAGGCACGAGGTGCTTGGAGGCACGGAGGTGCTTGGAGGCACGGAGGTGCTTGGAGGCACGAGGTGCTTGGAGACACGGAGGTAACTGGAGGCACGGAGGTGCTTGTAGGCACAGGATGCTTGGAAGCACAGGTTGCTTGTAGGCACAGGATGCTTGGAAGCACAGGTTGCTTGTAGGCACAGGATGCTTGGAAGCACAGGATGCTTGCAGGGACAGGATGCTTGGAAGCACAGGATGCTTGCAGGGACAGGATGCTTGGAAGCACAGGATGCTTGCAGGGACAGGATGCTTGGAAGCACAGGATGCTTGCAGGGACAGGATGCTTGGAAGCACAGGATGCTTGCAGGGACAGGATGCTTGGAAGCACAGGATGCTTGCAGGGACGAGGGAGCTCTGGATCATAGCTTCCACAGGAGAAACGAAGATACTCAGGCATCGGATCTCTGCCTGGTATCTGATTTTAAATTCCCCGCCCTAGCCTGATTGGCGGAGCAGGCAGGTGACGTCAGACCTGCTCCGCCTCCTTGCCCTTGCTTGTGATGGCGGCGCCCTTGCTTCCGGGAAGCCGCCGGAGAGCAGCGCCGACCCGCCGCTGAAGCCGGAGACTGACAGGGGAAGAGAGGCGCCGGGCAGACCAGGCCACCCGCAGGGACAAGCGCGGTCGCCGCTGCCCGAGGTTCGTGACAGTACCCCCTCCTCCAGGAGTGGCCCCTGGACACTTCCCGGGCTTAGTCGGATGTCTGGAGTGGAAGATCCGAATCAGACGAGGAGCCGTTACTTCAGTAGCCCCAATCCAACTTCTCTCCTCAGGTCCATAACCCTTCCAGTCCACCAAGTACTGTAATTTTTTATGAAGATAACGAGAGTCCAGAATAGCTTTGATTTCAAACTCCGCTCCAGCTTCTGCCACTACGGACGTTGGCCTTGGGAGTGCTGAGTGGAATCGATTCAGTATGAGGGGACGGAGTAGAGAAACATGGAAGGCGTTAGGTATGCGAAGATGGGCAGGCAAACCCAGTTTACAGACCACAGGATTTAAGACTTGTAGCACAGGGTAAGGACCGATGAACCTTGGAGCGAATTTCATGGTGGGCACCTTCAACCGGAGATTCCGTGTGGACAGCCATACCCTGTCCCCAACTTTATATTGAGGTGCGGCTTGCCGTTTCTTATCTGCAAAGAACTTGTACCGAACAGAAACCTGCTTAAGATTAGCATGAACCTTTCTCCAAATTTGTCCAAAGTGTCGTAGAGTGGACGCTACAGCAGGAACCTCTATTATCGGAAGGCTTGGAAATTCCGGAACACGGGGATGGAACCCGTAGTTGACGAAAAATGGTGATTCCCCAGTGGAAGAATGAAACAAATGGTTATGGGCAAACTCCGCCCAAGGCAACAACTCCACCCAGTTGTCCTGTGAAGGAGAGAGATACAACCGAAGAAAAGTCTCTAGATCTTGATTGACTCGTTCCGTTTGTCCATTTGTTTGGGGATGATAAGCCGACGAAAACTTAAGTTTAATGTGTAGAGTTGAACAAAGGGCTTTCCAAAACCTGGCGGTGAACTGTACTCCACGGTCAGAAACAATCTCTTGTGGCAACCCATGCAAACGAAAATGTTCTCGGATAAACAATAGAGCCAGTTTCGGTGCTGTCGGAAGACCAGTCAAGGGCACAAAGTGTGCCATCTTCGAAAAACGGTCAACGATAACCCAAACGGTGTTGCAACCCTTGGAACAGGGCAAGTCAGTGATGAAGTCCATGGAAATGTGAGTCCAGGGTCTCACAGGGATAGGCAGAGGACGAAGTAACCCTGCAGGAGGCAGACGAGGAGATTTATGTTGTGTACATTGGGGACATGAATTAACGCAATCTTGTACATCCTTCCTCATGGTGTTCCACCAGTAAGACCTTTGCAGAAACTTGTACATCTTCTGAGCGCCGGGATGACCGGAAAACTTGGAGTTATGGACCCACCGTAGTATTCCTGGGCGGAATCTAGCTGGTACGGACATTCTTCCAGGAGGAGGAGCTGGAGTAGTTAAAGCAGCAGAGACAGAAACTGGATTCAGAATTAAACCCCGCTCCGGAGGTTCATCCTCGTCTGTGGGAACCTGTGAACGGGAAAGCGCATCTGCTTTAATATTGAGAGTCCCGGCACGGTACTTGATAATGAACGAGAATCGGGAAAAGAAAAGTGCCCATCTCGCCTGGCGAGGATTCAAACATTGTGCGGATTTGATGTACAGTAAATTCTTGTGATCCGTGTAGATGGTAAACACATGTTTAGCCCCTTCTAGAAGATATCTCCATTCTTCCAAGGCAGATTTGATTGCCAAGAGTTCCTGGTCTCCAATAGAGTAATTTCGTTCGGCTGGAGAGAATTTACGAGAGTGGAAGCCACACGGATGTAATTTCTTATCAGAGGAATGCTGGGAGAGGACAGCCCCCACCCCGACTGAAGATGCATCAACTTCTAAGAAGAAGGGTTCCTCGAAATTTGGTTGTTGGAGAACTGGAGCCGTCGTGAAAGCTAACTTTAAGCGAGAAAAAGCTACAATGGCTTCCGGAGGCCACAAACTAGGATTAGAACCCTTTCTCGTCAGGGCAGTAATGGGTGCAACAATGGTGGAGAAACCTTTAATGAATTTCCTGTAGTAGTTCGCAAAGCCCAGGAACCTTTGTATTGCTTTCAGGGAAAGAGGCTGAGTCCAATCACGAATGGCCGACAACTTTTCCGGATCCATGCGAAGCTCCGTCCCCGAGATGACATAACCGAGGAACGGAATAGATGTTACTTCAAAGGTACATTTGGAAAGCTTGGCGTAGAGATGATTCTCTTGTAAACGGTGTAGCACCTCTTTGACTTGAGTCCTGTGTTCGACAAGATTCTTGGAAAAAATCAGTATGTCGTCCAGATATACCACAACGCTCTGATACAGCATATCACGAAAGATTTCGTTGACGAATCCCTGGAAAACCGCGGGAGCATTACTAAGACCAAACGGCATCACCAAGTATTCGTAATGCCCATCTCGGGTATTAAAGGCAGTCTTCCATTCATCCCCCTCTCGGATGCGTATAAGATTATAAGCTCCTCTCAAGTCGAGTTTTGAAAAAATGCGGGCACCACGAACCCTATCAAATAACTCTGTGATTAGTGGCAAGGGGTATTTATTCTTAATAGTAATGTCGTTTAGGCCGCGGTAGTCGATGCATGGTCTCAACCCCCCGTCCTTTTTCTTCACGAAAAAGAAGCCTGCACCAGCAGGGGAGGAAGAGGGGCGAATGAATCCCTTGAGCATATTGGACTTAATATACTCCGACATGGCTTGAGTCTCGGGAAGAGACAGAGGATATGTGCGACCACGAGGTGGCGTCTTCCCTGGGACAAGGTCAATAGGGCAGTCCCAAGGCCTGTGAGGTGGTAACAGGTCAGCAGCTTGTTCCGAAAATACGTCCTTGTACCCTTGATATGCCTCCGGAATGTGCTCTTCATCCGTTTTGGAGGTAACACGGAGCGGACAAACAGGAGTAAGACAATTAGTGTGACAAAAGGAACTCCAGGACAGAATTTGTGACGACTTCCAATCGATGTGGGGGTTATGACTTTTCAGCCAAGGCATTCCAAGAACCAGATCATGGGGCATTTCTGGGATTACCAAGAGTTCCAAATCTTCCTGATGTAGAGCCCCGACCCGCAGCTTAACTGGCCCCGTGCGCCACATTATGAGACCTTTGGAAATTCTAGTCCCGTTGATAGCCGTCAGTGAAATTGGCCGCTCGATAGGCCGTAACTTTAAACCCAAACTTTGGGCACAGAAGGAAGAAACGAAGTTCCCTGCAGCTCCGGAATCCAATAGGGCTTCACAAGACCTGGAGACTGAATTGGAGACTAGAGTTACTGGAAGCAAGCAGTCCGAAGTTGGAGAAGCTTTTGTCGTAACTCCCAGCTTGACTCCTCCGGAACAAGCTAGGTCTGCCCGTTTCCCGGACGGACTTTACAAGATTTAAGAAAATGATCTGCGGCTCCACAGTAAAGGCAGAGTTTACCCTCACGACGACGCTGTCGTTCTTCCGGAGACAGTCGGGAGCGGTTAATTTGCATGGGCTCATCTGAGCTAGGTGAGGCCACCGGCCTAGGAGTAGGATTCCGGAACCTGGAACGATCCGAACGGTTACGTTCTCTTCCACGCTCCTGCATCCGAAGATCCACCTTGACGCAAAGGGAAATCAAATCTTCTAATGGATCCGGCAGATCTCTAGTAACCAGCTCGTCTTTCAGCCGGTCGGAAAGACCGTTCCAGAAGGCAGCTCTCAGGGCATCATTATTCCAGCGTAGTTCGGAAGCAATGGTCTGGAAATGAACCACGTACTGGCCCACGGAACGGGCGCCCTGCCGAACACGGAGCAAATCGGAAGAAGCAGTGGTCATTCTGCCGGGCTCGTCGAAAATCCTTCGAAAGGACGAGATGAAGTTGGTGTAGTTGGAAACCATGGGATCAGATCGTTCCCATAATGGAGACACCCAATCCAAAGCAGAACCTTCCAACAGAGAAATAATATATGCTACCTTGGACCGGTCTGTAGGAAAGTTGTGTGCAAGTAGCTCGAAATGTACCTCGCACTGGTTCAAGAAACCACGACAATTTTTGGGATTCCCATTATAGCGGGACGGAGTAGGCAACTGAAGGCGTGGAGTGACACCGGCCGATGGTTGAACATTGCTGGCAACGGCAACTGGTGCGACTGCTGGAACAGGAGCCGGAATTACTGAGGCCAGAGACGCCTGAATCTGATCCAGACGCCCGGACAACTGCTGGAGGTACTGCATCACCTGACCTTGTGCTGCTTCCTGACTTTGCACTCGAGAAGCCAGGTTCTGGATAGCACTAGAGTCCGTGTTCCGATCCCCCGAGTCCATGAGGCCTGAGTATACTATCACTGACCTGGTTTGGGAGTGTTGTGGACTCGGGGCTTCTTCCGATGACCGGGAAGAGGAACCGCCACTGGGTCGTAGTAGAGATGGCCGGATGTAGGTCTTCCTCATGCAGAACTAAGACGGCAGGCGGGAGGCCCAGAGGAATTCTTGTAGGTCTCCTGTAAGACAAGACTTGTAGAAATAATGAAGGCTGGGGTACTGAGATATTGGAGACACTGTGGTATTGAAGGCACTGAGGTACTGGGAGTACAGGGAGTGCTGGGAGACCCTTGGAGGCACGGAGGTGTTTGGAGGCACGGAGGTGCTTGGAGGCACGGAGGTGTTTGGAGACACCGAGGTGTTAGGAGGGACGAGGTGCTTGGAGGCACGAGGTGCTTGGAGACACGGAGGTAACTGGAGGCACGGAGGTGCTTTGAGGCGCGGAGGTGCTTGGAGGCACGGGGTGCTTGGAGGCACGAGGTGCTTGGAGGCACGGAGGTGCTTGGAGGCACGGAGGTAACTGGAGGCACGGAGGTAACTGGAGGCACGGAGGTAACTGGAGGCACGGAGGTGCTTGAGGCGCGGAGGTGCTTGGAGGCACGAGGTGCTTGGAGGCACGAGGTGCTTGGAGGCACGGAGGTGCTTGGAGGCACGGAGGTGCTTGGAGGCACGAGGTGCTTGGAGACACGGAGGTAACTGGAGGCACGGAGGTGCTTGTAGGCACAGGATGCTTGGAAGCACAGGTTGCTTGTAGGCACAGGATGCTTGGAAGCACAGGTTGCTTGTAGGCACAGGATGCTTGGAAGCACAGGATGCTTGCAGGGACAGGATGCTTGGAAGCACAGGATGCTTGCAGGGACAGGATGCTTGGAAGCACAGGATGCTTGCAGGGACAGGATGCTTGGAAGCACAGGATGCTTGCAGGGACAGGATGCTTGGAAGCACAGGATGCTTGCAGGGACAGGATGCTTGGAAGCACAGGATGCTTGCAGGGACGAGGGAGCTCTGGATCATAGCTTCCACAGGAGAAACGAAGATACTCAGGCATCGGATCTCTGCCTGGTATCTGATTTTAAATTCCCCGCCCTAGCCTGATTGGCGGAGCAGGCAGGTGACGTCAGACCTGCTCCGCCTCCTTGCCCTTGCTTGTGATGGCGGCGCCCTTGCTTCCGGGAAGCCGCCGGAGAGCAGCGCCGACCCGCCGCTGAAGCCGGAGACTGACAGGGGAAGAGAGGCGCCGGGCAGACCAGGCCACCCGCAGGGACAAGCGCGGTCGCCGCTGCCCGAGGTTCGTGACACAGCAATTGTGTTGTATTGGGCTGGGTACAGGAATCAGACAGTCAGGATGCCGACACTTTCATAGGTAAGCTAATCCTACCTTGTCCTCCCCCTAACCTTCCTGTCCTGCAGCATAATCCTCTACCTGGTACCTGACCCTGACCTACACCCCTCAGTATAACCCTAACCCTCTCCCTAGTACCTGATCCTAACCTACACCCCGCAGTATAACCCTAACCCTCTTCCTAGTGCCTGACCCTAACCTACACCCCGCAGTATAACCCTAACCCTCTCCCTAGTGCCTGACCCTAACCTACACCCCGCAGTATAACCCTAACCCTCTCCCTAGTGCCTGACCCTAACCTACACCCCGCAGTATAACCCTAACCCTCCCCTAAGCAGCCTAACCCTCTCCCTAGTGCCTGACCCTAACCTACACCCCGCAGTATAACCCTAACCCTCTCCCTAGTGCCTAACCCTAACCTACACCCCGCAGTATAACCCTAACCCTCTCCGTAGTACAGGAATATCTCAGCTTTGCTTGCATACTGCCATCAGGCTAACTCCCGCTTGCCTGCACCTCTTGTCATCTGTCTGTCGCCCCTCCCCACTAGATTGTCAGCTCTTTAGAGCAGGGCTCTCTTTCCTCTTGTTATCTAAGCCCTCATCTCGACACATTTCACTCACAGCTCTCCCCTACTCAAAGACCATCGTTACCCTAGTAAAGGCTCATCTCCATCTATGGCCACCATGATCACTCCTTCAATACTTACATCTTAGCTGTATTATGTCTTGAGAATGTGTGGTGCTCTATGTTACCTGTACTCTATTTCTGTTATTTATTTACTGTAATGCTATGTTTTGTCTCCCTGTACTGTCCTTTGTACGGCACTGTGAAACACATGTGGCGCCTTACAAATAAAAATAGGATTTTACTTACCGGTAAATCTATTTCTCGTAGTCCGTAGAGGATGCTGGGGACTCCGTAAGGACCATGGGGAATAGACGGGCTCCGCAGGAGATAGGGCACTTTAAGAAAGCTTTGGATTCTGGGTGTGCACTGGCTCCTCCCTCTATGTCCCTCCTCCAGACCTAAGTTAGAGAAACTGTGCCCAGAGGATATGAACAGTACGAGGAAAGGATTTTTGTAATCTAAGGGCGAGATTCATACCAGCCACACCAATCACACCGTATAACTTGAGATAAACTACCTAGTTAACAGTATGAACAATTAACATAGCCTCGGTTCAAGACCGACCAACTATAACATAACCCTTATGTAAGCAATAACTATATACAAGTCTTGCAGAAGAAGTCCGCACTTGGGACGGGCGCCCAGCATCCTCTACGGACTACGAGAAATAGATTTACCGGTAAGTAAAATCCTATTTTCTCTAACGTCCTAGAGGATGCTGGGGACACTGTAAGGACCATGGGGATTATACCAAAGCTCCCAAACGGGCGGGAGAGTGCGGATGACACTGCAGCACTGATTGAGCAAACAGGAGGTCCTCCTCAGCCAGGGTATCAAACTTATAGAACTTTGCAAAGGTGTTTGACCCCGACCAAGTAGCAGCTCGGCACAGTTGTAGTGCCGAGACCCCTCGGGCAGCCGCCCAAGAAGAGCCCACCTTCCTAGTGGAATGGGCCTTTACCGATTTAGGCAATGGCAATCCTGCCGTAGAATGCACCTGCTGAATCGTGTTACAGATCCAGCGAGCAATTGTCTGATTTGAAGCAGGAGCGCCAACCTTGTTGGCCGCATAAAGAACAAACAGGGCTTCAGTCTTCCTGATCCTAGCTGTTCTGGTCACATAAATCTTCAAAGCCCTGACCACATCCAGGGACTCGGAATCCTCCAAGTCCCGTGTAGCCACAGGCACGACAATAGGTTGGTTCATATGAAAAGATGAGACCACCTTGGGCAGAAATTGAGGATGAGTCCTCAACTCTGCCCTATCCACGTGAAAGATCAGGTATGGGCTTTTATATGATAAAGCCGCTAACTCCGAAACACGCCTTGCAGAAGCTGAGGCCAACAACATGACCACTTTCCAAGTGAGGTATTTCAACTCCACTGTTTTGAGTGGTTGAAACCAAGGTGACTTGAGGAAACTTAATACCACGTTAAGATCCCAAGGCGCCACCGGAGGTACAAAGGGAGGCTGAATATGCAGCACGCCCTTCACAAAAGTCTGTACTTCAGGAAGAGAAGCCAATTCTCTTTGAAAGAAAATGGATAAGGCCGAAATTTGGACCTTTATGGACCCTAATTTTAGGCCCAAATTCACTCCCATTTGAAGGAAGTGAAGCAGACGGCCCAAATGGAACTCCTCCGTAGGAGCAGCTCTGGCCTCACACCAAGAAACATATTTCCGCCATATACGGTGATAATGTTTCGATGTCACATCCTTCCTAGCCTTGATCAGGGTAGGAATGACTGCCTCCGGAATCCCTTTTTCAGCTAGGATCCGGCGTTCAACCGCCATGCCATCAAACGCAGCCGCGGTAAGTCTTGGAACAGACAGGGCCCCTGCTGCAGCAGGTCCTGCCTTAGAGGAAGAGGCCACGGATTTTCTGTGAGCAACTCTTGCAGATCCGGATACCAAGTCCTCCTTGGCCAATCTGGAACAATGAGAATTGTTCTGACCCTTCTTAGTCTTATTATTCTCAACACCTTGGGTATGAAAGGCAGAGGAGGAAACACATAGACCGATCTGAACACCCATGGTGTCACCAGAGCGTCTACCGCTACCGCCTGAGGGTCTCTTGACCTGGCGCAATACCTCTTTATCTTTTTGTTGAGACGGAACGCCATCATGTCTGTTTGAGGCAGTCCCCACCGATCCACGATCTGTGTGAAGACTTCTTGATGAAGTCCACACTCCCCCGGATGCAGGTCGTGCCTGCTGAGGAAGTCCACCTCCCAGTTGTCCACCCCCGGGATGAACACTGCTGATAGTGCGCTTACATGGCCTTCCGCCCAGCGCAGAATCCTGGTCGCCTCTGCCATGGCCACTCTGCTCCTTGTGCCGCCTTGGCGGTTTACATGAGCCACTGCCGTGACATTGTCCGACTGAATCAGAACCGGTTTGTTCTGAAGCCATTCCTCCGTCTGGCGTAGGGCGTTGTAAATGGCCCTTAACTCCAGGACATTGATGTGGAGACAAGTCTCTAGGCTTGACCAGAGACCTTGGAAATTTCTTCCCAGTGCGATAGCTCCCCAACCTCGGAGGCTCGCGTCCGTGGTCACTAGGATCCAGTCCTGAATGCCGAACCTGCGACCCTCTAGGACAGTGATTTTGAACCTTTTTTTACTCGCGGCACACCGAACAATATTTTAAAATTGCCAAGGCACACCATCAGTTCCCTACAGTAAAAAAACAAAAACCACACATTGGCCCTCACAGTAAAAAAAAAAATCACACATACATTTGCCTACACAGAAAAAACAATCACATTGCTCTCCACATAAATCATGTTGCTCCCTACATAAATCCTATTGCTCCCCACATAAATCAATCACATTGCTCCCTACATAAATCATGTTGCTCACACATAAATTAATCACATTTCTCCCCACATAAATCCTATTTCTCCCCACATGAATTATTCACATTGTTCCCCCCATAAATCCATATTCTCACCACATAAATCCTATTGTTCCCCACAGGAGAAATAAAAGAACAGTACTCACTCATGCAGCTAAATGCAGCTAATTGTACTGCTGCTGCTCATTAGAAACATCCAGCGCTGCCTCCCTTCTCTGCTCTACTCAACCCTATTTGGAAAATCTACACCTGGAATACATTTCTAGCGTCCTGCCTGAGCACCCCAGCCAGTTTGCATATATATTAGAGATGAGCGGGTTCGGTTTCTCTGAATCCGAACCCGCCAGAACTTCATGGTTTTTTTCACGGATCCGAGCAGACTCGGATCCTCCCGCCTTGCTCGGTTAACCCGAGCGCGCCCGAACGTCATCATGACGCTGTCGGATTCTCGCGAGACTCGGATTCTATATAAGGAGCCGCGCGTCGCCGCCATTTTCACACGTGCATTGAGATTGATAGGGAGAGGACGTGGCTGGCGTCCTCTCCATTTAGATTAGGGTTGAGAGAGAGAGAGAGAGATTGACCTGAGGCTGTGATACTGTAGAAGAGAGTGCAGAGTTTAGTGACTGACGACCACAGTGACCACCAGACAGTGCAGTTGTTTGTTTTATTTAATATATCCGTTCTCTGCCTGAAAAAAACGATACACACAGTGACTCAGTCACATACCATATCTGTGTGCACTGCTCAGCCCAGTGTGCTGCATCAATGTATATATATATCTGACTGTGCTCAGCTCACACAGCTTATAATTGTGGGGGAGACTGGGGAGCACTGCAGTGCCAGTTATAGGTTATAGCAGGAGCCAGGAGTACATAATATTATATTAAAATTAAACAGTGCACACTTTTGCTGCAGGAGTGCCACTGCCAGTGTGACTAGTGACCAGTGACCTGACCACCAGTATATATAATATTAGTAGTATACTATCTCTTTATCAACCAGTCTATATTAGCAGCAGACACAGTACAGTGCGGTAGTTCACGGCTGTGGCTACCTCTGTGTCGGCACTCGGCAGCCCGTCCATAATTGTATATACCACCTAACCGTGGTTTTTTTTTCTTTCTTTATAGTCATACTAGTTACGAGTATACTATCTCTTTATCAACCAGTCTATATTAGCAGCAGACACAGTACAGTGCGGTAGTTCACGGCTGTGGCTACCTCTGTGTCGGCACTCGGCAGCCCGTCCATAATTGTATATACCACCTAACCGTGGTTTTTTTTTCTTTCTTTATACATACATACTAGTTACGAGTATACTATCTCTTTATCAACCAGTCTATATTAGCAGCAGACACAGTACAGTGCGGTAGTTCACGGCTGTGGCTACCTCTGTGTCGGCACTCGGCAGCCCGTCCATAATTGTATATACCACCTAACCGTGGTTTTTTTTTTCTTTCTTTATACATACATACTAGTTACGAGTATACTATCTCTTTATCAACCAGTCTATATATTAGCAGCAGACACAGTACAGTGCGGTAGTTCACGGCTGTGGCTACCTCTGTGTCGGCACTCGGCAGCCCGTCCATAATTGTATATACCACCTAACCGTGGTTTTTTTTTCTTTCTTTATACATACATACTAGTTACGAGTATACTATCTCTTTATCAACCAGTCTATATATTAGCAGCAGACACAGTACAGTGCGGTAGTTCACGGCTGTGGCTACCTCTGTGTCGGCACTCGGCAGCCCGTCCATAATTGTATATACCACCAAACCGTGGTTTTTTTTTCTTTCTTTATACATACATACTAGTTACGAGTATACTATCTCTTTATCAACCAGTCTATATTAGCAGCAGACACAGTACAGTGCGGTAGTTCACGGCTGTGGCTACCTCTGTGTCGGCACTCGGCAGCCCGTCCATAATTGTATATACCACCTAACCGTGGTTTTTTTTTCTTTCTTTATACATACATACTAGTTACGAGTATACTATCTCTTTATCAACCAGTCTATATATTAGCAGCAGACACAGTACAGTGCGGTAGTTCACGGCTGTGGCTACCTCTGTGTCGGCACTCGGCAGCCCGTCCATAATTGTATATACCACCTAACCGTGGTTTTTTTTTCTTTCTTTATAGTCATACTAGTTACGAGTATACTATCTCTTTATCAACCAGTCTATATTAGCAGCAGACACAGTACAGTGCGGTAGTTCACGGCTGTGGCTACCTCTGTGTCGGCACTCGGCAGCCCGTCCATAATTGTATATACCACCTAACCGTGGTTTTTTTTTCTTTCTTTATACATACATACTAGTTACGAGTATACTATCTCTTTATCAACCAGTCTATATTAGCAGCAGACACAGTACAGTGCGGTAGTTCACGGCTGTGGCTACCTCTGTGTCGGCACTCGGCAGCCCGTCCATAATTGTATATACCACCTAACCATGGTTTTTTTTTCTTTCTTTATACATACATACTAGTTACGAGTATACTATCTCTTTATCAACCAGTCTATATATTAGCAGCAGACACAGTACAGTGCGGTAGTTCACGGCTGTGGCTACCTCTGTGTCGGCACTCGGCAGCCCGTCCATAATTGTATATACCACCTAACCGTGGTTTTTTTTCCTTTCTTTATACATACATACTAGTTACGAGTATACTATCTCTTTATCAACCAGTCTATATATTAGCAGCAGACACAGTACAGTGCGGTAGTTCACGGCTGTGGCTACCTCTGTGTCGGCACTCGGCAGCCCGTCCATAATTGTATATACCACCTAACCGTGGTTTTTTTTTCTTTCTTTATACATACATACTAGTTACGAGTATACTATCTCTTTATCAACCAGTCTATATTAGCAGCAGACACAGTACAGTGCGGTAGTTCACGGCTGTGGCTACCTCTGTGTCGGCACTCGGCAGCCCGTCCATAATTGTATATACCACCTAACCGTGGTTTTTTTTTCTTTCTTTATACATACATACTAGTTACGAGTATACTATCTCTTTATCAACCAGTCTATATATTAGCAGCAGACACAGTACAGTGCGGTAGTTCACGGCTGTGGCTACCTCTGTGTCGGCACTCGGCAGCCCGTCCATAATTGTATACTAGTATCCAATCCATCCATCTCCATTGTTTACCTGAGGTGCCTTTTAGTTGTGCCTATTAAAATATGGAGAACAAAAATGTTGAGGTTCCAAAATTAGGGAAAGATCAAGATCCACTTCCACCTCGTGCTGAAGCTGCTGCCACTAGTCATGGCCGAGACGATGAAATGCCAGCAACGTCGTCTGCCAAGGCCGATGCCCAATGTCATAGTACAGAGCATGTCAAATCCAAAACACCAAATATCAGTAAAAAAAGGACTCCAAAACCTAAAATAAAATTGTCGGAGGAGAAGCGTAAACTTGCCAATATGCCATTTACCACACGGAGTGGCAAGGAACGGCTGAGGCCCTGGCCTATGTTCATGGCTAGTGGTTCAGCTTCACATGAGGATGGAAGCACTCAGCCTCTCGCTAGAAAAATGAAAAGACTAAAGCTGGCAAAAGCAGTAGCACCGCAAAGAACTGTGCGTTCTTCGAAATCCCAAATCCACAAGGAGAGTCCGACTCCAATTGTGTCGGTTGCGATGCCTGACCTTCCCAACACTGGACGTGAAGAGCATGCGCCTTCCACCATTTGCACGCCCCCTGCAAGTGATGGAAGGAGCACCCGCAGTCCAGTTCCTGATAGTCAGATTGAAGATGTCAGTGTTGAAGTACACCAGGATGAGGAGGATATGGGTGTTGCTGGCGCTGGGGAGGAAATTGACCAGGAGGATTCTGATGGTGAGGTGGTTTGTTTAAGTCAGGCACCCGGGGAGACACCTGTTGTCCGTGGTAGGAATATGGCCGTTGACATGCCTGGTGAAAATACCAAAAAAATCAGCTCTTCGGTGTGGAAGTATTTCACCAGAAATGCGGACAACAGGTGTCAAGCCGTGTGTTCCCTTTGTCAAGCTGTAATAAGTAGGGGTAAGGACGTTAACCACCTCGGAACATCCTCCCTTATACGTCACCTGCAGCGCATTCATAATAAGTCAGTGACAAGTTCAAAAACTTTGGGTGACAGCGGAAGCAGTCCACTGACCAGTAAATCCCTTCCTCTTGTAACCAAGCTCACGCAAACCACCCCACCAACTCCCTCAGTGTCAATTTCCTCCTTCCCCAGGAATGCCAATAGTCCTGCAGGCAATGTCACTGGCAATTCTGACGAGTCCTCTCCTGCCTGGGATTCCTCCGATGCATCCTTGCGTGTAACGCCTACTGCTGCTGGCGCTGCTGTTGTTGCTGCTGGGAGTCGATGGTCATCCCAGAGGGGAAGTCGTAAGCCCACTTGTACTACTTCCAGTAAGCAATTGACTGTTCAACAGTCCTTTGCGAGGAAGATGAAATATCACAGCAGTCATCCTGCTGCAAAGCGGATAACTGAGGCCTTGACAACTATGTTGGTGTTAGACGTGCGTCCGGTATCCGCCGTTAGTTCACAGGGAACTAGACAATTTATTGAGGCAGTGTGCCCCCGTTACCAAATACCATCTAGGTTCCACTTCTCTAGGCAGGCGATACCGAGAATGTACACGGACGTCAGAAAAAGACTCACCAGTGTCCTAAAAAATGCAGTTGTACCCAATGTCCACTTAACCACGGACATGTGGACAAGTGGAGCAGGGCAGGGTCAGGACTATATGACTGTGACAGCCCACTGGGTAGATGTATGGACTCCCGCCGCAAGAACAGCAGCGGCGGCACCAGTAGCAGCATCTCGCAAACGCCAACTCTTTCCTAGGCAGGCTACGCTTTGTATCACCGCTTTCCAGAATACGCACACAGCTGAAAACCTCTTACGGCAACTGAGGAAGATCATCGCGGAATGGCTTACCCCAATTGGACTCTCCTGTGGATTTGTGGCATCGGACAACGCCAGCAATATTGTGTGTGCATTAAATATGGGCAAATTCCAGCACGTCCCATGTTTTGCACATACCTTGAATTTGGTGGTGCAGAATTTTTAAAAAAACGACAGGGGCGTGCAAGAGATGCTGTCGGTGGCCAGAAGAATTGCGGGACACTTTCGGCGTACAGGCACCACGTACAGAAGACTGGAGCACCACCAAAAACTACTGAACCTGCCCTGCCATCATCTGAAGCAAGAAGTGGTAACGAGGTGGAATTCAACCCTCTATATGCTTCAGAGGTTGGAGGAGCAGCAAAAGGCCATTCAAGCCTATACAATTGAGCACGATATAGTAGGTGGAATGCACCTGTCTCAAGCGCAGTGGAGAATGATTTCAACGTTGTGCAAGGTTCTGATGCCCTTTGAACTTGCCACACGTGAAGTCAGTTCAGACACTGCCAGCCTGAGTCAGGTCATTCCCCTCATCAGGCTTTTGCAGAAGAAGCTGGAGACATTGAAGGAGGAGCTAACACGGAGCGATTCCGCTAGGCATGTGGGACTTGTGGATGGAGCCCTTAATTCGCTTAACAAGGATTCACGGGTGGTCAATCTGTTGAAATCAGAGCACTACATTTTGGCCACCGTGCTCGATCCTAGATTTAAAGCCTACCTTGGATCTCTCTTTCCGGCAGACACAAGTCTGCTGGGGTTGAAAGACCTGCTGGTGACAAAATTGTCAAGTCAAGCGGAACGCGACCTGTCAACATCTCCTCCTTCACATTCTCCCGCAACTGGGGGTGCGAGGAAAAGGCTCAGAATTCCGAGCCCACCCGCTGGCGGTGATGCAGGGCAGTCTGGAGCGACTGCTGATGCTGACATCTGGTCCGGACTGAAGGACCTGACAACGATTACGGACATGTCGTCTACTGTCACTGCATATGATTCTCTCAACATTGATAGAATGGTGGAGGATTATATGAGTGACCGCATCCAAGTAGGCACGTCACACAGTCCGTACTTATACTGGCAGGAAAAAGAGGCAATTTGGAGGCCCTTGCACAAACTGGCTTTATTCTACCTAAGTTGCCCTCCCACAAGTGTGCACTCCGAAAGAGTGTTTAGTGCCGCCGCTCACCTTGTCAGCAATCGGCGTACGAGGTTACATCCAGAAAATGTGGAGAAGATGATGTTCATTAAAATGAATTATAATCAATTCCTCCGCGGAGACTTTGACCAGCAGCAATTGCCTCCACAAAGTACACAGGGAGCTGAGATGGTGGATTCCAGTGGGGACGAATTGATAATCTGTGAGGAGGGGGATGTACACGGTGATATATCGGAGGGTGATGATGAGGTGGACATCTTGCCTCTGTAGAGCCAGTTTGTGCAAGGAGAGATTAATTGATTCTTTTTTTGGGGGGGTCCAAACCAACCCGTCATATCAGTCACAGTCGTGTGGCAGACCCTGTCACTGAAATGATGGGTTGGTTAAAGTGTGCATGTCCTGTTTTGTTTATACAACATAAGGGTGGGAGGGCCCAAGGACAATTCCATCTTGCACCTCTTTTTTCTTTTCTTTTTCTTTGCGTCATGTGCTGTTTGGGGAGGGTTTTTTGGAAGGGCCATCCTGCGTGACACTGCAGTGCCACTCCTAGATGGGCCCGGTGTTTGTGTCGGCCACTAGGGTCGCTAGTCTTACTCACACAGTCAGCTACCTCATTGCGCCTCTTTTTTTCTTTGCGTCATGTGCTGTTTGGGGAGGGTTTTTTGGAAGGGACATCCTGCGTGACACTGCAGTGCCACTCCTAGATGGGCCCGGTGTTTGTGTCGGCCACTAGGGTCGCTAGTCTTACTCACACAGTCAGCTACCTCATTGCGCCTCTTTTTTTCTTTGCGTCATGTGCTGTTTGGGGAGTATTTTTTTGAAGGGCCATCCTGCAGTGCCACTCCTAGATGGGCCAGGTGTTTGTGTCGGCCACTTGGGTCGCTTATCTTAGTCACACAGCGACCTCGGTGCAAATTTTAGGACTAAAAATAATATTGTGAGGTGTGAGGTGTTCAGAATAGACTGAAAATGAGTATAAATTATGGTTATTGAGGTTAATAATACTATGGGATCAAAATGACCGCAAATTCAATGATTTAAGCTGTTTTTTAGTGTTTTTTGAAAAAAACACCCGAATCCAAAACACACCCGAATCCGACAAAAAAAATTCGGTGAGGTTTTGCCAAAACGCGGTCGAACCCAAAACACGGCCGCGGAACCGAACCCAAAACCAAAACCCAAAACCCGAAAAATTTCAGGCGCTCATCTCTAATATATATGGGCACCTTATATTTGTCACAACGAGGCCTCCTCCACTATATCCCCTGCTTAGATCTGATATTTTATCACTTAATGCAGGCATTCCCAACCACGGTCCTCAAGGCACACCAACAGTGCAGGTTTTAGTGATATTCAGGAATTGGATTGAATTTCAATAGAAACACTAAGGAGCGCTAATAATATATTAATAAAGAATGTTTTTATTTATTTATAAAATTCTTTATTTAAAAAAGGATTAATTACCACAATATTACCGATTTCCCTGATGATTACAGGGTAACATATACCACAATGGTAAAGATAAAATGAACATATAAATCAGCTGATAAGCTCATATAAAAATGCAGTACTGCAGTCCAGATTTGTAATCAGGCAGTCCTCCAATTTAGTATAGTAATGTGAAAGATATAGAAAAAACGTCCCACAACTTTTGTGAAAAATTATACTTTGTATTTGTTGCAAAGTTCCTCGTTTTAAGAGGCACTGGTCTCACCCATAGTTAGCTGGTCTCTGCTGATTCCCGTCGATGGTCGTTTGCAGCGTGGACTGCGGGCGGCTAGACGTGTGCCTCTAAGGTATGTTTGGAGGAGGCGCCGCACATTCACAACAGTCAGTCTGCTGACAGGGCTTTTCAAGCACAGCAGTGAAGCATGAAGATATATCGTCTCGTCAGACGTCAGCAATGGGGAGACGCCAGCAGTGGGAATACTTTGGATTTGAACAGGATGCTGTAGAGGATATGGAGGCTCCTTCAGGGATAAGCAGTAACAACCCTCAACGCGTTTCTCCGCCCCAAACACACAGCGGTTTCATCAGGAGGTGTAGATATCCAGTGGAGAGATCAGTGGGTATTTAAGTCCCTTAGCATCCAATCAGCGTTGGAATGGTAATATGCACACCTGAGTTTTTTTATACTCAGTGTTTAGATTAGTTGAATAGATGTTTTGAGAGACTTTGTATCCAATCAGAGAAAATAAAATTACAAACACCTGAGTAGTCCCTCGGCGCTGCATTCTTTATATAGTCAATACATATCTTATCGTTGGTACAAATACATTGTTTCAAAACAAAACAAAACAAATAAAACAAGACAAGCTTTATAGTGGATAGATAGATAGGTATATCGAGTAGAGGCACTAATCACACGAGTCCCCACATATTTAGATAGCGTGTATATGTTGAGAAGTAACTATGTATCATAATGTTTCTATTTTTATTTTTATTTTTATTATTATTTTTATTTTTTATTTTTTGTTTTTAGATTCTCTCATTATAACGGGGCTCGTGTGTTTTATGCCCCCTATCAACCCACACATATAAATAACAAATACATATATGTATATATTAATTCAGACTTTGATATTAAATGGAGAACGGTATCCCATAGAAGTGTGACCATATTCTGATCACGGACGGCATCCCAGAGAGATATAGTTGCGGTTTTTACCCTAGAATCACTTGAAAGGATTTATAGTTCAGAATACCCTATCTTAATCGAGCAGCCACAATAGTCTAGTGCACAGGTTCTCAAACTCGGTCCTCAGGACCCCACACGGTTCATGTTTTGCAGGTCACCTGTAGATTTTTAAAATGTGACAGTTGGTGATACACAGAGCAGCTGCTGGGTGACATGGAAAACGTGAACTGTGTGGGGTCCTGAGGACCGAGTTTGAGAACCACTGGTCTAGTGGATACACGATGGGGCTACAGTGAGAGAGGTCACCAGTTCGAGTCCAACCCAAAGGCAGTAGCTACACATAGTTGTTGCCTATATAGTTTATTTTTTATATTTATTTTTTATCTTTTAGTGCTTTGATATTTGTAACGTTTTTTTGTATATATATATATATATATATATATATTCATGCATATATATAGGGGGAGGCACTACTGCTGGTTATCGATAGGAACCAGAATGTAGAGAGCACATATATATACATCTTCATACAGACAAGGAAGAAAAGAGGATATGTGTTGCTTTCTATTCTCCAGGCAAACAAAATGTGCCCAAGTAACAGGGGTCACAAAAGTACAGCATTCTCCATTTGAAAAGCTAGTCATTAGCAAATATATTATTTATTTCACCCCTGTCAAAGAGCACACCCAGTTAGATTGACATCTGGATATAGCTCAAAGGAGAGGGAGGTGTGTGGGGGGGGGGGGGGGGGATGAGGAGAGAAGGAGGGGGAGATGGAAAGGGAAAATTAGAAAGAAAATAATGGAAATTTCCACTTATACATTGTTTAACTCAATATTTTCATTAAGACCCAAAGGAAACAGGGTATCCAGAACACATATCCAGTAGGCTTCCCTATTACATAGGAGATTATATCTGTCCCCTCCTCGAAATGTCTGCTTTATGTGTTCTATTCCCTGTATATGTAGAACCTTGCAGTCACCTTTATGTAGAGAGTTAACATGTCTAGGTACACTATGAATTACTGATTTTTTGTTTATTAATCTTCTGTGTTCCAAAAACCTGGTATTAAGGGAACGTGTGGTTCTGCCAACATATTGGCTCCCACAGTTACACGAGATTAGATAGACAACGAATGTAGTATGACAGTCTATGTTACCCATAATATCAAAAGATTCTTTAGTTCTGCAGGATAGAAATTGTGTACTTTCTTTAATATATCTACAGGTAATACACCTAGATCTGTTGCATCTATGGCAACCTGTTCTAAGAGCACTCGGGTTGGAGCTTATGGGACTCTGTTCATTAGACATTGAAAAATGACTAGGAGAGAGATAGTTTTGTAAATTCATGGTTTTCTTGAATGTAATTTTTACTTCTTGTTTAAGGGTATCTGCAAGAACTCTATCCATTTTTAATATAGGAAAGTTTTTCTTGATTATGTTTCTAACTGAGTTTGAAGCACTATTAAATTTAGAAATGAAAACAGGTTCATGGTTAGTTTGAGTTGGCAAGGGGGGAGTAGCAGAATCGCTCATTGAAATAAGTTCTTCTCTATCTCTCATGAGAGTCTGAGAGAGAGCATCATCCAAAACCTCATGGGGATAACCCTGTTCCCTAAATGATTGTGTGAGCTCATCGCTCTGTACTTTGAAATCAGAGTCACTCGAGCAGTTTCTCTTCAACCTTAGATACTGACTTTTGGGGATATTCATTAGCCAAGGGCGATAGTGGCAGCTTGAGAAATTTAAAAAGGAACTGCAATCTACCTTTTTCTTATAGGTTTTTGTCAATAGTTCACCCGTATCATGCTTGGCGTGTAGTGCAATATCCAGGAACGTGATCTCTGTATTATGTAGTGTGCTAGTGAAAGTGAGGCCATACGTGTTAGAGTTCAAAAAATCAACAAATTCAGTAACAGAAGAAGAATCCCCATTCCAAATAATAAAAAGATCATCTATGTACCTGCCATAGAGCACCAGGTTCGCCCGATAGGGTCCGTCCCAGATGTATTGATCCTCGAGACGTCCCATATATAGGTTTGCAAAACTAGGGGCGAACCTGGTGCCCATGGCGGTTCCATGTGTCTGTAAATAATAATCACCATTAAACGTGAAATAGTTCCGTTTTAATATAAAGTGAATTGCGTCTAAAATAAATTGGTTAAGGGGGGGGGGAAAGTGCTAAATCAAGATCCAGATAGTGTTTAATTATTTGAATTCCATTTTTGTGAGGAATATTCGTATATAATGATTCTACATCACAGGTGACTAATAGATAATTCTTCTGCCCGCTGATGTTCTTAATCAGCTGCAGAAAGTGAGAAGTGTCTTTAATATAGGATTTGAGATTTTTTACATACGGCTGCAAAAATGAATCCACAAAAGCTGAAAGGTGAGAAGTAAGAGAACCCACTCCCGATATGATGGGACGACCAGGGGGTGACGTGAGGGACTTGTGTATTTTCGGGAGGTGATAATATGTGGGGACAATAGGGTGGGTATGAAACAGAAATTGATATTCAGCTCTGGATATTGCACCACACGCCAAGGCTCGTGTCAGCATCTCCTTAAGTTCTCCAGCAAAACCCAGAGTAGGATCCCCATGAAGTTTGGTGTAGAAATTGGCATTGTTGAGTTGCCGATATGCCTCTTGTAGATAGTCCGATATATTTTGAATAACCGTCCCTCCCCCCTTGTCAGCTGTCTTAACTATAATAGTGTTATCTTTTTGAAGAGTCCTCAAAGCACGTCTCTCATTACTGTGTAGGTTATCCAGGCTGCAGCACAGATGGTTAAATCAAAATAACTGAGCCACTAATTAATTCACCTGTGCTGCAGCCTGGATATCACTAAAACCTGCACTGTTGGTGTGCCTTGAGGACCGTGGTTGGGAATGCCTGACTTAATGATTTGTCATGCCAGCAATCCCCCTTCGTCCTCCCTTCCTGCCTGCACCCCTACCAACACTCTCTTCTATCTCCCCCTCTCCTCCTTTTTACCTCTCATTTCCCCTCTTGTCGCTTTTCTTGTCTCCCTATATCGCTTCTGTTTAGTGCAGCTCCCCACAGGCCTTCTGTTCTACCTGCATTATTCTGTGTCTTTTCTTACTGGATCACCTAGAGATCCATTCTCCCAATGAGAGCGGCTCCTTATTGGTTCCTTTCTTGCTTAATGCTGTAATATTGCTCTTAATGGAAATTTCACTTACAAAAATAACTATAATAAATGAAACAACTCTTATTCTGACAGTCTCTTACAGTGTAACACTATCAATGATATACCAAAATGTTTACTGTAACTCAAGTTATTGATCGGCAATTGATTGGTACATGTTATCGATAGGTAATTGTTATGGCTACTATATAAGATATATCTTTTCAGATGATTCAACCCAGACCGTATTTGAGGAGAGACTGCGGTCTGAGCGCCGAGGAGGTGAAAGGAGAGCTCGTCAGGACACCCAGGAACATCTGCAGAGACCTCAGAGGGAGCAGAGACACCGAAGCCGTTCTCCTCTTCCTGCTCCTGAGATGGCACCAACAGACGGACCAAGTCCAGATCCTCTCCCTGGTCCAAGTCATCTACAGCCAACCTCTCAGCAGCCAGCGGAGAATAGGCAGAATCTCTCGGACATGGTGCACGAGATCGTCATGCAGATGAGGACAGCCGCTGAGGGAGCTGACAATGAGCAGAATATCCCGGCCATTTTGGAAGAGATCATCGAACAGAACAGGCCAGCTGTGGTGGAACAGATGCACAGGCAGAATGTCCAGGCCCTGCAGCTAAGGATCAGATTTTTCCAATCTACCATCATTGCTGGGGATGAAGCGACACACTCATGTGCCATCTGTCTGATGCAGTACCAAGATGGGGAGCGAGTGTCTACCCTGCCCTGCAGCCACAAGTACCATCCAAGCTGCATCTCACAGTGGTTTGCAACACATTCCAGCTGTCCCCTGTGCCGCAGAGAGTGCATCCCAGTGCAGATTGAGTGTTGGATCTCCTGAATACGGTAAGAGGAAGATCTAAATTACCACCTTCTCTAGATTCCATACCACCTCCTCCACTCTACTTTGAGCCTACTGCCCACACTGCTCACCGGGCCTAGTGCTCGCCTATTGTGCCATTCTATTGGGCCTAATGCCCCTTTTATATTGCCCGGGCCTAGTGCCTGCCTAATGATTCCCAGGCCTAGTGCCTGCTATGCCCACGGGCCTAGTGCCCGAACCATGGTGGTCTAGGGTGGGACCGTCTGGATTTACCCATCCTAAGGGCTGTGGCTGGACCAAGCTTGGTCCAGACCCGCCCACCACTTGGTATTGCTCCCACCACCTCCGGCCTTCCTGGAGTCTTCACCTGGGCAGTGGTGGCCAGTAAAAGCTATTTTACATCGCACACCACTGTCCCAGGACGTCAACGTTTTCACCACATCTGCGGCGTTGCGCCGACTTATCCATCCTGCGGCCTAGCACCGGATGAAGCGATATCACAGCTTAGTGCCGACTTACAACACCTGTAGCCTAGAGCAGACTTATCCAATCTGCGGCCTAGCGCAGGATCAAGAGATACTACGGCCTAGTGCAGACTTACCACACCTGCGGTTAATCGCACAATGTAAGACTACTGGGCATTGTGCCCTTGTCTATACCAACCTTGTCGTCCACATAGTAGCTTTGGGCTTACCTCCCACTGTGCCCTGGCCAATTGTTGCTTATCTGTGGGACTTTGCTGCCATGGGTCTGTTACACGCCTACCTGAAATGATCCAAATGCTTTGGGCCTATTGCTCACCTACCTGAGCCTCTTACAATAGCTTTGGGCCTAATGATCACGGGACCCCGACCTATTGCTGCCGTTAGGGGCTGAAGATTCTATCCACGGGCCTAGTGTCCACGTAGTGTGCAGCTCTATTGGGCCTTCTGCCCACACTGCTCACCGGGCCTAGTACTCGCCTATTGTGCCATTCTATTGGGCCTAATGCCTCTTTATGTCACCCGGGCCTAGTGCCCGCGTAATGAATCCCAGGCCTTGTGCCTACTATGTCCACGGGCCTAGTGCCCGAACCCTGTTGGTCTTGGGTGGACCGTCTGGATTTACTCATCCTAATGGCTGTGGCTGGATGAAGCTTGGTCCAGACCCACCCAACGCGTGGTTTTCGCCGGAGGCGGGATGTCTCCTACCACCTCCGGGCTTCCTGGAGTCTACACCTGGGCAGTGGTGGCCAATAAAAGCTCTTTTACGTCGCACACTACTGTCCCAGGGCTTCGACGTCTTACCCACATCTGCGGCTTAGCGTCGACTTATCCAACCTGCGGCCTAGCGCCGGATGAAGAGATAACACAGCTTAGCATTGACTTACCACATTTGTAGACTAGCGCCGATTTATCCAACCTGCGGTCTAGCGCAGGATGAAGAGATACTACGGCCTAGTGCTGATTTACCACACCTGCGGTTAATCGCACAATGTAAGACTACTAGGCCTTGTGCCCTTGATACCAACCTTGTCATCCACACAATAGCTTTGGGCTTACCGCCCACTGTGCCTCAGCCTATTATTGTGTATCTGGGGGACTTTGCTGCCATGGGCCTGTTGCCCGCCTACTTAATATGATCCACATGTTTTGGGCCCATTGCCCACCTACCTGAGCTTGGTGCCTGATGACCACGGGGCCCAGTCCTATTGCTTCTGTTGAGAGCTAAATCTTCAATCCACGGGCCTAGTGCCCGCCTAATGTGCAAGACTATTGGGCTTACTGCCCACACTGCTCCTCGGGCCTAGTGCCCACTTATTGTGCCATTCTATTGGGCCTTATGCCCCTTTATGTCCACCGGGCCAAGTGCGCACCTAATGCGACCCAGGCCTAGTGTCTGCTATGCCCACCGGCCTAGTCTCAAACTCTGGTGGTCTAGGGTGGGAACATCTGGATTTATCCATCCTAAGGGCTGTGGCTGGACCAAGCTTGGTCCGGACCCGTCCTCCGCATGGTCTTCACCAGAGACTGGATGGCTCCCACCACCTCCAGGCTTACTGGAGTCTTCACCTCGGCAGTGGTGGCCAGTAAAAGCTCTTTTCTGTCGCACATCGCTGTCCCAGGGCTTCCGACGTCTTCACCGACAAGCGTCGGATCTTTGGTCTTCACCCGGCGGGTGGCGGTATGTAACAACTCTTTCCCAACTGCCACCACCCTCCAGGACTTCCGGCGCCTTCCCCTGCGTCTTCTATCTTCAATCTTCGGGAGCTCTTCACTGCTTCCTCCCGGCCAACATACTGCTCACCCGTGCCCGGTGCTGGCTGATATATGCCAGTGCCAGGAGGCGGGGCTATGATGTAGCGAGCCAGGATTGACTCGCCGCCGCCACTCGATGCAGGTACGCCGCCATTATACACGTGGAGCAGAAAAGGTTATTCACCAACGCCTCCATGGCCACTGCTGAACTCTGCAGCCAGTTGGGCAGGTGGGGACTGGACCTGACACGGCCCAGGTCCCCAGCGATGCCTGGTTCCACTGCCTGATCCTTCCCCATAGGACGGCACCAGGATCCCTCTTGATCCCAGCCCGACCCAGGAAAGGAAGAACAGAGCACATAGTAGCAGGTCCAGTGACTGCGCTAGTACACTGGGCATTGCTACACATGTGCAGTACAGGTCCATGACATTGGTCATACTACGGTATTAGATCATCAGTGATTCACAGTCTGATTCCGCTTGAGGGTGGGGAGAGGTGGCAACAGCCTGTTTCTCAAAATGGATTTGTGTCGCCAATGTTTTTAGGGAGGGACTAGGCCAGGATTATCCGCCTGAGGTTGTAGATTTCATGGCTCCTTCATAGTAGATGTGGTGGCTGACTTGCTCGACTCCTTGGGTCACTCAGCCGGCCGATAGTGTTGCAGAAGATCTGATACTGCCTCCTAGGATGCAGCTCGGATCAGTAATGTACGCAGGAGGCATGACGCATCCTGCTGTATTACCATATTAGCGCTACCACTGCTGCTTTTGTATAAGCAGCAGATATAGTTCCTCCGTCCACATCTGAATCAGGCCCACTGTGCTCCTACTGGCCAGTGGCCATCTTATGTGTTGCACTGGGGGAATCCTTTGCTTATGTTAGGCGCCGGGGTCCGCAATGTCCGTGCGGACCGGCGCCTAGCAACTAGGGACGCCGTGCGCGCTGAGCCGCACGGACCGTAGCAACGGGGACGCCACAGGCGGACCGCGTTCCCCGTTGCAGGGTCTAATTACACACGTACACACACTTGTTTTCTGGCTGTGCAGCAAGACAGCTGCATGGCATTTATACCAATCAGGCTCTGAACAGCTGATTGGAGGACTCCCTGCTAAATACCTTCCCAGTGCTTCTCATAGACGCCGGTAATAGCTTCCTGCATGCTGCTTTGGTTTGCTGAGAGTCTGTTCCAGTCCTGCTGTATCCGGTCATTCCTGTCCTCAGAAGTCCTGTATCCGGGAGTTGTCATCTCATCCCAGGAAGTCGTTTGGTCTCCAGTAGTCCTGACTGATCACCTTTGAATATCGTGTGGTGTTTCGTGAGTTGCGGATCTGCCGTGTGTTGCGGCTCAGCCGCTTTATCTTTATATATTCTGTTTTTGGAGCATTTGCGGAGGGTTCCGCTTCCACAAGTCACAAGTCCTCTCTGGAACTCGGCAGTGCCGGGTAGGAGAAGTGGACAAGTGGATATTTTGGTTGTCCTTTTCCCTGGCGGTTTTTCCGCACATATTCTAGTTTTAAGTTAGCTTGTAGCCCCTGGCCTGGTTGTTTAGTCAGAGGGCCCCTTGTTATCACCCTGTCTCGGATTTCCCTTTGTATCTCATTAAGACCTGGGGGGGCATCGGAGTTGGGCAGACGTAATCCGCCCTTCAAACGCAGCTGCCATGGGCTTAAGCAACCATAGTCTCGCAGGGGATTTCTGACAGCACGTGCGAGACAACGGAGTTAGGGCGCAAGAGGCTATTTTCCATTCCCGCTCCCTTCCCCAGTATTACGTTCCGGTGCTCCGGTCCTTGCAATAAGATCTCCTCAGACCAGAGTGCTGGAATCATAACAGCATACCCTACAGCCGTCCTGCTTTGGATAGGATAGTCCCGCTTTTCGGGAACTGTCAGGCTGTCCCATCTGCGGAGCGCTATGTCCCGGGGTGAGGGGAGTTAGGGGGAGCACTTTAACCCCTGCTCTGCATAGCATACATGCCATGTGCAAGGAATCTACCAGAGGCTGATTCAGGAGGCGTCTTATGCAAATAGACATTGCCTGATGGCTTCTCTGATCTGCTGCTGTTCTGATCATTGTACCACCTGTGTTAGCATCGGTCATCTGAGTAAACATCAGGCCTTGACGCACCAAGAAAACGGTCAAGGTGCAGTGACAGAACTTGAGAGTGTTGGGTTCAGGCTCCAAAATATGCTCTGGGCCCCCCTCCTCCGTCATACGGGAGTTTTCGCATCGGCGATGTCATTTATAGCTTTGGCTTTTGCTCCCCTTGTAGTGGCTATGGCCCCTGATTCTGCAGGGCCCTTGACCATGGTTCAGGGCTGGGGTCTTATTTCCGTCCCGTCCAGACCGGCGATGCAGCAGTTTTTGCAGGCATGTCAGGACATGGGAGCGGCTGTTGTCCAACTGGGTATGAGCGCACCTGCAACAGTAGAGTATACTAGGGCGCCCGCTATGGTTTCTCCTCCTCTTTTGCCCACAGTAGCTTCATCTTCGGGGGCGGCTTTAACTCCTTTTTCAGAGTTTGATGAAGAGCTGAGAGAAGATGAAGCTGTTTCCTCGGTGGAGGCGTTGGTGACTGTTCAGACCGAGACTTCAGGTGAGGCAGAGCCAGATTAAGGGGGGGCCAGGGGATATGTTACCCTGGGCCCCCTCGCCTCTTCGGGGCCCCCCATGATGGACCAATTTTGTCTTTCAGAGATGGAGACAGCAGCTTTGTCTACATCTCTGCAGTGACTCTCCTCCTCCTCCTCCTCTTCCTGTTTTGGTTAATTTTGTATTTTGTATGTGTATGCGTGTGTTTTGTAGGTATGATGTGTGTGTGTGTGTGTGTGTGTGTGTGTGTGTGTGTGTGTGTGTGTGTGTGTGTGTGTGTGTAGGTATGCTGTGTATGTATGTATGTATCTATGTATGTATGTATGCTGTATGTGTGTGTGTGTGTGTGTGTGTGTGTGTGTATGTGTGTATGTATGTATGTATGTATACTGTCTGTGTGTGGGTATGCTGTTTGTATGTATGAATGTATACATGCTGTGTGTATGTATGCATGTATGTATGTATGCATTATGGGTGTGTGTAGGTATGCTATGCATGTATGCATGTATGTATGTATGTATGCTATGTATGTTGTGTGTTATGTGTATGTATGCTATGTGTATATAAGCATGTTATGTGTGTTTGTAGGAATGCTGTCTATGTATGTATGTATGTATGTGTGTGTGTGTGTATGTATGTTTTGTGTATGTATGCGTATGTGTGTTTGTATGTATGCTGTATGTGTTGTGTGTATGAATGTATGTGTGTATGCATTCTATGTGTGTAGGTATGCTGTGTGAATGTATGTATGTATATATGCTATGTGCGTGGGGATTCCGGATGTCATTATGCCGACATTGGCATCCCTAGCGGTGGAATGCCAGCAGGGGGGGGGCGAGCGCAACTTAGCCCCATGCGGGCTCGGTGGCGAGTTACGCTCACCACAGGTTTTATTCTCTCTCTATGGGTGTCATGGACACTCATAGAGGGGGAATCACCTACCTCGCCGGTATACCGGCAGTGGCATGGTGCCCCCGTTGGGATCACCGCGTCTGTATTGTGACGGCCGGGATCCCGACTGTCGGTATACTAACTGGGGATTCAGAGGATGATGGCTCTGCTACTAGCGCAGTCAGGGAATGGAAGCGTGCTGCTAAGGGGGGTATTCAATTACGTGCCTTTTTTTGACCAGTCAAAAAAATGGCACTAATTCGACACAGGGCATTCAGTTGCGGGCTTTTCACCCGTTTTTCAATCCATTTTCGCCCATGCCATTTCACTTTTTTTTGTTGAAGTCGGCACTGGCGAAAATTGCACCAAAAATTAACGAAAACACCTGCGAATTTGCCAAAACATGTGTATCGGCGGTGGATTCCCCGATACAAGTGGTTTTCGCCAGTGCCAGATTTTTCGTCCAGTCCAAAAAAAAACGGCTCGGGCACTGAATAGGGCGAATGTAAATTCGACCTAAAAATGGGTGAAAAGTGCAGTTCTTTCGACTGGTCGAAAAAAACAGTACTAATTGAATACCCCACTAAGTATGCTAGGCGAGAGGCGGTTAGGCGTGATTGGCTATGCTCTGGCGAGTTTAGATAGTTTGCGCAGGGCTTAGCAGCGTTTAGGCGCATGCAGGAATTGTTGCGCTGTTTGTTGCGTGTTGCGCTGTCTTGTACGTCTCCCCCTGTCCTCCCTACTCGGGGATTAGCTACTCGCCACTGTTGGCAGTGGGAGTTTAGAGGGATTTAACAATTTTTTACCTGGACTGACGGACTTAATTCGGCTTAATTATACTTGATTTGGCTAATTGGATTTCAATTATATGTCCCTCAGCAGGTTTTAAGTTTTACCTCTGACCGAGTTTACTTGTGTGACCCCCCCCCCCCTTTATTTGTTTTACCTATCCTATTGTATCTATATGTTGCTTCGATTGGCCAGAAGCTCGTTTACATGGAATTTCCATGATTTTTTTTTCTTTTTGGCAGATCGCCTGGGTGATAGGCGCAAGGGTTGCATAGCTGGCCACGCATGTTTTCTGCTCAGCTAGGTTTATGGCTTTAAAATTAATGTATGGCGTAAACTTAATTTCTCTTTTATTTAACGTTTAAAGCTCATTTAAGTAAATTGCTAACAGTTTCTGCCAAATTCACGTCTCCGTGTCGTTATTTTATGTAAGGTTTATGTTGGGCATCACTGATGCATACATAGCGCAATCCTCAGCCGTTAGGAGGGTGAGTATAACCCTTACTGCCCCCTGTGCTGTACCTGTATGTATGTTATCAGGGGTAAGAGGGGATGTATCTGAGGCCTGGGAGCCAGTAGGCAGGTTACTTATATAGCACGTCAGAGCTGCACAGCAATGTCCATAGGGGTTATACATGTAACATGGTTACAGACTAGCACATCTCGTTACTAATATACTAGATAATAGAAGGGGAGGAGAGAGCTCTACTACAGCAGCTACAGCTGACTTTCTGCGGGAGGAGAGGACACAAAGGGGGAGAAATCCTGAAGATGCCAGTGGCAAGAGCTGATCGGGGGAAGCAGTGGAGGGGTCATTGGCAGAGATAAGTGGGTGGGAGTGTAAGGTGATTACAGTAATCCAGGGGAGAGATATGGGGATGGTGAATGAGGGGATTTATTATCTTTAATGTAAGAAATGAGCTGATACTGGAGATAATACGGAGGTGGAAGCAGCAGGATTGGGCGAGGGTCTGAATGTGGGGGGATAAGAGGGAATACAGATTATGGATTGCACCAATAGGTACCTTAAATGGCAGCCTGAAGAGAATGGGGGTCTCCTAATAACACCCCAGACTAGAGACCTGGATATGCAGAATATCTCCGGCGCTGTGTATGGTAATAATGAATGGGTTATGTCATACTCAGGTTACAGGGGATGTGTGTGACACACTTACTGAAAAGGGCCGGTGCTGATGGCAGCTGTCACAAGCGGGGGGCTGGGGGCGGGTAAGGTTACATAAGGTTACAGACATGTAGTGGTCTCTGAATAAGGTGGATATTTGCATGGATCACTGATTGCTGGAATTGCTCCCCCTGTACATGTGACTCAGACCCTCAATTACTGCACGGGGAATGTATCCTAAACACAGTGTAAATAATACATACGGATTACACAATACATAATATTCCAGGAAACACCTGACCGCTGCGTCATAGGCAGCGATGCTGGCTGTGGTGATTAGGACGCCTTTCTGTCCATCAGTGTCTGGCTCATTCCTCACCATCTCTGCTGTCACTAGACGAATAACATGAAACGCGTCGGAAATGTTCCCCTAAGAGATCAGCAAAAAATATAATCAACAACTTTTATACTCTTGAGAAAATCCATCTTGTTTTAGTCGCCAACTTATTATATTATAATTTAGCAAAGTCTAGCAAGATAATCATCCTGCCTCAGGTAAAGAGGAATTGCTGACGTGTCTATTACTCTGACTTCTCTATTCCAGGAACCATCATGTAATATAAACCAGCAATGCTGGAAGCCGGGGCATGGTTCTTTTTATATTAAACAGTAACAGTATAGTGACAATGTGTCAGTAGTGAGGTGTCTGTGATCTCCCAGTTATTGGGTGCGTTACAGAGAACACGGTCTCAGTATTAGCACATGGTGGAACTGGGAGCTGGTCAGGAAGCCAGACATAGGAGGAGATGTACCAACGCTTGGAGAGAGATACAGCTCTTTTTTTCAAACACTATAAAATGACAGGAGCTGATTGGCTGCTACTTTAACCCTCTCCAAGCTTTGATACATCTCCCTCAAAGTCTGCAGAACACACGACAAAACCAAAGGAGATTACCAGTTATTTCCATCTGCAGCTAATCAGGAGGCAGAAGTCATTGTTACTCATTATGGACATTAGGCCCCTGGTCCCGGGTATATTCCATCTCCGTATTGGATAGTAACACGAGCAGAATATAGTGCTGGGTCACAGGTAGAGAGATAGCTAGGTGCAAGTCTCTATAGAGTATTTCCTCTTACATCTAGTGTGACACTTGTAAGAACTACGCCCAGCAGGTGTGGTGACGGCAGCAGGTTTTTGTTCACTGCAACTCAGCAGCCTAACGAGTGTCGACCTAAAGACCGGATACCTACCTGGCTTGCTGATCTCAGCCAGCTACAATACCTGGACCAGACCTGCCATATACCCTACATCCAGGTATGACCCAACTCACTCTGCACCTGATAACCGTTCTGGGCCAACCTAACAGCTGTGGCCCCGGGACCCCCTGCCATACTAGAAACCAGAATGGTATTTCTCTGACGTCCTAGTGGATGCTGGGAACTCCGAAAGGACCATGGGGAATAGCGGCTCCGCAGGAGACTGGGCACAACTAAAGAAAGCTTTTAGGTCACCTGGTGTGCACTGGCTCCTCCCACTATGACCCTCCTCCAAGCCTCAGTTAGATTTTGTGCCCGGCCGAGGTTGGATGCACACTAGGGGCTCTCCTAAACTTCTAAAAGAAAGTATATAATTAGGTTTTTTATTTTACAGTGAGACCTGCTGGCAACAGGCTCACTGCAGCGAGGGACTAAGGGGAGAAGAAGCGAACCTACCTGCTTGCAGCTAGCTTGGGCTTCTTAGGCTACTGGACACCATTAGCTCCAGAGGGATCGACCGCATGGAACTGGCCTTGGTGTTCGGTCCCGGAGCCGCGCCGCCGTCCCCCTTACAGAGCCAGAAGCAAGAAGAGGTCCGGAAAATCGGCGGCAGAAGACATCAGTCTTCACCAAGGTAGCGCACAGCACTGCAGCTGTGCGCCATTGCTCCTCATACACACTTCACACTCCGGTCACTGAGGGTGCAGGGCGCTGGGGGGGGCGCCCTGAGCAGCAATAAAAACACCTTGGCTGGCAAATATATCACAATATATAGCCCCAGAGGCTATATATGTGATAATTACCCCTGCCAGAATCCATAAAAAAGCGGGAGAAAAGTCCGCGAAAAAGGGGCGGAGCTTTCTCTCTCAGCACACTGGCGCCATTTTCTCTTCACAGCTCCGCTGGAAGGAAGCTCCCTGGCTCTCCCCTGCAGTCTACACTACAGAAAAGGGTAAAAAAGAGAGGGGGGGGCACTAAATTTAGGCGCAGTATATATAACAGCAGCTATAGGGGACATAATTCAGTTAGTCCCTGCATTATATAGCGCTCTGGTGTGTGCTGGCATACTCTCACTCTGTCTCCCCAAAGGGCTTTTGTGGGTCCTGTCCTCTGTTAGAGCATTCCCTGTGTGTGTGCGGTGTGTCGGTACGTCTGTGTCGACATGTTTGATGAGGATAATGATGTGGAGGCGGAGCAGATGCCTATAGAAGTGATGTCACCCCCTGCAGGGCAGACACCTGAGTGGATGGACTTATGGAAGGAATTGCGTGCACGAGTCGACTCCTTACACAAAAAATTTGACGACATGCCAAATGCGGGACAGCCGGCTTCTCAGCTCGTGCCTGTCCAGGCGTCTCAAAGGCCATCGGGGGCTCTAAAACGCCCGCTACCTCAGATGGCAGACGCGGATGTCGACACGGATACTGACACCAGTGTCGACGACGATGAGTCTAGTCTAATGTCCACTAAGGCCATTCGTTGCATGATTGAGGCAATGAAAGAGGTGTTACAAATTTCTGATATAAACCCAGGTACCACTAAAAAGGGTATTATGTTTGGGGAGAAAAAACTGCCCGTAGTTTTTCCCCCTTCAGAAGAATTAAATGAAGTGTGTGAAGAAGCGTGGGCTTTCCCTGATAAAAGATTGGTAATCTCTAAGAAGTTACTAATGGCGTTCCCTTTCCCGCCAGAGGATAGGTCACGTTGGGAGACACCCCCTAGGGTGGATAAAGCGCTCACACGTTTGTCTAAAAAGGTGGCACTACCGTCTCCGGATACGGCCGCCCTCAAGGAACCTGCTGATAGAAAGCAGGAGGCGATCCTGAAGTCTGTATATACACACTCAGGCATTATACTTAGACCAGCTATTGCGTCAGCATGGATGTGCAGTGCTGCCGCTGCGTGGTCAGATTCCCTGTCAGAAAATATTGACACCCTAGACAGGGACACTATTCTGCTAACCACAGAGCATATAAAAGACTCAGTCTTATACATGAGAGATGCACAGAGGGAAATCTGCCGGCTGGCATCTAAAATAAGTGCATTGTCCATTTCTGCTAGGAGAGGCTTATGGACTCGCCAGTGGACAGGGGATGCAGATTCGAAAAGGCACATGGAAGTTTTGCCTTATAAGGGTGAGGAGTTATTTGGGGATGGTCTCTCGGACCTAGTTTCCATAGCAACTGTTGGGAAGTCAGCATTTTTACCCCATGTTCCCTCACAGCCTAAAAAGGCGCCGTTTTATCAGGTACAGTCCTTTCGGACTCAGAAAAACAGGCGTGGAAAAGGCGGGTCCTTTCTGTCCAGAGGCAGAGGTAGGGGAAAAAGGCTGCAACAAACAGCAGGTTCCCAGGAGCAAAAATCCTCCCCCGCTTCTTCCAAGTCCGCCGCATGACCGTGGGGCTCCACAGGCGGAGCCAGGTACGGTGGGGGGACGCCTCAAAGATTTCAGCGATCAGTGGGCTCGCTCACAGGTGGATCCCTGGATCCTGCAAATAGTATCTCAAGGGTACAAACTGGAATTCGAGGCGTCTCCACCCCACCGGTTCCTAAAATCTGCCTTGCCGATTACTCCTTCAGACAGGGAGGCTGTGCTAGCGGCAATTCACAAGCTGTATTCCCAGCAGGTGATAATCAAGGTGCCCCTACTTCAACAAGGACGGGGTTACTATTCCACACTGTTTGTGGTACCGAAACCGGATGGTTCGGTGAGACCCATTTTAAATTTGAAATCCTTGAACACATACATAAAAAAATTCAAGTTCAAGATGGAATCGCTCAGGGCGGTTATTGCAAGCCTGGACGAGGGGGATTACATGGTATCCCTGGACATCAAGGATGCTTACCTGCATGTCCCCATTTACTATCCTCACCAGGAGTACCTCAGATTTGTGGTACAGGATTGCCATTACCAATTCCAGACGCTGCCGTTTGGACTGTCCACGGCACCGAGGGTGTTTACCAAGGTAATGGCGGAAATGATGATACTCCTTCGAAAGAAGGGAGTTTTAATTATCCCGTACTTGGACGATCTCCTAATAAAGGCGAGGTCCAAGGAGCAGTTGTCTATCTCAGGAGGTGCTACACCAGCGCGGTTGGATTCTGAATATTCCAAAATCACAGCTGGTTCCGACGACACGTCTACTGTTCCTGGGTATGATTCTGGATACAGTCCAGAGAAAAGTGTTTCTCCCGGAGGAGAAAGCCAAGGAGCTGTCATCTCTAGTCAGAGACCTCCTGAAACCAAAACAGGTATCGGTGCATCACTGCACGCGGGTCCTGGGAAAGATGGTGGCTTCTTACGAAGCAATTCCTTTCGGCAGGTTCCATGCCAGAATCTTTCAGTGGGACCTGTTGGACAAATGGTCCGGATCGCATCTTCAGATGCATCGCCTAATAACCCTGTCTCCAAGAACCAGGGTATCTCTGTTGTGGTGGCTGCAGAGTGCTCATCTTCTAGAGGGCCGCAGATTCGGCATACAGGACTGGGTCCTGGTGACCACGGATGCCAGCCTTCGAGGCTGGGGGGCAGTTACACAGGGAAGAAACTTCCAAGGACTATGGTCGAGTCAGGAGACTTCCCTACACATAAATATTCTGGAACTAAGGGCCATTTACAATGCCCTAAGTCAGGCAAAATCCCTGCTTCTACACCAGCCGGTACTGATCCAGTCAGACAACATCACGGCAGTCGCCCATGTAAATCGACAGGGCGGCACAAGAAGCAGGATGGCAATGGCAGAAGCCACAAGGATTCTCCGATGGGCGGAAAATCACGTACTAGCACTGTCAGCAGTGTTCATTCCGGGAGTGGACAACTGGGAAGCAGACTTTCTCAGCAGGCACGACCTCCACCCGGGAGAGTGGGGACTTCATCCAGAAGTCTTCACACTGATTGTAAATCGATGGGAACGGCCACAGGTGGACATGATGGCGTCCCGCCTAAACAAAAAACTGGAGAGATATTGCGCCAGGTCAAGGGACCCTCAGGCGATAGCTGTGGACGCTCTAGTGACACCGTGGGTGTACCAGTCAGTTTATGTGTTCCCTCCTCTGCATCTCATACCAAGGGTACTGAGAATAATAAGAAAACGAGGAGTAAGAACAATACTCGTGGTTCCGGATTGGCCAAGGCGAGCGTGGTACCCGGAACTTCAAGAGTTGATCTCAGAGGACCCATGGCCTCTGCCGCTCAGACAGGACCTGCTGCAGCAGGGGCCCTGTCTGTTCCAAGACTTACCGCGGCTGCGTTTGACGGCATGGCGGTTGAACGCCGGATCCTGAAGGAAAAGGGCATTCCGGAGGAAGTCATTCCTACGCTGATCAAAGCCAGGAAAGATGTAACTGCAAAACATTATCACCGCATATGGCGGAAATATGTTGCTTGGTGTGAGGCCAGAAAGGCCCCAACAGAGGAATTTCAACTAGGTCGATTTCTGCATTTCCTACAAACAGGCGTGACTATGGGCCTGAAATTAGGCTCCATTAAGGTACAGATCTCGGCTCTGTCGATTTTCTTCCAGAAAGAACTAGCTTCACTACCTGAAGTTCAGACGTTTGTAAAAGGAGTGCTGCATATTCAGCCCCCGTTTGTGCCTCCAGTGGCACCTTGGGATCTCAACGTGGTGTTGAGTTTCTTAAAATCACATTGGTTTGAGCCACTAAAAACCGTGGATCTAAAATATCTCACGTGGAAAGTGGTCATGTTATTGGCCTTGGCTTCGGCCAGGCGTGTTTCAGAATTGGCGGCTTTGTCATATAAAAGCCCTTATCTGATTTTCCATATTGATAGGGCAGAATTGAGGACTCGTCCCCAGTTTCTCCCTAAGGTGGTATCAGCTTTTCACTTGAACCAACCTATTGTGGTGCCTGCGGCTACTAGGGACTTGGAGGATTCCAAGTTACTAGACGTAGTCAGGGCCTTGAAAATTTATGTTTCCAGGACGGCTGGAGTCAGGAAAACTGACTCGCTGTTTATCCTGTATGCACCCAACAAACTGGGTGCTCCTGCTTCTAAGCAGACTATTGCTCGCTGGATTTGTAGCACAATTCAGCTGGCGCATTCTGCGGCTGGACTGCCGCATCCTAAATCAGTAAAAGCCCACTCCACGAGGAAAGTGGGCTCATCTTGGGCGGCTGCCCGAGGGGTCTCGGCTTTACAACTTTGCCGAGCTGCTACTTGGTCAGGGGCAAACACGTTTGCTAAATTCTACAAATTTGATACCCTGGCTGAGGAGGACCTGGAGTTCTCTCATTCGGTGCTGCAGAGTCATCCGCGCTCTCCCGCCCGTTTGGGAGCTTTGGTATAATCCCCATGGTCCTTTCGGAGTTTCCAGCATCCACTAGGACGTCAGAGAAAATAAGATTTTACTCACCGGTAAATCTATTTCTCGTAGTCCGTAGTGGATGCTGGGCGCCCATCCCAAGTGCGGATTGTCTGCAATACTTGTACATAGTTATTGTTAACTAAAGGGTTATTGTTGAGCCATCTGTTGAGAGGCTCAGTTGTTGTCATACTGTTAAACTGGGTATAGTATCACGAGTTATACGGTGTGATTGGTGTGGCTGGTATGAGTCTTACCCGGGATTCAAAATCCTTCCTTATTATGTCAGCTCGTCCGGGCACAGTGTCCTAATTGAGGCTTGGAGGAGGGTCATAGTGGGAGGAGCCAGTGCACACCAGGTGACCTAAAAGCTTTCTTTAGTTGTGCCCAGTCTCCTGCGGAGCCGCTATTCCCCATGGTCCTTTCAGAGTTCCCAGCATCCACTACGGACTACGAGAAATAGATTTACCGGTGAGTAAAATCTTATTATTCCAACTACAGTGTCACAGGGAACAGGTGTAAGTGGCATGCCAAGGTTTGGGGAATCACCAGCTAGGACCAATAGGTAAGCTCTGGCCTTACATTTAGGCTTTCATAGTCTATAAATGCCACTTACTCTCTGATCCTATTGCTCTCACTCCTTCCCTCACTCTTGCCGGTTCTATTACCAGTGCGGTTACGGCAGCAGTCAGTGGGGCCAATTCAATTGTTTTGGGCGTCTAAAAATCCAGTCTAAACGCAACTTTTTAGACACCAAAACAATTGTCACAACTCAACTGTGTCTGTGCGCCCATCGTGCCCAAACAGACTGGGTTTATCTGCCTAAAACGCCTAAACCCGTCTAAACTCCCCGCTTTGGGCAGATTGAATGGGTTGGGATTGGGTTACTGGCATCTGGGATCCCAGCTGTCAGATTGCCGGCAGGGGGGGGGGGCAAGCGCAGCGAAGCCCCTTGCGGTTCGATTCCCACACTATCGGTGTAATGGACACCCACGATTGGGTATAGTTCCCGTTAGTCGGCATGACGACTGTTGAGATTTCCAGCGGTCGGGATTCCGGCGTCGGTATAGGGACACGATTACATCGCGATTGAACAGGTAGTTGGTGTGGTTCAGCTGCGCACCCTTCACGTGCTGCCTATGGGTTATAACTTGGGCCTTCCCTGTGACCAGAAGTTGTATTGCAAGTTGAATGAATGTGGGAAAACACCGACAGGCGCTCAGTGAGATCCCAATATAAAAGATTTATTACGAATATGAGTAAAAAAGATTCAGAAGATAATACAGTTTAAAAACAAAACAGTAAAAATAGGATTTTGGTACTTACCGATAAATCCTTTTCTCCTAGTCCGTAGAGGATGCTGGGGACTCCAAAAGGACCATGGGGTATAGACGGGATCCGCAGGAGCTTGGGCACACTGAAAAGACTTAATCTGGGTGTGAACTGGCTCCTCCCTCTATGCCCCTCCTCCAGACCTCAGTTATAGGAACTGTGCCCAGGAGAGACGGACATTTCAACGAAAGATTTTTGTTTAAACTAAGGGCTACCAACATACCAGCCAACACCACAAACATACCGTACAACCAGAGTAACATTAAACCAGATAACAGTATGAATTAACAACAGCAACAAGCTGAAACAAGAAATACACAACCTGTGTATAAACTAATTTAACTAGCAAGAAAACACTGCAAGTAACAGTCCGCACTGGGATGGGCGCCCAGCATCCTCTACGGACTAGGAGAAAAGGATTTATCAGTAAGTACCAAAATCCTATTTTCTCTTACGTCCTAGAGGATGCTGGGGACTCCAAAAGGACCATGGGGTTTATACCAAAGCTCCAGAACGGGCGGGAGAGTGCGGACGACTCTGCAGCACCGACTGACCAAACGCAAGGTCCTCATCAGCCAGGGTATCAAACTTATAGAACTTAGCAAAAGTGTTTGAACCCGACCAAGTAGCTGCTCGGCAAAGCTGTAACGCCGAGACGCCTTAGGTAGCCGCCCAAGATGAGCCCACTTTTCTGGTAGAATGGGCTTTTACTGACTTCGGTAGCCAAAGAATGAGCCTGCTGAATCGTACTACAAATCCAGCGTGCAATAGTCTGTTTTGAAGCAGGATGACCAATTTTGTTGGAAGCATACAAGACAAAAAACGCCTCAGTTTTTCTGGCAACAGCTGTCCTAGTTACGTAGATCTTCAACGCTCTTACAACATCCAGAGATTTTGGAATCGCCACAGCCTCCATAGCCACCGGGACCACAATAGGTTGGTTAATGTGAAATGAAGAAACCACCTTCGGCAGAAATTGTTGACGAGTCCTCAATTCCGCCTTATCCGAATGAAAAATCATACGGCTCAAAAGTACGGGCTCTTATGAGATAAGGCCGCCAACTCTGACACCCGCCTGGCAGACGCCAGCGCCAATAGCATAACTACCTTCCAAGTGAGAAATTTCAATTCAACCTTACGCAAAGGTTCAAACCAGGAAGACATGAGAAACCGTAAGACCACATCAAGCTCCCATGGAGCTACAGGAGGCACAAACGGAGGTCTGAACCTCTGGGAGGACCGCTAATTCTTTTTGAAAGAAAATAGACAAAGCCGAAATCTGCACTTTGATGGAACCTAATTTCAGGCCTGCATCTACTCCCACCTGTAAAAAGTGGAGAAAGCGCCCCAAGTGAAAATCTTCCGCAGGAGCCATTTTAGACTCACAACAGGAAACATACGTTCTCCAAATACGGTGATAATGTTTCGCCGTAACCTCCTTCCTAGCCTTAATGAGAGTTGGAATGACCTCCCTGGGGATACCCTTACGAGCTAAAATCTGGCGCTCAACCTCCATGCCATCAAACGTAGCCGCGGTAAGTCTGGAAACACGCATGGACCCTGCAACAACAGGTCCTCTCTTAGAGGAAGCGGCCAAGGATATTCCACCAGTAATTCCTGAAGATCCGGGTACCAGGCCCTTCTTGGCCAATCTGGAACGACGAAAATCGCCTGAACCCTTGCTCGCCGAATGATCCCCAGTACCTTTGGAATGAGAGGAGTGGAGGGAACACATACACTGACTGGAACACCCACGGAGACACCTGGGCGTCCACTGCACTGGCTTGGGGGTCCCTTGACCTGGAACAATACCTCGGGAGCTTCTTGTTGAGACGAGACGCCATCATGTCGATCAACGGAATTCCCCAATGTTTTGTCACCTCTGCAAATACCTCTTGGTGAAGAGCCCACTCTCCCGGATGGAGATCGTGTCTGCTGAGGAAATCTGCTTCCCAGTTGTCCACTCCCGGTAGGAAGACTGCTGACAGGGCGCTCACGTGTTGTTCCGCCCAGCAAAGGATTCTTGTGGCCTCCGCCATTGCCTCTCTGCTCCTTTTTCCGCCTTGATGGTTTATATGTGCCACCGCTGTGATGTTGTCGGACTATACCAGGACAGGTCGACCCTGAAGAAGGCTTCTTGCTTGCAGCAGGCCGTTGTACATGGCTCTTAACTCGAGAACATTTATGTGGAGACAAGCTTCCTGGAGTGACCATTTCCCCTAGAAGTTCCTTCCTTGGGTGATTGCGCCCCAGCCCGCGGAGACTTGCATCTGTTGTCAGAAGTACCCAATCCTGGATACCGAACCGGCGTCCCCCTAGGAGGTGAGGACTTTGTAGCTACCACAGGAGAGAAATTCTGGCTCTGGGAAATAGACTTATCTTCCGGTGCATGTAAAGGTGAGACCCGGACCATTTGCTCAGCAAGTCCCACTGAAACACCCGGGCATGAAACCTGCCAAATGGAATGGCTTCGTAAGCTGCAACCATTTTCCCCAGAACCCGAGTACAGTGATGGGTCGACACACTCGTCGGCCTCAGAAGTTCCCTGACCATCGTCTGCAGTTCCAGAGCTTTTTCTTCTGGAAGAAATACTTTCTGTGAATCCGTGTCCAGAATCATGCCCAGAAAAGGCAGCCGAGTGGTCAGAATCAACTGAGATTTTGGCAAATTGAGTACCCAACCGTGCTGTCGCCGAACCGACAGTGACAAATTTACACTTCTCAGCAACCGTTCCTTGGGCCTCGCCTTTATCAGGAGATCGTCCAAGTGCGGGAAAATTGTAACCCCTTGTTTGCGAAGGAGAACCATCATTTCCGCCATAACTTTGGTGAAAATCCTCGGAGCCGTGGAAAGCCCAAACGGCAACGTCTGAAATTGGTAATGAGAATCCTGTATCGCAAACCTGAGGAAGGCCTGATGTGAAGGACATATCGGGACATGTAAGTAGGCATCCTTTATGTCGACTGACGCCATAAAATCCCCCCTTCCAGGCTGGCAATTACCGCTCGAAGAGATTCCATCTTGAACTTGAAAACTTTCAAGTATGGATTGAGGGATTTTAGATTTAGAATTGGTCTGACCGAACCGTCCGGTTTCAGCACAACAAAGAGGCTCGAGTAGAACCCATCCCCCCGTTGGGACGATGACCCTCTGTAGACACAATTTTTGTATCGCTGCCAGCACCACCTCCCTGTCCGGAAGAGCTACTGGTAACGCCGAAATGAAGAACCGGTGAGGGGGTATCTCCCGAAACTCCAGCTTGTATCCCTGAGACACAATCTCTAGGACCCAAGGATCCAGGTCTGATTGAATCCAGACCTGACTGAATATTTGTAGGCGGCCCCGCACCGGTCCGGACTCCCCCAGGGAAGCCCCAGCGTCATGCGGTGGACTTGGTAGAAGCAGGGGAGGACTTTTGGTCATGGGCGCCTGACACTGCAGGTGGTTTCCTTCCCCTTCCTCTACCTTTTGAAGCGAGGAAGGACAAACCTTTTCCACGCCTGTATTTATTTGTACGATAGGACTGCATCTGCTGATGTGGTGCCTTTTTCTGTTGTGTGGGAACATAAGGAAGAAAAGAGGACTTACCCGCAGTCGCGGTCGAGACCAGGTCAGCCAAGCCGTTCCCAAACAAGACAGTACCTTTGAAGGGTAACGCTTCCATAGCCCTCTTGGAGTCGGCATCAGCATTCCATTGATGGATCCACAACGCCCTCCTGGCTGATATCGACATGGCATTGGCTCTTGATCCCAAGAGACAGACATCCCTCGTCGCATCCTTCGGGTAATCTGCTGCGTCCTTGATATAACCAAGAGTCAAAAGAACATTATCTTTATCAAGGTTATCCTTATCATTAGCTAAATTTTCAGCCCATTTAGCAATAGCACTACTCACCCATACCGACGCCACAGTAGGTCTGAGCAATGCACCCGTATTAGCGAAAATGGACTTCAGAGACGTCTCCAGCTTGCGATCCGCCGGATCTTTGGGAGCTGCCGTGTCAGGAGACTCCACTTTCTTAGACAAGCGAGATAGAGCTTTGTCAACATTTGGAGACGCCTCCCATTTTTCCCTGTAATCCGAGGGGAACGGATATGCCATATAAATCCTCTTGGGAATCTGCCACCTCTTATCCGGCGACTCCCAAGCCTTTTCACAAAGAGTATTCATTTCATGAGAGGGGGGAAACTTCACCTCAGGTTTTTTTCCCTTAAACAAGCAAATCCTTGTTTCCTGTACCGCAGGTTCATCAGAAATGTGTAAAACATCTTTTATAGCCACAATCATGTACTGAATACTCTTAACTAATCGTGGATGTAAAGCAGTCTCAGTGAAATCGACCTCGGAATCAGAGTCCGTGTCGGTATCCGTATCTACCACTTGAGTAAATGGCTGCTTTTGCGACCCAGATGGGGTCTGAACCTGAGACAAAGCTTCTTCCATGTACTTTTTCCACACCTGTGTCTGTGACTCAGACTTATCTAATCTCTTTGATAAAGAAGCTACATTCGAATTTATCGTACTGAGCAATGCGAGTAAATCAGGTGTCGGCTGCGTCGACAGTCCCAAATCTAGCCCCGCATCCGCTCCCCCAATAACCTCCTCTGGTGAATAACATTCAGCCTCAGACATGCCGACACGTAGTACCGACACACAGAAACACACAGAACGTCCCAGCTAGGGGACAGGCCCACAATGAAGCCCAGATAGAGGACACAGAGGGAGTATGCCAGCTCACACCCCAGCGCCCTGATAGAGTCAGATATCTACCTTTTAACATTAGCTATACATTAATACCGTGTAGCCGTAATGGCTGCTAAACCATGTGCACATGCTACGCACTCCGTACGCTATTTGCGTATGAAGACCTCGCACGTGGTACGTAAATTAAGTACACACGCTGTGCTGGGTGTACGGAAATACCCACAGCGAGCATACACACAAATAGTAACCTTTATAAACTTTAACCACAGAATATGATTATACTGTATACCTTTAGTATTGTAACACTGTAATGATATACCACTGCTTGACCTGGATATTTAAGCAAGGCTGTTTGTAATTGAGATACACTGAACCCTTTGTACTAGCTAGAGAGACACAGACACCCTGCTGAGGTTCTAACACCTTTACTAACGAGGATTTAGATATATCAAAAGGGGTACACAGTTACAGCTTATACTCTACATACTAACATATAATACTAACAGAATATCTAGACAGAAATATACAATAACGTTACAATCTTATACTAAAACAGAGAGAGAGAGAATTTGGCCAATACAATCAAGGAGCGAGAATCCTTACAGAGAATTACTTACACACACTGGGAACGATCGCTGCGCATATTCCTGGTACCAAGCTCCCAGTTAATCAAGTTGAAAACAGTTTGTGGAGTGAGAGAGACTGAGCTGCCCAGGATGGCTGATCTTATATACCCTGCATACAGTATACTACAAAGGGACCTATAATCTCATTGTTCATTGGACATAGGAATTCGTCTCCGCATTATAACAAAAGGTCATAGGTTGGTTCATACAGGTGGGCTGTGACTATTTCAAACTGCTCAGGTGGGAGGGAATCTCAGGTTTCCCGCCGCATGGGTAATAAAGTGCAAACATAGTATATGTCCATAAACTTCTTATGGTCATAACTATTCGCACGAGCGATTAATCTGTTTCTAACCAACACCGGAATATGGCTAATTAAATACTCTTCCGATGGATACTAAACACCACTGTGTAACCCCTGTCTGACCCTTCGTATCAAACAAAGAGGGATCTCTTTGTCCATGAACATGCTACATTAACTAAACTTTCAGATTCTATCAAAGGGACCATAATCTACAAAATACAATATATGACTAAAATATGTAACGATCGAGTCGCCCGCCAGACGCACACAAACTCCACCGTAAATGCGCATACCGTGCGCCCGCAAGTGCACGTGACAGCGAGTATACGCACGCACGGAAGGGCTCATGCACGCGCAGCGGGGACACGCATGAGGTGCAAATATGGCAGTGTGCATCATGATATTTTTCTGACTTTGACAGTCCACCCTTTGGCAGTCACCAATAACTGCCACTTTCTAAAACATTTCAAAAAGAGAAAAATATATGTCATGTGTAAATACATTTCTATGATTGGGTAAGGGAGGAGAGAAGAAGGTGGGAAAAGGGTATGACCTAGTGAGATAGCAGAAGCATGTGTGTATGAATCCATGTTTGGGGGGTCATGTATCATCGTGCCGTACGTGTTTTAAATCAAGCTTCGAGGTATTGCGAAGTATACATTTGAATTCCTTCTTATCCCGTATTAAGGGTCTGTGGATGGGCTGTCAAACTTTACCGAGCTCTTTTCGGCTTTTAGTTGCAACAAAATGGGGGAGCACATTTTAGTTGATGATACATGAATGGGGGAATATGTGAGCGCTGATATTTGTGCCTGTATTCCCTATCAACTATGTGTGTTATTACCTGAAGGCTGTAGAAATGAAGATAAAGAGCAATTATGGTAAATGCAGTCATATTCTATGTGAGGTTAATGTACATTTGTTGATTGGAGTCTTGTCTGGTGTCTTGTCTTGATGTACATGTTGACTGTAGTCTCCCGATGCTTTTGCTATAAACGATGTGCAAAAAGCTTTTTCAATGTCCATAGACTTACAAAAAGTGTTGGGCTAGCGTAAGTTAAAATTACTAGGGATATGGGGGTCTATATGGGGGTCTATGGCATAGTCCATCAGTTGTCTGTGTAAAAGGTTGTCAAATTCTTCTTCCAAGCGAATGTCTTTTTACCTTGGAGGAAAACAAAGGAGAAACGGGTGAAAGAAACGGACCGTGGAATCACATTTTCATCACAACATTGTCTCTACCGTTGGGTCATAAATCAAATCAATTGGGATTACAATGTCCTCACTCCTCAGACTCATCACCCTGGTACTTCGTTTACACTTCGTTAAAGCCCGAACGCATCTAAATACCAAACCAATCAATATGACGATACCCAAGATACACAGAAGAAATTTCCCTACATCCATTATAACTCCTTGAGCCCATTCTCCTAAACCGGAGAACCAATTTCGCGGGTTCAACCATGACACCCAACCGGTCAGCTCATTACCCACAGCAGCAAGGGTGAGATTGTGTCTCCTGCGGAACTCCCACTTTAATTGGAGAATATCGTCCATCTTTTGGTCTATGACCTCGACCGGGTCCTCGGTGCTGTTCGTAATATACGTGCAGCATTTTACGCCGTACTGCGTTGCCAGTGTGACACAATATCCGCCTGTCACTGCCGTGAGATAATTGAGAATCATCCTATGCTGAACCAGTTCTGTTTTATAAGCTTGGAGCTCCCTTCCAGTATACCTAAAAGTGTCGTCATACATTTCAGTGATATTGTCTATCAAATTCGCGAGCGCGTTTATGTATTTGAAATTTATCACCCCCCTGGCGGTACGAGTGATATCTATTGCGAGGAGAAACTGAATCCCGGTGGATTCATAGATCAGGTCAGAGGCATGATGCTCTGTCCTTTCTACCAGGTGCCTTTTAACTACGTGCTCGTAATGAGTGTGAGTATAAGGAGCTGGGGCACTGCGGTGGATGTCTTTCATTTTGGTATGTGATACAGTCATTACCTCAGGCAATACTTTTCCAATATAACATAATCCCTCTGAGTTTGGGGCAAGCCACTTATACGCCTTTCTCCCGCATATGAAATATGCATCATCGGGGAGAACATATGGGACTGAATATGTTAGAACCATGTTACACATCTTCCATGTGAACCCTCCTAACCCTAATTCTCCCATCTGTCTAGTACACGTATCTGACTGTATGATATGTGCACAGTATCCTGGTGATACTTCTCCAACTCTCATGGTCCTACTTCCTAGGGTATACCTATATCGGAAATATTTTCCACTACCGGCTATATGGCGTATAAGTTCTGTATCTGTAGGCATTCTATCGGCTCTATATGAAAAGGTCATGATTTTGTTATTCCATGACACTTCCCAATTTCCCGGCTTTCGGGGATTGGAGATGTTAAAACACACTAAGGACCTATCCACATGGTATTGGTGGAGCTTCAAACTAGGGGGACTAGAGATATTAAACCTCTTGTCCACCGGCCTCCCACCACTTAACTCAAGTACCTCCCCTATCGTTAAAGGAAATGGTACTAGTCCTGACTTGCTGTGACCTTGAGGTACTTGAGAGCATACCCAACAGTCTGTTTGGTTTAACACCTTACCCACTAATGAGTGATAGTCACCAAATGGATGCCGGTCCATGTTAATGTTAAAACTGGACTGACATTTCTTGATGCACCCATCCTCAACTAAGTTATCACAATGCCTACAGATGCAATTTTCTTCAGCTAACAATCCTTCACAATTCCTTCTATGGTCAATGCTACCTGATCGTTTTCTGATACTCGCCTTTGCTCGGTGATTGTGTTGTTATTGGAAATTTACACCTCCGTCTCAGTCATCAGAAATCCATTCTGGATCCTTTCTCGACCTCACTGGTACTCTCACCGAAACAGACTGCTCTGGTCAACATCAGGGTCAACATGAAAACACGGATCACAGTCTCTTGAGGCGAGTCCATCTTACAGGAGGAGAAAGGAGAAATTTGTAATGGGGGTACAGGAAAACAGTTTGAGGGGGAGAGAAACTTGTTACGATGATTAGTTCTCTAGTCTTGTTGTTCTTCTTGTTCTGCTGTCATCTCAAAGGTGCTGTCTCTCAGTCTTCTAAACATTGTGGTGATACAATATTTCTTCTAGCTCAGCGCTCTTTCTGTAAGGAGAATAAATCTTGCATTACCATTTGTCCAACTAATGTGTGACATACCATCTGTAACGTTATGAGAACATGAGAAAGAAGAGAGAGAGAGAGAAACAATAAGGGAGAGAGAACCGTTCATATATATATGCGTCACATAAATCAACAATAAACGACAACAGAAAAAAACATTTTTCAAACATTTTTCAGGAGAGAAAAAAAACATTGTCAGTTCTTCCGTACATCATCAGGCTGTCACACCTACATGTCCAATGGTATCTTTGCGCAGTCCCTCCCACCAGCATTTCCAAACTCCACCCTTTGTATCTGGCCAGGATACATTGATGCGGGTAGGTCATGCTGGGGTTTGGTAGACTTCTGCAAAGACCAAGTAGCTATGTAATGTTTGAGTCCTACCGATAATCGTCAGAGATGGGGAGAGAAAAAAAAAATTTTCAGATAAATTTACAAAGTTTCACCCGGTCATTCCTGTGTCTTCAGGGAATGACCTCCCAATTTATTAACTGTTACCTCAGGCTTACCATCAGTTCTAATGCTCACCTTTCCTGACTACATATCATGGGTGTGGCCCATAATTCTTCCTATCTGATCCCTGATTACAATTTGGTGTGTCATAACTTTTGCTCATTTTTTTATGTCTAGGGGGTCTGACTTTATGTGGGCTGTTGCAGTTGCTGGCATAATGCCCTTCTCTTTTACAAAGATAACAAATCCTTGGCTTCCTCCATGTGCTAGGGGCCTGGGGTTTTGGTTGATTTGATGTCTCCTCTAATGCTTGGATGCCCATCGCCATCAACCGCTCTTCCTGTGTTTCCCTGGTTCTTTGACTATTATGGTCATGTCGTTGTCTAGGGGGTGTATATACCTTGTGTGTGTTTTTAGACCTACAATCTCGTGCAACATGACCTTCCCTTAAGCAGTTGTAACAGCTTTTCACCTTGGACTTACCCTCAGGAATCTGGGGCTTCTTTGTTTCCCTGTGCTTTATGATGCTTTGCTCATGCCCAACGGCAGAGTCCCTTAATGCAGTTACTGATTTATCTCTCCAGTATGGATTGGTGATCTGTATCCTTGCTCTCAACACTTCCTTTAAACCATCCATTAGCACAGATACTGCTACTTCTCTGTGCGGTGCACTTGTTTCGATGTTTTCTATACCTGTATACCTAGTCATGTCCTGCAATGCCCGGTGGAAATAATTAGAAGTACTTTCCCCTTCGTTTTGTCTTATGGGGAAAATTTCGTTCCACTTGACAACGGCAGGGAAATATACTCCCAACTGTCGGTTGATCTGCTTAATACATTCCTGATTGTGTTCCTCCGTTTGAGGTACTTCTGTGTCTAATTGACAATCAGTAATAAATTTTGCAGAGTCAACACTGGAGGGCAAACATGCCCTCAGCACTATCCGCCAATCTTTGTTGGTGGGTTCTGTGGAGTTTCCTAGTTCTTTAATAAATCTTTGACATGCGACTAGATTTTTCCTAGGATCAGGAAATTCACACATAATTGATCTCAATTCGGTCCGGGACCAGGGACGGCGCATTGCACTGTCCTTGACGGGAATGATTCCCTGATCGTCAGTCTTCCCATTGGGGACTGTGATCACCCTGACAGGACTAAACTCAATTACATCATCTTGTGTTGGTCTTACAATATGAGGTACATTTGTTTGTGCGTGATATATAACACCGTACGTACCTGTGGACACGACCTCACCTGACCCTCCGTTAGGGGGTTTGATTACTGCCTTTACCGATTTGGTCGCGTCCACCTGGATGTCTTGTGTGATGGCTGCTGGAAAAGGTGCCGACATCGTGCTGGGCTCACTTTCTTGCTTGTAGTCCTGAGGGAAGTTTAACATGGGGTGCAACTTGCATGGGTTAATAGTTGTACATTTAACAGTATTACAATTATCATCGTTACGTTTATTACAATTATTCTTATCATCTATAATACAGTTGCTAAGTGCATTTTTATCATACACCAATGTGCCATTCTCTGTAACAATCCTCTCCTTTGTTGCCATTTTTCTCTTACCAAAGTGAGAGTCAGCTGTATAAGCTAATTCTCCTTGTATTTCACCTTCCTGTTGCCATAACTGTAAACAATCATAATATTTGATCCGTCTCTTTGCAGATTTAATGAGACATATCCTTCTCCTTAGATTTTGTAACACATCTGGGCTAAAACTGCCCACTCTTGGGAACTTCTCCCCGTCATGCACAGTCATTCTTTCCCATTCATCGCATAAAACCTCTGTGTGTGGACCGTATTTCTCACACATTATATACCTTGCCGACCCGATTGGTCGGTTTACTAAATCAACCCAAACCGAGGTTGATCGCCCCCTACCTGAACAACTGGCCCCCATCTTTTGCAGGTGTTGCTTTCACTACCTCTGACCTTCAAATCAGGGTCTTCAGCGAACCCTTACAAAAACCAAGATGTCCGGGGTAGGCCGGCGGCGAAGTTTACCGAGTACTCCACTCACTCCTCGCCCTCGTTGGCCAGTACTGCAATCACTGACTCAGAGCTGCTGTACCCAACCTAGGGCCCCTATGAACCTTTACTTACTGGGGCGTGTTGGACCTACCAGTCCCCAGCAAGTATCGGTTGTTAGAGAATTCCCGAGTGACCAGCGAACCTCCCTTAAAATAAAAAAAATTACACAAATCACGTTAGAATGTACAAATAGCGTTTATGACCCCTCTACGCAAATGGTACTGGGTCAAATTACTAACTAATGCACACAATTACGTGCGGTACAATCGTTCTGCACATAAGCAACTAATCTTATGTGCGGAGCGACCAGTGGAATCGAAAATTGCGGCTGCAAATTCCTTCAGCCTGAGCTTTAATGGCCTATATGGGTTCCGCACCAACCCTTTCTGGTGTTGTGCTCCTTTTATCTATAGCGGACTTCTTAGTCTGCCTAGACCTCCTGGTCTGCCTGGACCTCCTGGTCTGCCTGGACCTCCTGGTCTGCCTGGACCTCCTGGTCTGCTATACTCTAATGCTCTTTGTATGTTTAACAAGGGATGCCTCCCAAGCCACCGTGCATGTCACTTACACGTATGTACCTCACGAGAACTCGATTTCCTGTGGTTCAACCCAAAAAAATTGTAGAAACTTATATATATACACACACTCACCACATGTACACTTTACTTATTTCTGCGCAGAAATTCCTTTCATTCAGTAACAGTCTAGACCAGATGAATCGCAAATTGGAGAAGGATCTATTAGCTTAAAATTTTGGACACTAAAATTGATTTGCGCTATTTATCGCGTTGCCTCCTTTTCGCCTATTAAAATAATACTATCGTGTGTTTTGAATTATGTGGGCGTACCCAGACGCTCCGTTGCGTAATATACGCTACGTGCGTTGGCCTTTGTGTTGCGTACACTAGTCTCACCCTTTTGTTAGAGACACGTGTATGCCAACCAGATATGTCCACAGAAATACAATTAACACGTTTATCAATGTAGATGATCTTTAACTGTAATCATCTACCGAGCACCACACAGGTCTCTCCTTGTATCTTAGGCAAAGCTGTGTGCGTGTTTTACAAATTACCCCTTAATGTATTACTTTTACTCTTTAACTACTAATAGCAACAAATCTTTCTTAGCACGTTATCAATTATAAAATGGCAAACAGGAAAGTGAGATGCGAAAATACACAGATGAAAATGCAATTCTAAATTTAATCTAATAACATACATTGATGTAAGCACATGCATATAGATATTACATATATGTACCAATCACTATTTCTTATGTGAGACCTTATTCAGTGCTTCTCATTTGCATATGAATTGCTTTTTAACTAATTCTGTAAAGGCGATTTCTTTCACTGCTGGGAGAGAAAAAAAAAACAAAAACCCAAAGGTTAATTTGCACTTCAATGGTTATCCTACACCCAGCAGAGTTAAAGCTCTTGAAGAGAGACAGTGACAAAACAAAACAACAACAACAAAAAAAAACACTACGTTTTATTTGTGTATTTCCTAAATCAAATATTTAATTTATTATTAACTTTTATTAAACTGTATCTGAACCACTTATGATTGACTATGATATAGATTAAATAAATGCATAAAAAAACTCATTAAATGACTATTTCTTTTTGACAATGGATGGCTGATTATTTCCTGAGTCAACTGAAAATCAGCCGCTTAGGGGGAAAAAAATAAAAATGTGACCTTCCCAAAATGGCCGCTGCTCCTCCCCCTTTCCACATCCATGAGGGTTACACAAAATGGTGGACAGACCATGCTGTTCTTTTTTTTTTTTTTGTCACAAAGAAAATCATCATGCCAGCCCCTTTTAGTTATCACGCTATGCAGAGCGATTAAAAATAATTTTAAACCTATTTAAACAGACAAACCATCCAATCTGCGTGTGTAGTTGGCACCAAATAGAAATAAAAACCAGATTTACAAAGACAATAGCTTAATGTTCCTACCTCTGGTTCCAGATTCCACCAGCACTCCTACAACGTAGCGAAACAGACGCTTATCTAGCCAGCACTACTGCCTTCCCGCCCTTGCTGGCAGATCACGTCTGCTTTCGTACGTGTGGATATGTGGAGGACGGACGAGCTACCAATTGATAGAGTCAAGTATCTACCTTTTAACATTAGCTATACATTAATACCGTGTAGCCGTAATGGCTGCTAAACCATGTGCACATGCTACGTACTCCGTACGCTATTTGCGTATGAAGACCTCGCACGTGGTACGCAAATTAAGTACCCACGCTGTGCTGGGTGTACGGAAATACCCACAGCGAGCATACACACAAATAGTAACCTTTATAAACTTTAACCACAGAATATGATTATTTATTTATTTATTTATTTATTTATTAACAGTTTCTTATATAGCGCAGCAAATTCCGTTGCGCTTTACAATTTGAAATAACAATAACAAACTGGGTGATAACAGTCATAGAGGTAGGAAGGCCCTGCTCGTAAGCTTACAATCTATAGGGAAATAGGCATATGTACACAAGGAAAGGTGCTATCTATTGCATAGAATGAGAAGACATGTGAGGATATGTGTGGACTGTAAAGAGTGGATGTAATTTGATAGGAAGGTTTATGAAAGTTATGTGGGCGGTTCAGGAATTTGATACGCTTGCCTAAAGAGGTGAGTTTTGAGGGAACGCTTGAAGGTTTGGAGACTAGAGGAGAGTCTTATTGTGCGTGGTAGGGCATTCCACGGGTGGGTGCAGCCCGATGAAAGTCCTGCAGTCGTGAGTGGGAGCGAGTAATGAGTGTGGATGAGAGACGCAGATCTTGTGAAGAGCGAAGAGGTCGGGTTGGGAGATATTTTGTGATAAGCGAAGTGATGTACGTTGGTGTAGTTTGGTTAATGGCCTTGTGTGTGAGTAAAAGTATTTTATATTGAATGCGGTAGAGTACAGGTAACCAATGGAGGGACTGACAGAGTGGATCTGCAGACGATGAACGTCTAGCGAGGAAGATAAGCCTCGCCGCTGCATTCAGAATGGATTGTAGTGGTGAGAGTCTTGTTTTGGGAAGACCAGTTAGGAGACTATTGCAATAATCAATGCGGGAGATAATGAGAGCGTGGATTAGAGTTTTAGCAGTGTCTTGTGTAAGGTATGGTCGTATTTTGGATATGTTTTTTAGATGCATGTAACATGATCTTGAGACAGATTGAATGTGGGGAACAAAGGACAGATCAGAGTCAAGGATGACACCTAGGCAGCGAGCTTGTGGGGTAGGGTAGATAGTCGAGTTTTCAACAGTGATAGAGATATCAGGTTGGTACCTACTATTGGCCGGTGGAAATATAATTAACTCTGTCTTTGAAATATTAAGTTTGAGGTGGCGAGATGTCATCCAGGATGAGATGGCAGAAAGGCATTCAGTGACACGGTCCAGTACAGATAGGGACAAGTCAGGGGAGGATAGGTAGATTTGAGTATCATCTGCGTACAGATGATACTGAAAACCAAAAGAGCTGATTAGTTTACCAAGAGATGAGGTATAGATAGAGAAAAGCAGAGGACCCAAGACTGAGCCTTGCGGTACTCCAACTGAAAGAGGTAGCGAAGAGGAGGTAGATTCAGAGAAGCGAACACTGAAGGAGCGATTAGATAGGTACGATAGGAACCAAGAAAGGGCTGTGTCTTTAAGACCTAGGGATTGTAGTGTCTGTATGAGAAGAGAGTGGTCTACAGTGTCAAATGCAGCAGATAGATCTAGAAGAATAAGTAGTGAGTAGTGGCCTTTAGACTTCGTAGTGACCAAATCATTAACCACTTTAGTCAGTGCCGTCTCTGTGGAATGTTGGGAACGGAAGCCTGACTGAAGTGGGTCCAACAAAGTGTATGAGTTAAGAAAGTGTGTGAGTCGAGTGTAGGCAAGTCTCTCAAGTAGCTTAGAGAGACAAGGGAGCTGAGAGATAGGGCGGTAGTTTGAGAGAGAATTAGGGTCAGAATTTTGTTTTTTTAAAATGGGAGTAATCACTGCATGCTTGAAAAGTGAAGGAAAAATACCAGTAGAGAGAGAGAGATTACAGATGTTAGTTAAGGTAGGCATGAGCACCAGAGACAGATCTTTACTTATTTGTGAGGGTAAAGGATCAAGAGGAGAGGTAGTAGAGAAGCAGGATGAGAAGAGTGATGATACTTCATCTTCATTTGTGGGATCAAATGAAGAAAGAGTGCCAGAGGGTTCAGGTACAGAACGGAGCAGGTCACTGGCTGCCGAAGAGCATACCATTTCATCTCGGATCTTATCAATCTTCTCCTTGAAGTAGGAAGCAAGATCCTGTGCCTTGATAGTGGCTGGTGGGGTAGGTGCGGGAGGATTCAGAAGTGATTTAAATGTATTAAAGAGTCGTTTGGGGTTAGAGGCTTGAGCAGAGATAAGAGTTTGGAAATATGTTTGTTTGGCAGTGTCCAGGGCATTTTTATAAGAATGGTAGACTGTCTTATATGTGAGGAAGTCACTTGAAATACGAGATTTACGCCACTGACGTTCAAGTTTTCGTGTGAGTTTTTGTAGTTGTCTTGTTGATTTGGAGTGCCATGGTTGACATCTAGGCCTACGTGGAGTGTGATGGGTAGCTGGAGCCACTTCATCAAGGGCTAGTTCTAGAGTCTTATTAAGGTGTGATACAGATTATACTGTATACCTTTAGTATTGTAACACTGTAATGATATACCACTGCTTGACCTGGATATTTAAGCAAGGCTGTTTGTAATTGAGATACACTGAACCCTTTGTACTAGATAGAGAGACACAGACACCCTGCTGAGGTTCTAACACCTTTACTAACGAGGATTTAGATATATCAAAAGGGGTACACAGTTACAGCTTATACTCTACATACTAACATATAATACTGACAGAATATCTAGACAGAAATATACAATAACGTTACAATCTTATACTAAAACAGAGAGAGAGAGAATTTGGCCAATACAATCAAGGAGCGAGAATCCTTACAGAGAATTACTTACACACACTGGGAACGATCGCTGCGCATATTCCTGGTACCAAGCTCCCAGTTAATCAAGTTGAAAACAGTTTGTGGAGTGAGAGAGACTGAGCTGCCCAGGATGGCTGATCTTATATACCCTGCATACAGTATACTACAAAGGGACCTATAATCTCATTGTTCATTGGACATAGGAATTAGTCTCCGCATTATAACAAAAGGTCATAGGTTGGTTCATACAGGTGGGCTGTGACTATTTCAAACTGCTCAGGTGGGAGGGAATCTCAGGTTTCCCGCCGCATGGGTAATAAAGTGCAAACATAGTATATGTCCATAAACTTCTTATGGTCATAACTATTCGCACGAGCGATTAATCTGTTTCTAACCAACACCGGAATATGGCTAATTAAATACTCTTCCGATGGATACTAAACACCACTGTGTAACCCCTGTCTGACCCTTCGTATCAAACAAAGACGGATCTCTTTGTCCATGAACATGCTACATTAACTAAACTTTCAGATTCTATCAAAGGGACCATAATCTAAATCTACAAAATACATTATATGACTAAAATATGTAACGATCGAGTCGCCCGCCAGACGCACACAAACTCCACCGTAAATGCGCATACCGTGCGCCCGCAAGTGCACGTGACAGCGAGTATACGCACGCACGGAAGGGCTCATGCACGCGCAGCGGGGACACGCATGAGGTGCAAATATGGCAGTGTGCATCGTGATATTTTTCTGACTTTGACAACAGCTACCTCATTGCGCCTCTTTTTTTCTTTGCGTCATGTGCTGTTTGGGGAGTGTTTTTTGGAAGGGCCATCCTGTGTGACACTGCAGTGCCACTCCTAGATGGGCCAGGTGTTTGTGTCGGCCTCTTGGGTCGCTGAGCTTAGTCACACAGCTACCTCATTGCGCCTCTTTTTTTCTTTGCGTCATGTGCTGTTTGGGGAGTGTTTTTTGGAAGGGCCATCCTGCGTGACACTGCAGTGCCACTCCTAGATGGGCCAGGTGTTTGTGTCGGCCACTTGGGTCGCTGAGCTTAGTCACACAGCTACCTCATTGCGCCTCTTTTTTTCTTTGCGTCATGTGCTGTTTGGGGAGTGTTTTTTGGAAGGGCCATCCTGCGTGACACTGCAGTGCCACTCCTATATGGGCCAGGTGTTTGTGTCGGCCACTTGGGTCGCTGAGCTTAGTCACACAGCTACCTCATTGCGCCTCTTTTTTTCTTTGCGTCATGTGCTGTTTGGGAGTGTTTTTTGGAAGGGCCATCCTGCGTGACACTGCAGTGCCACTCCTAGATGGGCCAGGTGTTTGTGTCGGCCACTTGAGTCGCTGAGCTTAGTCACACAGCTACCTCATTGCGCCTCTTTTTTTCTTTGCGTCATGTGCTGTTTGGGGAGTGTTTTTTGGAAGGGCCATCCTGCGTGACACTGCAGTGCCACTCCTAGATGGGCCAGGTGTTTGTGTCGGCCACTTGGGTCGCTGAGGTTAGTCATCCAGCGACCTCGGTGCAAATTTTAGGACTAAAAATAATATTGTGAGGTGTGAGGTGTTCAGAATAGACTGAAAATGAGTGTAAATTATGGTTATTGAGGTTAATAATACTATGGGATCAAAATGACCCCCAAATTCAATGATTTAAGCTGTTTTTTAGGGTTTTTTGAAAAAAAACACCCGAATCCAAAACACACCCGAATCCGACAAAAAAAATTCGGTGAGGTTTTGCCAAAACGCGTTCGAACCCAAAACACGGCCGCGGAACCGAACCCAAAACCAAAACACAAAACCCGAAAAATTTCCGGTGCACATCTCTAGCGCCAGGTAGAGCATGTTATTATACACAATGCGCCAGGTAGAGCCCGTTATTATACACAATGCACCAGGTAGAGCACGTTATTATACACATTGCGCCAGGTAGAGCACTGAGGCACACTGCACAAGGTAGAGCACTGAGGCACACTGCACCAGGTAGAGCACCGAGGCACTCTGCACCAGGTAGAGCAGAGAGGCACACTGCACCAGATAGAGCACTGAGGCACACTGCACCAGGTAGAGCACTGATGCTCATTGCAGTAACCACTTATGACTCCCAGTCCCCCCCCCCCCGCTACCGTGAAACCTTCAGCAAGACCATTCACCAATGATCACACGCAGCCTACTGCAGTCCGGGCACACATGCCGCTGAGGAGGAGGGAGGCAGATACGGACCGCGGGGCCAGTCTATCAGCGCTGCAACACAGATTCATGTGCTGGCGGCGGAGCCCGGGTCAGCAGGAAGGAGAGAAGCAGGATTCAAAGCGGGCGGACTGGCGGGAGACACTGTAGGCTGTGATTGGCTGGAGACTACAGGAGGTGATTGGCTAAGGAAACAGCCAGTCACCTCCTGCGTTCCGCTGACTGACTGGTGCGATACAAACACACATCCAGATGAGCGCGTCCTGTGGGACCCGCTCATCTTCTAAATGTGAGTCCCGGGCGGCTGTTTCTGGGTAAAATACGTGCCATAGCGCGTTTTTGCGATCACTGTATATAGATGTGTGTGTGTTTATATATATAAATATATATAGAGCCAGAGCAATGTGCAGCACTCAGGCTTACAGGAACAAAGAGTCACCACTGTCTGTCCGTTCGGACGGACAGTGGTGACTCTTTGTTCCTGTAAGCCTGAGTGCCGCACATTGCTCTGACTCTATTTACCATTTGGAAAGTGAGGGCACCAGGGAACTTAGCACATGTAATTGGAGTGCCGGACCACTTGCATTGTATATATATATATGTATATATATATATATATATACACACACACACACACACACACACACACACACACACACACACACACACACACACACACGTGTCCATATGCATGTTTGAAAAATAGAAAAATCTATCTATAAGACTCTATCTATCTATCTATCTACTGTATCTATCTATCTATATAGATAGCAATTGAGAGAAAGGGGAGAGTCACAGGGGGAATTTATTTTTTTGGGTGCCCATAGTAATGGGCGCCTGACGGAACTATTCAATTGTATTGCCATGACTGTATGATTTCTGCTCATAGTCACTTGAGATGGCGAGCAGAAATCTGCAAAATATTGTCTGTTGGAGTGCCCAAATTGTTGTTTCAGCAGCATGCCCAATAGGATAGACCAGGCATTCCCAACCACGGTCCTCAAGGCACACCAACAGTGCAGGTTTTAGTGATATCCAGGTTGCAGCACAGATGGTTAAATCAAGATAACTGAGCCACTAATTAAGTCACCTGTGCTGAAGCCTGGATATCACTAAAACCTGCACTGTTAGTGTGCCTTGAGGACCGTGGTTGGGAAAGCCTGGGTTAGACAGAGAAAAATCATAATATATCCACATAGATACTTATATATATATATATATATAATTATATACAGTGGTCGAAGTGGAACTTTTGAAGTGGGGGTATGGGAAAGTGAAAGTTGTAATTTGACGCGTGCTCCAGAAGGGGGCATGTAGTTTACCACACCCTATACCCCTTATACCCCACAATAGTAGGACCCCTTTTCCTATCTAGTACTGGTGCCCCTTTCACATTATACCACACGGAATGAGCCGAAATTCACATTATAGCACACGGTATGAGCCGAAATTCACATCATAGCATACGGAATGAGCCGAAATTCACATTATAGCACAGTGAACGAGCCGAAATTCACACTATAGCACTCAGAATGAGCCGGAATTCACATTATAGCACACAGAATGAGCTGAAATTCACACTATAGCACACAGAATGAGCCAAAATTCACATTATTGCACACAGAATAAGCCAAAATTCACATTGTAGCACAAGGAATGAGCTGAAATTCACATTATAGCACACGGTATGAGACGAAATTCACATTATGCCACACGGAATGAAACAAAATTCAGGGAGAGTGACAGCAGGGACATAGGGACAGGGAGAGTGACAGAGGGACAGGGAAAGTGACAGCAGGAAAAGTGTCAGAGAGAGGGATAGCAAGGGCATACAATAGGGACTAGGGAGAGAGAAAGGCAGCGGGGTAAGATTACCTATTTAGCAGTGGTGGTGCTGAGGATGCTGTGGTCTACGGTGCAGTGGATGAGGAGGCTGTGGATGGTGCGGGGCGGAAGAGGCTGTGGGCCTCGGAGATGGTGCGTGGATGAGGAGGCTGTGGGAGTTGGCGGAGGTGCAGAGAAGGACTGAGGGCAGCAGAGGAGGCTGAGGGCGGTGGCGGTGCAATGGAGAAGGCAGAGGGCGGCGGTGCAACAGAGGATGAGGCTGTGGTCGGCGGACTTTGGTGTGGCACTGTGGCTCCTATGACCACGGCGATACTATTTAAAATCTGCCGCGGACTGGCAGCCAATCAGGAGCAGCCGCTCCTAATTAGCTGCCGGTTCGCGGCAGATTTTAAATAGTAGCACAGCAGTCAGCTCGATGCGCCGGCGGGGATCAGTGTATAAATACACACACACTACATATAAAAAATATATATATATTACATTTAAAAAATATGTATATCTAATATGTATATATATATATATATATATATATATATATGCTGCAAACAGTCCGGCACTCCAATAACTTGTGCTGTGGTCCCTGGTGCCCTCACTTTCCAAATGGCAAATAAGGTCAGAGCAATGTGCGGCACTCAGGATTACAGAAGCAAATAATCACCACCAGCTGTCCAATCAACGTTTCAATTTTACTTGAAAATTGTCATCAGGATAGATTACAACAATAAGAAGTGCTTACCTTATATCCCTTCCACCAGAGTGAAGTGTGCATCGCCCGTCCGGCGGGGACCCGCTCGGCCGCTGCGGCGCTGAGTGATGACGTCATCGCGTATTGCGCGGTGCACGTCAGTGAGCCCGTCACCATGGGAACCCGTCGTGTCACTCCTGGTATAAACAAAGCAGCATGTGTAACAGAGCTGCTGTAATATGCAGATGGAACATGAATATACACACATACAAATGTGGTTGAAGTATAGGAAGATGTGATAGATTCCAAGGGTGGCTAATGCTTGAGATAAAAGATGATTGATTGTCATACAGCTGCTATGACAATTAGTGTGTGTTATAATAGTGATATCGGTAATACTGCTTTAAATATGGGGAACCTTGGCTATAATTGATCCAAACATACTTTATGGAGTTACTGTGATCATAAGTATATAGTAAATGTTGCAATGCTACATGGGCATGTAATCTGCTTCACTATGCACAATGTTGAATATCTTGTTGTGCTTGATAAATCTGATAATAAAAGCGCACGTATTACATGTTGAAACGCTGCAAAATGCATGTATATGTACAAATCACTGTAATAGTGGAATGGCTAATGTTCTGGGGGAGGAGAGGTGTGTCGCCTATGCATATGAATCAGGGATCTGATGTTGGTTTCCAGCTGTGGAATGTATTGCACAATAGAGGAGAAGAAATGAATAAAAGAACCAAAGGTGAAAAAGAGTCAAGAGTGATGAAAGTATGGTATTAGTCAGGATATGTATAAAGATACTAAGTGATATTTCTCTATCGTCCTAAGTGGATGCTGGGGTTCCTGAAAGGACCATGGGGAATAGCGGCTCCGCAGGAGACAGGGCACAAAAAAGTAAAGCTTTACTAGGTCAGGTGGTGTGCACTGGCTCCTCCCCCTATGACCCTCCTCCAGACTCCAGTTAGATTTTGTGCCCGAACGAGAAGGGTGCAATCTAGGTGGCTCTCCTAAAGAGCTGCTTAGAGAAAGTTTAGTTTAGGTTTTTTTCTTTACAGTGAGTCCTGCTGGCAACAGGATCACTGCAACGTGGGACTTAGGGGGAAAGTAGTAAACTCACCTGCATGCAGAGTGGATTTGCTGCTTGGCTACTGGACACCATTAGCTCCAGAGGGATCGAACACAGGCCCAGCCGTGGAGTCCGGTCCCGGAGCCGCGCCGCCGACCCCCTTGCAGATGCTGAAGCGTGAAGAGGTCCGGAAACCGGCGGCTGAAGACTCCTCAGTCTTCATAAGGTAGCGCACAGCACTGCAGCTGTGCGCCATTTTCCTCTCAGCACACTTCACTGGGCAGTCACTGAGGGTGCAGAGCGCTGGGGGGGGGCGCTCTGAGAGGCAAATATAAACCTTATACAAGGCTAAAAATACCTCACATATAGCCCATAGGGGCTATATGGAGATATTTAACCCCTGCCTGACTGGAAAAATAGCGGGAGAAGAACCCGCCGAAAAAGGGGCGGGGCCTATCTCCTCAGCACACGGCGCCATTTTCTGTCACAGCTCCGCTGGTCAGAACGGCTCCCAGGTCTCTCCCCTGCACTGCACTACAGAAACAGGGTAAAACAGAGAGGGGGGGCACATTAATGGCTATATATATATATATATTAAAGCAGCTATAAGGGAGCACTTAATATAAGGATATCCCTTGTATATATAGCGCTTTGTGGTGTGTGCTGGCAGACTCTCCCTCTGTCTCCCCAAAAGGGCTAGTGGGTCCTGTCTTCATTAGAGCATTCCCTGTGAGTTTGCGGTGTGTGTCGGTACGTGGTGTCGACATGTATGAGGACGATATTGGTGTGGAGGCGGAGCAATTGCCAAATATGCAGATGTCACCCCCCAGGGGGTCGACACCAGAATGGATGCCTTTATTTGTGGAATTACGTGATGGTTTATCTTCCCTTAAACAGTCAGTTGAGGACATGAGGCGGCCGGACAATCAATTAATGCCTGTACAGGCGCCTCAAACACCGTCAGGGGCTGTAAAACGCCCTTTGCCTCAGTCGGTCGACACAGACCCAGACACGGGCACTGATTCCAGTGACGACGGTAGAAATTCAAACGTATTTTCCAGTAGGGCCACACGTTATATGATTTTGGCAATGAAGGAGACGTTACATTTAGCTGATACTACAGATACCGTAAAACAGGGTATTATGTATGGTGTGAAAAAACTACAAACAGTTTTTCCTGAATCAGAAGAATTAAATGACGTGTGTGATGAAGCGTGGGTTGCTCCTGATAAAAAGTTGATAATTTCAAAAAAGTTATTGGCATTATACCCTTTCCCGCCAGAGGTTAGGGCGCGCTGGGAAACACCCCCTAAGGTGGACAAGGCGCTCACACGCTTATCCAAACAAGTGGCGTTACCCTCTCCTGAGACGGCCGCACTTAAGGATCCATCAGATAGAAAGATGGAAGTTATTCAAAAGAATATATACACACATGCAGGTGTTATACTACGACCAGCTATAGCAACTGCCTGGATGTGCAGTGCTGGAGTAGTTTGGTCAGAATCCCTGATTGAAAATATTGATACCCTAGATAGGGACAATGTTTTACTGTCGTTAGAACAAATAAAGGATGCATTTATCTATATGCGTGATGCACAGAGGGATATTTGCACACTGGCATCTCGGGTGAGTGCTATGTCCATTTCAGCCAGAAGAGCCTTATGGACACGACAGTGGACAGGCGATGCGGATTCAAAACGTCACATGGAGGTTTTGCCGTATAAAGGGGAGGAGTTATTTGGAGTTGGTCTATCAGACTTGGTGGCCACGGCTACTGCCGGGAAATCCACTTTTTTACCTCAAGTCACTCCCCAACAGAGAAAGGCACCGACCTTTCAACCGCAGCCTTTTCGCTCCTACAAAAATAAGAGAGCAAAGGGCTTGTCGTACCTGCCACGAGGCAGAGGAAGAGGGAAGAGACACCAACAGGCAGCTCCTTCCCAGGAACAGAAGCCCTCCCCGGCTCCTGCAAAAACCTCAGCATGACGCTGGGGCCTCTCAAGCGGACTCGGGGACAGTGGGGGGCCGTCTCAAAAATTACAGCGCGCAGTGGGCTCACTCGCAGGTAGACCCCTGGATCCTGCAGATAATATCTCAGGGGTACAGGTTGGAATTAGAGACGGATCCTCCTCATCGTTTCCTGAAGTCTGCCTTACCAACCGTCTCTTCCGAAAGGGAGAGGGTGTTGGAAGCCATTCACAAGCTGTACGCTCAGCAGGTGATAGTCAAAGTACCCCTATTACAACAAGGAAAGGGGTATTATTCCACTCTATTTGTGGTACCGAAGCCGGATGGCTCGGTAAGGCCTATTCTAAATCTGAAGTCCTTGAACCTCTACATAAAAAAGTTCAAGTTCAAGATGGAGTCACTCAGAGCAGTGATAGCGAACCTGGAAGAAGGGGACTTTATGGTATCCTTGGACATCAAGGATGCGTATCTACACGTTCCGATTTACCCCGCACACCAGGGGTACCTCAGGTTCATTGTTCAAAACTGTCACTATCAGTTTCAGACGCTGCCGTTCGGATTGTCCACGGCGCCTCGGGTCTTTACCAAGGTAATGGCCGAGATGATGATTCTTCTTCGAAGAAAAGGCGTATTAGTTATCCCATACTTGGACGATCTCCTAATAAGGGCAAGGTCCAGAGAACAGCTGGAGACAGCTTTAGCACTATCTCAAGAGGTGCTAAGACAACACGGGTGGATTCTGAATATTCCAAAATCCCATTTAATCCCGACAACTCGTCTGCTGTTCCTAGGAATGATTCTGGACACGGTTCAGAAAAAGGTTTTCCTTCCAGAGGAAAAAGCCAAGGAGTTATCCGATCTGGTCAGGAACCTCCTAAAACCAGGAAAAGTGTCAGTACATCAATGCACAAGAGTCCTGGGAAAAATGGTGGCTTCTTACGAAGCAATTCCATTCGGCAGATTCCATGCAAGAATATTCCAAAGGGATCTGTTGGACAAATGGTCAGGGTCGCATCTGCAGATGCACCTGCGAATAACCCTGTCACCAAAGACAAGGGTGTCACTTCTGTGGTGGTTGCAGAAGGCTCACCTATTAGAAGGCCGCAGATTCGGCATTCAGGATTGGATCCTGGTGACCACGGACGCCAGCCTGAGAGGCTGGGGAGCAGTCACACAAGGAAGAAACTTCCAGGGAGTATGGACGAGTCTGGAAAAGTCTCTTCACATAAACATTCTGGAACTAAGAGCAATCTACAATGCTCTAAGCCAGGCGGAACTTCTCCTGCAAGGAAAGCCGGTGTTGATTCAGTCGGACAACATCACGGCGGTCGCCCATGTAAACAGGCAGGGCGGCACAAGAAGCAGGAGTGCAATGGCAGAAGCTGCCAAGATTCTTCGCTGGGCGGAGAATCACGTGATAGCACTGTCAGCAGTGTTCATCCCGGGCGTGGACAACTGGGAAGCAGACTTCCTCAGCAGACACGATCTTCATCCGGGAGAGTGGGGTCTACATCCAGAAGTCTTCAACATGTTAATAGACCGTTGGGAAAGACCAATTGTAGACATGATGGCGTCTCGCCTCAACAAGAAACTGGACAAATATTGCGCCAGGTCAAGAGATCCACAGGCAATAGCTGTGGACGCACTGGTAACTCCTTGGGTGTACCAGTCAGTGTATGTGTTTCCTCCTCTGCCGCTCATACCAAAGGTATTGAAGATCATACGGCAAAGAAGAGTAAGAACAATACTAGTGGTTCCGGATTGGCCGAGAAGGACTTGGTATCCGGAACTTCAAGAGATGCTCACGGACGAACCGTGGCCTCTACCTCTGAGAAGGGACCTGCTACAGCAGGGTCCCTGTCTTTTTCAAGACTTACCGCGGCTGCGTTTGACGGCATGGCGGTTGAACGCCAGATCCTAAAAGGGAAAGGCATTCCAGAAGAAGTCATTCCTACCTTGATTAAGGCACGGAAGGAAGTCACCGTGAAACATTATCACCGCATTTGGCGAAAATATGTAGCGTGGTGCGAGGATCGGAGGGTTCCGACGGAGGAATTCCAACTGGGTCGTTTCCTACATTTCCTGCAATCAGGATTATCTATGGGTCTCAAATTGGGATCCATTAAGGTTCAAATTTCGGCCCTGTCAATATTCTTCCAAAAAGAATTGGCCTCTGTCCCTGAGGTCCAGACTTTTGTCAAGGGAGTACTGCATATACAGCCTCCTGTGGTGCCTCCGGTGGCACCGTGGGATCTAAATGTAGTTTTAGATTTCCTCAAATCCCATTGGTTTGAACCATTGAAAAAGGTGGATTTGAAATATCTCACATTGAAAGTGACTATGTTACTAGCCCTGGCCTCTGCCAGGAGAGTATCTGAATTGGCGGCTTTATCTTATAAAAGTCCTTATCTAATCTTCCATTCGGATAGGGCAGAACTGCGGACTCGTCCGCATTTTCTCCCTAAAGTGGTATCAGCATTTCATCTGAACCAACCTATTGTGGTGCCTGCGGCCACTAGCGACTTGGAGGACTCCAAGTTGTTGGACGTTGTCAGAGCCTTAAAAATATACATTGCAAGGACGGCTGGAGTCAGAAAATCTGACTCGCTGTTTATATTGTATGCACCCAACAAGTTGGGCGCACCTGCTTCTAAGCAGTCGATTGCTCGTTGGATTTGTAACACAATTCAACTTGCACATTCTGTGGCAGGCCTGCCACAGCCTAAAACTGTAAAAGCCCACTCCACAAGGAAGGTGGGCTCATCTTGGGCGGCTGCCCGAGGGGTCTCGGCATTACAACTCTGCCGAGCAGCTACGTGGTCGGGGGAGAACACGTTTGTAAAATTTTACAAATTTGATACCCTGGCAAAGGAGGACCTGGAGTTCTCTCATTCGGTGCTGCAGAGTCATCCGCACTCTCCCGCCCGTTTGGGAGCTTTGGTATAATCCCCATGGTCCTTTCAGGAACCCCAGCATCCACTTAGGACGATAGAGAAAATAAGAATTTACTTACCGATAATTCTATTTCTCGGAGTCCGTAGTGGATGCTGGGCGCCCATCCCAAGTGCGGATTATCTGCAATACTTGTACATAGTTATTGTTAACTAATTCGGGTTATTGTTAAGGAGCCATCTTTAAGAGGCCCTTTCTGTTGTCATACTGTTAACTGGGTTTAGATCACAAGTTGTACGGTGTGATTGGTGTGGCTGGTATGAGTCTTACCCGGGATTCAAAATGCCTCCCTTATTGTGTATGCTCGTCCGGGCACAGTACCTAACTGGAGTCTGGAGGAGGGTCATAGGGGGAGGAGCCAGTGCACACCACCTGACCTAGTAAAGCTTTACTTTTTTGTGCCCTGTCTCCTGCGGAGCCGCTATTCCCCATGGTCCTTTCAGGAACCCCAGCATCCACTACGGACTCCGAGAAATAGAATTATCGGTAAGTAAATTCTTATTTTTGGACCGCTTTAGAAAAAACAGGATAATGGTAAAGATTCATTTAGTCCTCTTGGTGTAATTACATCCAGTTTGTGTATCCACCTTGATTCACATCTTAAGAGGGCTTTGTGTCTGTCTCCACCTCTGACATTGGCGGGTATATGATCTATCATACGGTATCGTAGACTTGCTAGAGAATGTTTGAAAGTCGCAAAATGGCGTGCTACTGGCTGCTCGCTCTTCCCTTTAGATAAGGCCAGCCTTATGGCCGATCTGTGGGCAGTCATTATCTCTTTAAACTTCCTCTTTGTCTTGCCAATGTAGGTTAAGCCACAAGGGCAAATAATTTGGTAAACCACAAAAGTAGATTCACATGTTAAATGATGCTGGATGGGTATTTTATGGCCCAGATGCGGATGGAAAAAGGTGTCACCAGGAATGAGATATTGGCACGTTGTACACGAGCACCTGAAACAGCCCCGTTTACGAGCTGTGAACATAGTTGGTCTTTCAATTGTGGTTTTAGATGAAATATCTGTTTTGACTAACATGTCTCTGAGGTTTCTTGATCGTCGGTAACATGGCATGATGTTAGTATTCTGTAGCTTCAATTTATTATCGGTTTGAATAAGGTGCCAATGTTTTTTAGTGATTTTGTTGGTTTCCTCAGAGGCAATGTTGTAGGTGCTTTTCCAAATTAATTTAGATGGTGTGGTTTCCTTAGTCTTCTTCTGTAATAATGTATTCCTGCTCATCTATAGTACTCTAGATTTGGTCTCATGTAGTTGTTTGGAGTCATATCCCCGCAGTATGAAGTGGTTAATTAGATCATCGATTTGGGCAGCTGCTCTTTTTGCGTCTGAATTAATTCTGTGAATCCTAATAATTTGTGAATATGGAAGACCCAACTTGAGTCCTTTACGATGGCAGCTCGCATTGTGCAAGAAGGTGTTCCTATCTGTTGGTTTAGAAAACACTGTGGAGTTGATGCTTGCATTTTCAATGGAAATCTTAACATCTAAGAAATCTATAGTGTGTAGGTCCATTTTATAAACCAATTTCACAGGACTAGAGGATGCATTATGAGCGTCCAGTATGTTCTGCAGTGTTGCTTGCGGGCCCTTCCATATGATGAATAGATCATCTATAAATCTCTTGTATAGAATGATGTTGGATGAAATATTGACATCAGAGAAGAAGATGTCCTGTTCTACGTCAAACATATATATGTTTGCATATGTGGGTGCCACGGCCGATCCCATGGCACACCCCCTTAGTTGAAGATAGAACGCGTTGTCAAACAGGAAGAAATTCTTCGTTAATACAAGTTTCAAGAGGTGAATCAGAATTTCACTGTGTGTAGGATCAACCTTAAGCTCATTCAGCAATACCTTTTTAACTGCTTGGAGGCCCTCAAAGTGTGGAATAATTGTGTACAGGCTGGTGACGTCAGCTGTTATCAACCAAGTGCCCGGGGGGATAGGTCCTATTTCGCCGATTTGATTGAGTAAAGTTGTTGTGTCCATAAGAGTATGGGGATGTTGTTGTACATACGGCTGCAATATAGAATCAAGCAGTACTGAAGTGGGCTGAAATAGTGAACCCCGAGCCGAAATAATTGGTCGTCCTGGAGGGGGATTAATCCCCTTATGAATCTTGGGGACTGTATATAGAATGGGGACCACTGGGTATTCTGGAAGGACCATGGGGATTATACCAAAGCTCACAAACGGGCGGGAGAGTGCGGATGACTCTGCAGCACCGAATGAGAGAACTCCAGGTCCTCCTCAGCCAGGGTATCAAATTTGTAGAATTTTTCAAACGTGTTTGCCCCTGACCAAGTAGCAGCTCGGCAAAGTTGTAAAGCCGAGACCCCTCGGGCAGCCGCCCAAGATGAGCCCACCTTCCTTGTGGAATGGGCATTTACATATTTTGGCTGTGGCAGGCCTGCCACAGAATGTGCAAGCTGAATTGTACTACACATCCAACTAGCAATCGTCTGCTTAGAAGCAAGAGCACCCAGTTTGTTGGGTGCATACAGGATAACAGCAAGTCAGTTTTCCTGACTCCAGCCGTCCTGGAAATCTTTATTTTCAGGGCCCTGACAACATCTAGCAACTTGGAGTCCTCCAAGTCCCTAGTAGCCGCAGGTACCACAATAAGCTGGTTCAGGTGAAACGCTGACACCACCTTAGGGAGAAACTGGGGACGAGTCCGCAGCTCTGCCCTGTCCGAATGGACAATCAGATATGGGCTTTTGTGAGACAAAGCCGCCAATTCTGACACTCGCCTGGCCGAGGCCAGGGCCAACAGCATGGTCACTTTCCATGTGAGATATTTCAAATCCACAGATTTGAGCGGTTTAAACCAATGTGATTTGAGGAATCCCAGAACTACGTTGAGATCCCACTGTGCCACTGGAGGCACAAAAGGGGGTTGTATATGCAGTACTCCCTTGACAAACTTCTGGACTTCAGGAACTGAAGCCAATTCTTTCTGGAAGAAAATCGACAGGGCCGAAATTTGAACCTTAATGGACCCCAATTTGAGGCCCATAGACACTCCTGTTTGTAGGAAATGCAGGAATCGACCGAGTTGAAATTCCTCCGTGGGGGCCTTCCTGGCCTCACACCATGCAACATATTTTCGCCAAATGCGGTGATAATGTTGTGCGGTCACCTCCTTCCTGGCTCTGACCAGGGTAGGGATGACCTCTTCCGGAATGCCTTTTTCCCTTAGGATCCGGCGTTCAACCGCCATGCCGTCAAACGCAGCCGCGGTAAGTCTTGGAACAGACATGATCCTTGCTGAAGCAAGTCCCTTCTTAGTATCTCTTGAAGTTCCGGGTACCAAGTCCATCTTGGCCAATCCGGAGCCACGAGTATAGTTCTTACTCCTCTCCGTCTTATAATTCTCAGTACCTTGGGTATGAGAGGCAGAGGAGGGAACACATACACCGACTGGTACACCCACGGTGTTACCAGAGCGTCCCAGCTATTGCCTGAGGGTCTCTTGACCTGGCGCAATACCTGTCCAGTTTTTTGTTCATACGGGACGCCATCATGTCCACCTTTGGTCTTTCCCAACGGTTCACAATCATGTGGAAGACTTCCAGATGAAGTCCCCACTCTCCCGGGTGGAGGTCGTTCCTGCTGAGGAAGTCTGCTTCCCAGTTGTCCACTCCCGGAATGAACACCGCTGACAGTGTTATCACATGATTTTTCGCCCAGCGAAGAATCCTTGCTGCCATTGCCCTCCTGCTTCTTGTGCCGCCCTGTCTATTTACGTGGGCGACTGCCGTGATGTTGTCCGACTGGATCAGCACCGGTTGACTTTGAAGCAGAGGTCTTCCTAGGCTCAGAGCATTGTAAATTGCCCTTAGCTCCAGTATATTTATGTGGAGAGAAGTCTCCAGACTTGACCACACTCCTTGGAAATTTATTCCCTGTGTGACTGCTCCCCAGCCTCTCAGGCTGGCATCCGTGGTCACCAGAACCCAGTCCTGAATGCCGAATGTGCTGCCCTCTAGTAGATGAGCACTCTGCAGCCACCACAGAAGAGACACCCTTGTCCTTGGAGACAGGATTATCCGCTGATGCATCTGAAGATGCGATCCGGACCATTCGTCCAGCAGATCCCACTGAAAAATTCTTGCGTGAAATCTGCCGAATGGAATCGCTTCGTAAGAAGCCACCATTTTTCCCAGGACTCTTGTGCATTGATGCACTGACACTTGGCCTGGTTTTAGGAGGTTTCTGACTAGCTCGGATAACTCCCTGGCTTTCTCCTCCGGGAGAAACACCTTTTTCTGGACTGTGTCCAGAATCATCCCTAGGAACAGCAGACGTGTCGTCGGAATCAGCTGCGATTTTGGAATATTTAGAATCCACCCGTGCTGTCGTAGAACTACTTGAGATAGTGCTACTCCGACCTCCAACTGTTCTCTGGACCTTGCCCTTATCAGGAGATCGTCCAAGTAAGGGATAATTAAGACGCCTTTTCTTTGAAGAAGAATCATCATTTCGGCCATTACCTTGGTAAAGACCCGGGGTGCCGTGGACAATCCAAACGGCAGCGTCTGAAACTGATAGTGACAGTTCTGTACCACGAACCTGAGGTACCCTTGGTGAGAAGGGCAAATTGGGACATGGAGGTAAGCATCCTTGATGTCCAGGGACACCATATAGTCCCCTTCTTCCTGGTTCGCTATCACTGCTCTGAGTGACTCCATCTTGATTTGAACCTTTGTATGTAAGTGTTCAAAGATTTCAGATTTAGAATAGGTCTCACCGAGCCGTCCGGCTTCAGTACCACAAATAGTGTGGAATAATACCCCTTTCCTTGTTGTAGGAGGGGTACTTTGATTATCACCTGCTGGGAATACAGCTTGTGAATTGTTTCCAATACTGCCTCCCTGTCGGAGGGAGACGTTGGTAAAGCAGACTTCAGGAACCTGCGAGGGGGAGACGTCTCGAATTTCCAATCTGTACCCCTGGGATACTACTTGTAGGATCCAGGGGTCCACTTGCGAGTGAGCCCACTGCGCGCTGAAACTCTTGAGACGACCCCCCACCGCACCTGAGTCCGCTTGTACGGCCCCAGCGTCATGCTGAGGACTTGGCAGAAGCGGTGGAGGGCTTCTGTTCCTGGGAAGGGGCTGCCTGCTGCAGTCTTCTTCCCTTTCCTCTACCCCTGGGCAGATATGACTGGCCTTTTGCCCGCTTGCCCTTATGGGGACGAAAGGACTGAGGCTGAAAAGACGGTGTCTTTTTCTGCTGAGATGTGACTTGGGGTAAAAAAGGTGGATTTTCCAGCTGTTGCCGTGGCCACCAGGTCCGATGGACCGACCCCAAATAACTCCTCCCCTTTATACGGCAATACTTCCATGTGTTGTTTGGAATCTGCATCACCTGACCACTGTCGTGTCCATAAACATCTTCTGGCAGATATGGACATCGCACTTACTCTTGATGCCAGAGTGCAAATATCCCTCTGTGCATCTCGCATATATAGAAATGCATCCTTTAAATGCTCTATAGTCAATAAAATACTGTCCCTGTCAAGGGTATCAATATTTTCAGTCAGGGAATCCGACCAAGCCACCCCAGCGCTGCACATCCAGGCTGAGGCGATCGCTGGTCGCAGTATAACACCAGTATGTGTGTATATACTTTTTAGGATATTTTCCAGCCTCCTATCAGCTGGCTCCTTGAGGGCGGCCGTATCTGGAGACGGTAACGCCACTTGTTTTGATAAGCGTGTGAGCGCCTTATCCACCCTAAGGGGTGTTTCCCAACGCGCCCTAACTTCTGGCGGGAAAGGGTATAACGCCAATAATTTTCTATCGGGGGAAACCCACGCATCATCACACACTTTATTTAATTTATCTGATTCAGGAAAAACTACAGGTAGTTTTTTCACACCCCACATAATACCCTTTTTTGTGGTACTTGTAGTATCAGAAATATGTAACACCTCCTTCATTGCCCTTAACATGTAACGTGTGGCCCTAATGGAAAATACGTTTGTTTCTTCACCGTCGACACTGGAGTCAGTGTCCGTGTCTGTGTCTGTGTCGACCGACTGAGGTAAATGGGCGTTTTAAAGCCCCTGACGGTGTTTGAGACGCCTGGACAGGTACTAATTGGTTTGCCGGCCGTCTCATGTCGTCAACCGACCTTGCAGCGTGTTGACATTATCACGTAATTCCCTAAATAAGCCATCCATTCCGGTGTCGACTCCCTAGAGAGTGACATCACCATTACAGGCAATTGCTCCGCCTCCTCACCAACATCGTCCTCATACATGTCGACACACACGTACCGACACACAGCACACACACAGGGAATGCTCTGATAGAGGACAGGACCCCACTAGCCCTTTGGGGAGACAGAGGGAGAGTTTGCCAGCACACACCAAAACGCTATAATTATACAGGGACAACCTTATATAAGTGTTTTCCCTTATAGCATCTTAATATATAATAATATCGCCAAATAAGTGCCCCCCCTCTCTGTTTTAACCCTGTTTCTGTAGTGCAGTGCAGGGGAGAGCCTGGGAGCCTTCCTAGCAGCGGAGCTGTGTAGGAAAATGGCGCTGTGTGCTGAGGAGAATAGGCCCCGCCCCCTTTTCGGCGGGCTTCTTCTCCCGTTTTTCTGACAACCTGGCAGGGGTTAAATACATCCATATAGCCCCAGAGGCTATATGTGATGTATTTTTAGCCAGCATAGGTACTTTCATTGCTGCCCAGGGCGCCCCCCCCAGCGCCCTGCACCCTCAGTGACCGTTGGTGTGAAGTGTGCTGAGAGCAATGGCGCACAGCTGCCGTGCTGTGCGCTACCTTAAGAAGACTGGGAAGTCTTCAGCCGCCGATTTCTGGACCTCTTCTCTCTTCAGCATCTGCAAGGGGGTCGGCGGCGCGGCTCCGGTGACCCATCCAGGCTGTACCTGTGATCGTCCCTCTGGAGCTAGTGTCCAGTAGCCTAAGAAGCCAATCCATCCTGCACGCAGGTGAGTTCACTTCTTCTCCCCTAAGTCCCTCGTTGCAGTGAGCCTGTTGCCAGCAGGACTCACTGAAAATAAAAAACCTAACAAAACTTTTACTCTAAGCAGCTCTTTAGGAGAGCCACCTAGATTGCACCCTTCTCGGCCGGGCACAAAAACCTAACTGAGGCTTGGAGGAGGGTCATAGGGGGAGGAGCCAGTGCACACCACCTGATCCTAAAGCTTTTACTTTTGTGCCCTGTCTCCTGCGGAGCCGCTATCCCCCCATGGTCCTTACGGAGTCCCCAGCATCCACTTAGGACGTCAGAGAAAATAAGAATTTACTCACCGGTAATTTTATTTCTCGTAGTCCGTAGTGGATGCTGGGGACTCCGTAAGGACCATGGGGAATAGACGGCTCCGCAGGAGACTGGGCACATCTAAAGAAAGCTTTAGGACTATCTGGTGTGCACTGGCTCCTCCCCCTATGACCCTCCTCCAAGCCTCAGTTAGGACACTGTGCCCGGAAGAGCTGACACAATAAGGAAGGATTTTGAATCCCGGGTAAGACTCATACCAGCCACACCAATCACACCATATAACTTGTGATAGGAACCCCGGTTAACAGTATGATAACAATGGAGCCTCAGAACAGATGGCTCGCAATAACAACCCGATTTGTGTAACAATAACTATTTACAAGTATAGCAGACAATCCGCACTTGGGATGGGCGCCCAGCATCCACTACGGACTACGAGAAATAGAATTACCGGTGAGTAAATTCTTATTTTCTCTGACGTCCTAGTGGATGCTGGGGACTCCGTAAGGACCATGGGGATTATACCAAAGTCCCTAAATGGGCGGGAGAGTGCGGATGACTCTGCAGCACCGAATGAGAGAACTCCAGGTCCTCCTCAGCCAGGGTATCAAATTTATAAAATTTTGCAAACGTGTTTGCCCCTGACCAAGTAGCAGCTCGGCAAAGTTGTAAAGCCGAGACCCCTCGGGCAGCCGCCCAAGATGAGCCCACCTTCCTTGTGGAATGGGCTTTTACAGATTTAGGCTGCGGTAGTCCCACCGCAGAATGCGCCAGCTGAATAGTGCTACAAATCCAGCGCGCGATAGTCTGCTTAGAAGCAGGTGCACCCAGCTTGTTGGGTGCATATGGAATAAACAGCGAGTCAGTTTTCCTGAATCCAGCCGTCCTGGAAACATAAATTTTCAGGGCCCTGACTACGTCCAGAAACTTGGAATCCTCCAAGTCCCTAGTAGCCGCAGGCACCACAATAGGTTGGTTCAAGTGAAAAGCTGATACCACCTTCGGGAGAAACTGAGGACGAGTCCTCAACTCTGCCCTATCCATATGGAAAATCAGATAGGGGCTTTTTCAGGACAAAGCCGCCAATTCTGACACACGTCTGGCCGAAGCCAGAGCCAACAACATAACCACTTTCCACGTGAGATATTTTAAATCCACAGTCTTAAGTGGCTCAAACCAATGTGATTTCAGGAACTCCAAAACCACATTGAGTTCCCAAGGTGCCACTGGGGGCACAAAAAGGAGGCTGAATATGCAGAACTCCCTTGACAAAAGTCTGAACTTCAGGCAGTGAAGCCAGTTCTTTCTGGAAGAAAAACGACAGGGCCGAGATCTGGACCTTAATGGACCCCAATTTGAGGCCCAATGTCACACCTGCTTGCAGGAAATGCAGGAATTGACCCAGTTGAAATTCCTCCGTTGGGGCCTTCTTGGCCTCACACCAAGCAACATATTTTCGCCAAATGCGGTGATAATATTTTGCGGTGACATCCTTCCTGGCTTTGATCAGGGTAGGGATGACTTCCTCCGGAATGCCTTTTTCCTTTAGGATCCGGCGTTCAACCGCCATGCCGTCAACCGCAGCCGCGGTAAGTCTTGGAACAGACAGGGTCCCTGCTGCAGCAGGTCTTGTCTGAGCGGCAGAGGCCAAGGGTCCTCTGCCAGCATCTCTTGAAGTTCCGGGTACCAAGCTCTTCTTGGCCAATCCGGAGCCACGAGAATAGTTCTCACTCCTCGCCTTCTTATTATTCTCAGTACTTTGGGTATGAGAGGCAGAGGAGGAAACACATAAACCGACTGGTACACCCACGGTGTCACTAGAGCGTCCACAGCGATCGCCTGAGGGTCCCTTGACCTGGCGCAATATCTTTTTAGCTTTTTGTTGAGGCGGGACGCCATCATGTCCACCTGTGGTTTTTCCCAACGGTTTACCAGCATCTGGAAGACTTCTGGATGAAGTCCCCATTCTCCCGGGTGGAGGTCGTGCCTGCTGAGGAAGTCTGCTTCCCAGTTGTCCACTCCCGGAATGAATACTGCTGTCAGTGCTAACACATGATTCTCTGCCCATCGGAGAATCCTTGTGGCTTCTGCCATTGCCCTCCTGCTTCTTGTGCCGCCCTGTCTGTTTACATGGGCGACCGCCGTGATGTTGTCTGATTGGATCAGCACCGGCCGGTTCTGAAGCAGGGGTCTTGCTTGGCTTAGGGCATTGTAAATGGCCCTTAGCTCCAGAATATTTATGTGAAGCGAAATCTCCTGATTTGACCACAGTCCTTGGAAATTTCTTCCCTGTGTGACTGCACCCCAGCCCCGAAGGCTGGCATCCGTGGTCACCAGGACCCAGTCCTGTATTCCGAATCTGCGGCCCTCTAGTAGATGAGCCCTCTGCAGCCACCACAGCAGCGACACCCTGGTTCTTTCCGACAGGGTTATCCGCTGTTGCATCTGGAGATGGGACCCGGACCATTTGTCCAACAGGTCCCACTGGAAAGTCCTTGCGTGGAACCTTCCGAATGGAATTGCCTCGTACGAAGCTACCATTTTTCCCAGGACTCGTGTGCATTGATGTACCGACACCTGTCCCGGTTTTAGGATGTCTCTGACTAGAGATGACAACTCCTCGGCTTTTTCCACTGGAAGAAACACTCTTTTCTGGTCTGTGTCCAGAATCATTCCCAGGAACAGAAGACGTATCGTCGGGACCAGCTGTGACTTTGGAATATTGAGAATCCAGCCGTGCTGTTGTAGCACTTCCCGAAAAAGCGCTACCCCCACTACCAACTGTTCCTTGGACCTCGCCTTTATCAGGAGATTGTCCAAGTACGGGATAATTAAAACTCCCTTCTTGCGAAGGAGTATCATCATTTCGGCCATTACCTTGGTAAAGACCCTCGGTGCCGTGGACAACCCAAACGGCAGCGTCTGGAACTGATAGTGACAGTCCTGTACCACAAATCTGAGGCACTCCTGGTGAGGAGGGTAAATGGGGACATGTAGGTACGCATCCTTGATGTCCAGGGAGAACATGTAATCCCCCTCGTCCAGGCTCGCAATAACCGCCCTGAGCGATTCCATCTTGAACTTGAACCTTTTGATATAAGTGTTCAAGGATTTTAGATTTAAGATGGGTCTCACCGAACCGTCCGGTTTTGGTACCACAAATATTGTGGAATAGTAACCCTTTCCTTGCTGAAGGAGGGGTACCTTGACAATCACTTGCTGTGAATACAGTTTTTGAATAGCCACCAACACCGCCTCCCTGGCAAGGGAGTTGCCGGTAAGGCAGATTTTAGGAAACGGCGGGGGGGAGACGTCTCGAATTCCAGCCTGTACCCCTGAGATATTACTTGAAAGACCCAGGGATCCACTTGTGAGAGATCCCACTGAGCGCTGAAATACCTGAGACGGGCCCCCACCGTACCCGGGTCCGCCTGAGCAGCCCCAGCGTCATGCTGGGGACTTACCGGACGCGGGGGAGGACTTCTGCTCTTGGGAACTAGCTGTGTGTTGCAGCTTTTTTCCTCTACCTTTGCCTCTCGGCAGAAAGGATGAGCCTCTAGCCCTCTTGCTTTTCTGGGGCCGAAAGGACTGTACCTGATAATACGGTGCTTTCTTTTGCTGTGGGGCAGCCTGTGGCAAAAAGGTCGATTTCCCAGCAGTAGCTGTGGACACGAGGTCCGAAAGACCATCCCCAAACAGTTCCACCCCCTTATAGGGCAAAACTTCCATGTGCCGTTTTGAGTCGGCATCGCCAGACCATTGCCGAGTCCATAACCCCCTTCTGGCGGCAATGGACATAGCGCTTGTTCTTGATGCCAGCCGGCAAATATCCCTCTGTGCATCACGCATGTATAAGACTGCATCTTTTATATGCTCAGTCGTCAGCAAAATATTGTCCCTATCCATGGTATCAATATTATCCGACAGGGAATCGGACCACGCAGCAGCAGCACTGCACATCGCAATATAATGCCCGTGTGTGTGTAAATAGCTTTTAGGGTAGCACTAGCTTCCTGCTTCCTATCAGCAGGTTCCTTCAGGGTGGCCGTATCCGGAGACGGTAGTGCCACCTTCTTTGATAAGCGTGTCAGCGCCTTATCTACCCTAGGGGGTGTTTCCCAACGTGACCTATCCTCTGGCGGGAAAGGGTACGCTGCCAATAACCGTTTTGAAATTATCAATTTCTTATCGGGGGAAGTCCACGCTTCCTCACACACCTCATTTAACTCCTCAGATGCAGGAAAAACTACAGGTAGTTTTTTCTCACCAAACATAATACCCTTTTTTGTGGTACCTGGGGTATTATCAGAAATGTGTAAAACATTTTTCATTGCCTCAATCATGTAACGGGTGGACCTATTGGAGGGTACACTAGTCTCATCGTCGTCGACACTGGAGTCGGTATCTGTGTCGACGTCTGTATCTGTCACCTGAGGTAGCGGGCGTTTTAAAGCCCCTGATGACATTTGAGACGCTGGAACAGGCACAAGCTGTGTAGCCGGCTGTCCTATGTCAAACCTTTTGTGTAAGGAGTTGAGACTTTCACGCAATTCCTTCCATAAGTCCAACCACACAGGTGTCGACCCCGCAGGGGGTGACATCACATTCACAGGCATTTGCTCCGCCTCCACATCATTTTCCTCCTCATACATGTCGACACAGCAGTACCGACACACAGCAGACACACAGGGAATGCTCTTACAGAGGACAGGACCCCACAAAGCCCTTTGGGGAGACAGAGGGAGAGTATGCCAGCACACACCAGAGCGCTATATATCACAGGGATATCACCTATAAAACGTGTTTTCCCCTTATAGCTGCATAATATATTTATACTGCGCCTAATTTGTGCCCCCCCTCTCTTTTTTACCCTTTTCTGTAGTGCAGGACTGCAGGGGAGAGCCAAGGAGCGATCCTTCCAGCAGAGCTGTGAGGGAAAATGGCGCCAGTGTGCTGAGGGAGATGGCTCCGCACCTTTTTCGTCGGGCTTTCTCCCGCTATTGTAAAAGTTCTGGCAGGGGTTAATAAACACCTATATAGCCCCTGGGGCTATATATGGTGTCAGTTTGCCAGCCAAGGTGTTAATATTGCTGCTCAGGGCGCCCCCCCCCAGCGCCCTGCACCCATCAGTGACCGCAGTGTGTGGTGTGCATGAGGAGCAATGGCGCACAGCTGCAGTGCTGTGCGCTACCTTGGAGAAGACAGAAGTCTTCAGCCGCCGATTTTCCGGACCTTCTTGCTTCTGGCTCTGTAAGGGGGACGGCAGCGCGGCTCCGGGAACGGACGACGAGGTCGGGTCCTGTGTGCGATCCCTCTGGAGCTAATGGTGTCCAGTAGCCTAAGAAGCCCAAGCTAGCTGCAAGCAGGTAGGTTCGCTTCTTCTCCCCTTAGTCCCTCGCTGCAGTGAGCCTGTTGCCAGCAGGTCTCACTGAAAATAAAAAACCTAACATATACTTTCTTCCTAGGAGCTCAGGAGAGCCCCTAGTGTGCATCCAGCTCAGCCGGGCACAGAAATCTAACTGAGGCTTGGAGGAGGGTCATAGGGGGAGGAGCCAGTGCACACCAGGTAGTCCTAAATCTTTCTTTAGAGTGCCCAGTCTCCTGCGGAGCCCTTCTATTCCCCATGGTCCTTACGGAGTCCCCAGCATCCACTAGGACGTCAGAGAAATTGGGATAACATTATTTTGGTAAGATCATAGTATGGGTGGGTAGGAGAATGTGGGGGGCATACTCAGAATATGACAGATATGTAATATAAGAAGAGATCAGAAGGGGCACAAACTTTTTCACATTGCTGTGTGTTTCTTTCATGTGGGTTTATGAGTGAGGGGTAACACCTGATCTCAGGAACGCAACATCTGTAGGATTTGTGCCATTTACCTGTCTGTCCCGCCGACAGCGTAATGTAGACCGCGCCTTCTGGTGACACCGGTGCATTGGGGGATCTGCGCCAAGCAGCCGTATAACGCAGCGGCCAGTGTGCCGTGTCCAGACGTTTTACAAGTAGTTCCGAAGTTACTATCTCTTGGTGTTTCTGAGACGTGCTCATCACTGAAAGAGGACAGGACAAACTGGTGAGATGTAAATGCCGCGAGGCAATTGTGCAGAGTTGCTCTGAGCAGTAGATTCTCAATAATGCCTTTAAGGGTGGAATTCTCATTAATCTTTTAACTCTTTAATTTCCAGATGACTAATAATTAGAGTTGGGATTGTGTAGTGTCTATGGGTGTAGTTACAGTGGGTGCAGGGGATGCCATTGCTAAGGGGCCTGGAAGCGTAGGGGTCTCCAGTTCAAGGATATAAGGGGGGTATCCAATTACCAACGTTAAAACATTGGCGGCGGGATGTAATGCCGCCCGAGTCCGGTGGCCGTGCAACATGGCGGCGAAACTTGGAAAATCACTTACAAGGCATGGTTTTGCCTTCTAAGTGATTGCCCCTTTAAAAAAGGTCCCAGTTCGCCCGGCAAACCGCACAGCCGCTGAAAAAACACACAAGATCAGAGAAAGCGGCGTTTTTGCTGACCGCAGCCCTGTTTTCGCAATAAAACATGCCTGCTTTCAGCGATCGCCTGCCAATCCCAGATAAACCGCGGCTCATGCCGGATTATGAGGACTAATTGGATAGCCCCTCGTCGAAGCAATTACCCGCGGTCAATGGCACGGGTAATTGGATCCCCCCCCCCCCACAGAAGTCTGCCAAGTTCTAGAAAATGCACGCTACGCAATTGGGTCTGGCTTGATGCCTGGCCTGAAAAATGGAGACTTGTCAGGGCCCATATAGATAGCAGTTTCTGCCTCTCTCTCCCACACATGTGTGTTCAGTGGATGTTATAATGTACGAGGGCACTATAATGTGGCATCATCTGAATTGGGGATACTGTAATGTGGAATATGAGCTAGGAGCACTATAATGTGCAGGGGCTGGCTGGCAACTTTCAGTCTGGGGGCAAAGACAAGTGGCCGGAGTTACAGAGACTGCCGGGGGGGAAAGGGGACAGTTGGAGGGAGTCAGTAGGATATCCGGAAGGACGGGATGACGGCAGTCAGAATACAGACAGCGGTATCCCAACCATCAGAAACCTGACAGCCCTGTGGAAGGGTTGGGTATGTGTGACCGGCGGTCACAATAGCGATGCTGGGATCCCGGCTGTGAGATGGCCGGCGGGCATGAGGGGAAAGGACAATGGGAATAGTCCCTGTTGGTCGGCATACCGACCGGAGGGATTTTGAGCGGGTGGGATGTAGTGGTCGGTATTGCGACCGCCGATCACATAACTACATCCACAGTGGAAAGTACCCTAACCCTCCTCTACCCCCTACCCTAACCTTAACCCTCCCTTGTGGGTGCCTATAACTAACCCTCCCCGGTGGTGCCTTACCCTAACCCTCCTGGGTGGTGCCTAAGCCTAACGCTTCCTTCCCCGCTGCCTAAACCTAACCCTTACCGCTTGGTACCTAACCCTAACTCCCCTTTCTAAGGGCCTAAACCTAACCCTCCCTCCCCGGTACCTAACCCTAACCTTTCCCATCCCTGCACCCTAACCCCCCTTCTGATGCCTAAACCTAACACCCCCCCCCCCCTTCCCCCGCAGAGGTCAGGGAATTAGCGATACAGACCGCAGAGGACAGGGAGATAGTGAAAGAGACTACAGAGGACAGAGAGATAGTGAGAGAGACCGCAGAGGACAGAGAGATAGCGAAACAGACCGCAGAGGTCAGGGAGATAGTGAAACAGACTGCAGAGGACAGGGAGATACAGAGAGAGACTGCAGAGGACGGGGAGATAGTGAAACAGACTGCAGAGGACAGGGAAATACAGAGAGAGACTGCACAGGACAGGGAGATAGTGAGAGAGACCACAGAGGACAGAGAGATAGCGAAACAGACTGCAGAGGACAGGGAGATACAGAGAGAGACCGCAGAGGACAGGGAGATAGTGAAAGAGACTACAGAGGACAGGGAGATAGCGATACAGACCGCAAAGGACAGGGAGAAAGTGAAAGAGACTACAGAGGACAGGGAGATAGTGAGAGAGACCGCAGAGGACAGGGAGATAGTGAAAGAGACTACAGAGGACAGGGAGATAGTGAGAGAGACCGCAGAGGACAGGGAGATAGTGAAAGAGACTACAAAGGACAGGGAGATAACGAGAGAGACTGCAGAGGACAGGGAGATAGCGATACAGACTGCAGAGGACAGGGAGATAGTGAGAGAGACTGCAGAGGACAGGGAGATAGCGATACAGACTGCAGAGGACAGGGAGATAGTGAGAGAGACTGCAGAGGACAGGGAGATAGTGAGAGAGACTGCAGAGGACAGGGAGATAGTGAGAGAGACTGCAGAGGACAGGGAGATAGTGAGAGAGACCGCAAAGGACAGGGAGATAGTGAAAGAGACTACAGAGGACAGAGAGACAGCGAAACAGACCGCAGAGGTCATGGAGATACCGAGAGAGACTGCAGAGGACAGGGAGATAGCAAATGAGACTACAGAGGTCATGGAGATACCGAGAGAGACAGCAGAGGACAGAGAGATAGCGAGAGAGACCACAGAGGACAGGGAGATAGCAAATGAGACTGCAGAAGACAGAAAGATAGCGATACAGACCGCAAAGGACAGGGAGATAGCGAGAGAGACCGCAGAGGACAGGGAGATAGTGAGAGAGACTACAGAGGACAGGGAGATAGCAAGAGAGACTGCAGAGGACAGGGAGATAGCGAGAGAGAACGCAGAGGACAGGGAGATAGCGAGAGAGACTGCAGAGGACAGGAAGATAGTGAGAGAGACTGCAGAGGACAGGGAGATAGCGAGAGAGACTGCAGAGGACAGGGAGATAGCGAGAGAGACTGCAGAGGACAGAGAGATAGCGAGAGAGACTGCAGAGGACAAGGAGATAGCGAGAGAGACTGCAGAGGACAAGGAGATAGCGAGAGAGACTGCAGAGGACAGGGAGATAGCGAGAGAGACTGCAGAGGACAGGGAGATAGCGAGAGAGACTGCAGTGGACAGGGAGATAACGATACAGACTGCAGAGGACAGGGAGATAGTGAGACTGCAGAGGACAGAGAGATAGCGAGAGAGACCGCAGAGGACAGGGAGATAGCGAGAGAGACTACAGAGGACAGGGAGATAGCGATACAGACCGCAGAGGACAGGGAGATAGTGAGAGAGACTGCAGAGGACAGGGAGATAGTGAGAGAGACTGCAGAGGACAGGGAGATAGCGAGAGAGACTGCAGAGGACAGGGAGATAGCGAGAGAGACTACAGAGGACAGAGAGATAGCGAGAGAGACCGCAGAGGACAGGGAGATAGTGAGAGAGACTGCAGAGGACAGGGAGATAGCGAGAGAGACTGCAGAGGACAGGGAGATAGCGAGAGAGACCGCAGAGGACAGGGAGATAGCGAGAGAGACTACAGAGGACAGGGAGATAGCGATACAGACCGCAGAGGACAGGGAGATAGCGATACAGACCGCAGAGGACAGGGAGATAGCGAGAGAGACTGCAGAGGACAGGGAGATAGCGAGAGAGACTGCAGAGGACAGGGAGATAGTGATACAGACCGCAGAGGACAGGGAGATAGCGAGAGAGACTGCAGAGGACAGGGAGATAGTGAGAGAGACTGCAGAGGACAGGGAGATAGTGAGAGAGACTGCAGAGGACAGGGAGATAGCGAGAGAGACTGCAGAGGACAGGGAGATAGTGAGAGAGACTGCAGAGGACAGGGAGATAGCGAGAGAGACTGCAGAGGACAGGGAGATAGCGAGAGACTGCAGAGGACAGGGAGATAGTGAGAGAGACTGCAGAGGACAGGGAGATAGTGAGAGAGACTGCAGAGGACAGGGAGATAGTGAGAGAGACTGCAGAGGACAGGGAGATAGTGAGAGAGACTGCAGAGGACAGGCATACTTGCCTACTTTTGAAAAAGTATTTCAGGGTGATGTGAAAGTAACCCCTATAAGTGCGGGCGCGTTCTGCTACATCAGAGAGGCGTGTCATGAAAATGACTTACATCCAAATGTAAATGAGGCCAAAAGTTAGTAAGATCTATTTGTTGAAGAAAAGACACTGAGATTTTGCAGGACTTGTTTGTGTATTGTGTTTTACAAGAGGTTCCATATAGTGTAACTGTAAGTGGCCATAGGGATCACATTGCCTTATAACCAATGCAAGGAAATGGCACTAATGATCCCATTTGTATGTATGTATCTCTGATTTATTTTACCCCCAAGAATGTAATAGTTACATAATGGGCGTAAGGTGCAATCAGGGAGATTGCTGGACTATTCAGGGAGTGAGGGAGATTGCTGCTATTTCAGGGAGTCTCCTGCAGAATGAGGGAGGGTAGGCAACTATGGGACAGGGAGATAGCAAATGAGACTGCAGAGGACTGGGAGATAGTGAGAGAGACCGCAGAGGACAGAGAGATAGTGATAGAGACCGCAGAGGACAGGGAGATACTGTAGCATGAGAGACTGCAGGGGAGAGCGAGATAGTGAGAGAGACTGCAGAGGACAGGGAGATAGTGAGAGAGACTGCAGAGGAAAGTGAGATAGTGAGAGAGACTGCAGGGTAGAGGGAGATAGTGAGAGAGACTGCAGAGGACAGGGAGATAGCCAGAGAGACCACAGGATAGAGGGAGATAGTGAGAGAGACTGCAGGGTACAGGGAGAAAGTGAGAGACTGCAGGGGACAAGGAGATAGTGTGAGAAACCACAGGAGAGAGGGAGATAGTCAGAGTTGCCGACATTCTGGCTGCTCTCTGCGGGAGAGAGCAGCCAGGTCGGCTGAGCAGGGCGGGCAGGGGAGGCTAGATGAAGAGGAGGGGGTGGTCCGGAGGCGGGACGGGGGAGGAGCAAGGGCGGACGGGGCCGGAGCAAGGGCGGAGTCATGATGACGCCTCCTCTAAGCCACGCCCCACGTTCTGTAATGCCGCGATCACCGGCATTACAATGAAGGGGGCGTGGCTATGATGACGCGATTCTGCAAGAATCGCGTCATCGACTGCCCGGTCCGCCCACTTTACACACTAAGTGGGCGGACGGGCAGGGGGGGACCCCGCAAACCGGGAGACTTGCCTGCTCTTCCGTGGGGCCGGGAGGGTCACCCGATTTTCGGGAGCCTCCCGGCCATTCCGGGAGAGTAGGTAAGTATGGAGATAGTGAGAGAGACCACAGGAAAGAGGGAGATAGTGAGAGAGACCACAGGAAAGAGGGAGATAGTGTGAGAGACCACAGGAGAGAGGGGGATAGTGAGAGACTGCAGGGGACAGGGAGATAGTGTGAGAGACCACAGGAGAGAGGGAGATAGTGAGAGAGACCACAGGAAAGAGGGAGATAGTGAGAGAGACCACAGGAAAGAGGGAGATAGTGTGAGAGACCACAGGAGAGAGGGGGATAGTGAGAGACTGCAGGGAACAGGGAGATAGTGTGAGAGACCACAGGAGAGAGGGAGATAGTGAGAGAGACCACAGGAAAGAGGGAGATAGTGAGAGAGACCACAGGAAAGAGGGAGATAGTGTGAGAGACCACAGGAGAGAGGGGGATAGTGATAGACTGCAGGGGACAGGGAGATAGAGAGACCACAGGAGAGAGGTAGATAGTGAGAGACTGCAGGGGACAGGGAGATAGTGTGAGAGACCACAGGAGAGAGGGGGATAGTGAGAGACTGCAGGGGACAGGGGGTACCTCTGTGTTGTGTTCCGCAGCTGACTGCTACAGCCTCAGGTCCAGCCTTCTCCATTCTGTGTGGGGCCAGTGGGAGCAGGGACCAGGGAGACTGAGGAGAGAGGAAGAGAGTTGGGGGCGGGGCTGGTGCAGAGCAGGGATGGAAAGGTGATCTGGTGGTGGTGAGGGAGAGGGGAGCTTAGGGGGGGACCTGTCTGTGAGAGGAGCTTCCTAAGGCAGGTACCTGCATCATAATCTGGATTTGCAGTAGAGTACTGTACCCCCCTTATGGTGGCCCGGCCCGGTCTGGAACTGCCGGCCCCTTCTCATGCTGGTTGCCGGACACAGCTTCCGCTGCCTGACACTGACAGCCGGGAGGCAGGCGGAGGATCCTTACCGGCTGTCAGATATATGGAGACACAGCGCACAGACGACCCGATTTCTACAGAATTGTACTGGCTCCGGGGCACTCTGCGGTTATGGCTAAAGCCAAGTTGGAGAAAGGAGCTCTGACATCATCAGGGGGTAGAAGCAAGACCAGAACATGGTACCCGAAAATGTACCCTCGAGGGCTCGCTTCGCTCTCCACGCTTCGGACTCAGTGGCTCGCTTCGCTCACCTGGGTTACTAAAGGGAGTAGTTGTAGACGTGGACAGTGACAGTGCTATCCCACCAGCCTGGCTCCTCCCCCTGACATCAGAGGTCCTTTAGCCCACTTTGTTCTGGCATCTACCTTGGGGGGCACTACATTGTGGCATAATATGAACTAGGAGCGCTAAAATATGGCATAATATAAGCTGCGAGCACCGCAATGTGACATACAATGTGCTGGTGGCACTGAGGCATCATGTGTAAAGGGTGCACTGTGTGCCATAATGTCTACTGGCAGCACTACAATGTGGTATATTATAAACTGGATGCATTACAGTGTGGCGTAAGAGGGACTGGGGCCACTTGTTGGTATAATGGGAAATACAGCATTTCTATGAGACACATAGGGCTAAAACACACTACACGGTTGTTGCCGGCCGGGAAAAAGCCGGACGGCTTTTTCCCGTGCCGGCATTGTAGTTAACAGTGTGAGGGGTAGGGTCCCTTCACACTGCACGGCCCCGGCCCGGCTGCCGGGTTGCAGCCGGGTCTCACCACTGGAAGGTCCGGCGGCCGGGCGGCCGCCGGGCCGTCCTTGGAGCCAGTGAACCGTGTGTGTGAAGGGGAGCTTTCACACACAACGGTTTCTTCTGCAGCCGTGTCTGATGCTGCGCATGCGCACAGCATCACACACGGCTCAAAGCCGTCCTGTGTGACAGACACTGCCGGTTTCTCCCGGATGGCAAAAAGCCGGACAAACTTTGTCCGGCTTTTTGCCATCCGGGGAAAACCGGCTAGTGTGTTACAGCCCATAGGGTTTTATTCCGACCCGTTCGCACGCTGCTGTTTGTCGCAGCGGTGCGAACGGGTCGGTTCTGCGCCTGCGTGCCAGTCGCAACATGCACGCGTGTCATTGACCAGCAACGGCCGTCACCGGGCAACGACCAGAAGAATGAAGAAAGCAAGAAGATTGAAAGCAGGAAGGCGTTCCGGGACGGCAACTCACCGTTTTCTGGGAGTGGTGAGTCCAACGCAGGTATGTCCAGGCGTTTGGAGGGCGGATGTCTGACGTAAATTCCGGGACCTGCATTGCTGGATCGATCGCACAGGGTAAGTAACTGTTACCCTGGTCTACTTCTACACAAAACTTTTTTTGCATAGCAGGGCTGCACAAGCGTTCGCAGCATTGTTGTGCAAAAATGCCCTCCCTTTTCCCCGTATGACCCTCATAGGTGGTATTTCCGAATTGTTCGCTAGCTGTTTTCGGTCGCTGTGCAGCAACCAGGCAAAAAAACTGCACTTTTGCGCATGCATATGTGCGACGTACTTTCACAACAGCCGAAGTAGTTTCACACAAGGTCTAGCGACGCTTTTCAGTCGCACTGCTAGCCGCAGAGTGATTGACAGGAAGTGGGTGTTTCTGGGAGGTAAATGACCGTTTTCGGGGAGTGTGTGAAAAAATGCAGGCGTGTCAGATACAAACGCAGGATTGGCTGGCCGAACGCAGTGCGTGTTCGTGACGTCAAAACAGGAACTAAACATTCTGAAGTGATCGCAATCTAGGAGTAGGTCTGGAGCTGCTGAGAAACTGCACAATCTTTTTTTGAAGCAGCACTGCGAACCTTTCGTTCGCACTTCTGCTAAGCTAAGATACACTCCCAGAGGGCGGCGGCTTAGCGTTTGCACGGCTGCTAAAAGCAGCTAGCGAGCGAACAACTCGGAATGAGGGCCATAGTGCACTATTCCTGCACAGAGAAGTATCTCTCTAGAACAGGGGTGGGGAACCTTTTTTCTACCAAGGGCCATTTGGATATTTATAAAATCCTTCGGGGGCCATACAAAAATTCTCAACTTAAAAAATTACCCTGCCCCCCTAGTAGGTCTGCCCCTTTGAGGTACTGTGTGCGCGCGCCAAAAAAAATTGGATTTAATACCTACCGGTAAATCCTTTTCTCCTAGTCCGTAGAGGATGCTGGGGACTCCAAAAGGACCATGGGGTATAGACGGGATCCGCTGGAGACATGGGCACACTGTAAGACTTTGAATGGGTGTGAACTGGCTTCTCCCTCCTCCAGCCTCAGTTATAGGAACTGTGCCCAGGGAGACGGACATTTCGAGGAAAAGGATTTTTGCTAACCAAGGGTGAGAAATACACCAGCTCACACCACAACACACCGTACAACATGGCTTTTAAGAAATACCAGTTAACAGCATGAACTAAAAACAGCAACAAGCTGAACATAACCGATACACAACCTTCCTGTAACAGAAGCAATAACTATCAATACAACTGCAAAAAACAGTCTGCACTGGGACGGGCGCCCAGCATCCTCTACGGACTAGGAGAAAAGGATTTACCGGTAGGTATTAAAATCCTATTTTCTCTTACGTCCTAGAGGATGCTGGGAACTCCTAAAGGACCATGGGGTCTATACCAAAGCTCCAGACCGGGCGGGAGAGTGTGGACGACTCTGCAGCAACGATTAAGCAATCATGAGGTCCTCATCAGCCAGGGAATCAAACTTGTAGAACTTAGAAAAGGTGTTTGAACCCGACCACGTAGCTGCTCGGCAAAGTTGAAGCGCCGAGACTCCTCGGGCAGCCGCCCAAGATGAGTACACCTTCCTAGTAGAATGGGCTTTCACTGACTTCGGCAACGGCAATCCAGCCGTAGAATGAGCATGCCGAATCGTATTACAGATCCAGTGTGCAATAGTCTGCTTGGAAGCAGGAGTCCCAATTTTGTTGGGAGCATACAGGACAAACAGAGCCTCTGATTTCCTAATTTGAGCCGTTCTGGCGACATAAATTTTCAAAGCTGTAACTACATCGAGAGATTTTGACACAGCCAAGGCATCCGTAGCCACAGGCACCAATATAGGTTGGTTTATGTGAAACGAAGAAACCACCTTCGGCAAAAATTGTTGATGACTTCTCAATTCCGCTCTTTTCACATGGAAAATCAAATAGGGGCTCTTGTGAGACAAAGCCGCCAATTCCGACACCAGTCTTGCGGACGCCAAGGCCAAAAGCATGACCATTTTCCAAGTGAGAAATTTCAACTCAACCTTTCACAAAGGTTCAAACCAGTGAGACATAAGAAATTGCAATACCACGTCAAGATCCCACGGTGCCACGGGTGGCACAAACGGAGGATGGATGTACAGCACTCCCTTCACGAAAGTCTGAACCTCTGGAAGGGCAATCAATTCTTTTTGAAAGAAAATAGATAAAGCCGAAATCTGCACTTTAATGGAACCTAATTTCAGGCCTGCATCCACGCCTGCCTGCAAAAAATGGATGAAACGACCCAGCTGAAACTCCTCCGTAGGAACCTTCTGGGATTCACACCAAGACACATACTTTCTCCAAATACGGTGATAAAACTTTGCCGTGACCTCCTTTCTAGCCTTAAGGAATGTGGGGATGACTTCCCCAGGAATACCCTTTTCAGCTAGGATTTGGAGTTCAACCTCCACGCCGTCAAACGCAACTGCGGTAAGTCCTGGAAGACGCACGGCCCCTGCAGTAACAGATCCTCTCTTAGAGGAAGAGGCCAGGGATCTTCTATGAGCAATTCTGGAAGATCCAGATACCAGGCCCTCCGTGGCCAATCTGGAACAATGAGTACCACCTGAACCCTTGTTCTTCTTATGATCCTCAACACTTTTAGAATGAGTGGAAGTGGAGGGAACACATGTACCGACTGAAACACCCACGGAGTTACCAGGGCGTACACTGCACTGGCTTGAGGGTCCCTCGACCTGGAACAATATCTCTGAAGCTTCTTGTTGAGGCGAGACGCCATCATGTCTATTTGAGGAATTCCCCAATGACTTGTCACTTCTGCAAAAACCTCTTGATGAAGACCCCACTCTCCTGGATGGAGATCGCGTCTGCTGAGGAAGTCTGCTTCCTAGTTGTCCACGCCCGGAAGGAAGACCGCTGACAGAGCGCTTACATGCTTTTCCGCCCAGCGGAGAACTTTTGTGGCCTCCGCCATCGCCACTCTGCTCTTGTTCCGCCCTGGCGGTTTCTGTACGCCACGGCTGTTATGTTGTCCGACTGAATCAGGACAGGTAGACCTCGAAGAAAGTGTTACGCTTGCAGAAGGCCGTTGTAGATGGCTCTTAATTCCAGAACGTATAGGTGCAGACAAGCTTTCTGGCTTGACCATTTTCCCTGGAAATGTATTCCTTGTGTGACTGCTCCCCAGCCTCGGAGACTTGCACTCGTGGTCACCAGGACCCAATTCTGGATCCCGAACCTGCGTTCCTCTAGGAGGTGAGAACTTTGAAGCCACCACAGGAGACATATTCTGGTCCTGGAAGATAGACTTATTTTCCGGTGCATGTGCAGGTGAGACCCGGACCACTTGTCCAACAGGTCCCACTGAAATACCCGGGCATGAAACCTGCCAAACGGAATGGCTTCGTAAGCTGCAACCATCTTCCCCAGCACCTGAGTGCATTGATGAATCGATACTCTTGCCGGATTCAGAATTGTCTGGATTTCCAGAGCTTTTCCCGCTGGGAGAAACACTCTCTGCAGTTCCGTGTCCAGGATCATGCCCAAGAAAGACAGCCGAGTTGTCAGAATCAACTGTGACTTTGGCAAATTTAGAATCCAACCATGTTGTTGCAGAACTGTCAGGGAGAATGCGACGTTTCTTAGCAACTGCTCCTGTGATCTTGCCTTTATCAGGAGATCGTCCAAGTACGGGATAATTGTGACAATTGTGACACCCTGCTTGCGTAAGAGTACCATCATTTCCGCCATTACTTTGGTGTAGACCCTCGGGGCAGTGGAAAGACCAGACAGCAACGTCTGAAATTGGTAATGACAATCCTGAACCGCAAACCTCAGGAAAGCTTGATGCAGAAGATATATTGGGACATGTAAGTAGGCATCTTTTATGTCGACTGACACCATAAAATCCCCCCCCTTCCAGACTGGAGATCACAGCTCGAAGAGATTCCATCTTGAACTTGAAAGTTTTCAAATACAGTTTGAGGGATTTTAGGTTCAGGATCGGTCTGACCGATCCATCCGGCTTTGGTACGACAAAGAGGCTCGAATAAAACCCTTCTCCCTGTTGAGACAGGGTACCGTGATAATGACACGCTGTTGACACAGCTTTTGTATCGCAGCACTCTCTACTTCCCTTTCTGAGATAGAAACTGGCAATGCTGACTTGAATAATCGGTGGGGAGGCACCTCCTGATACTCCAGTTTGTACCCTTGGGACACTATGTCTAATACCCAAGGATCCAGGCCCGAGTGAAACCAGACCTGACTGAAGAGTCGGAGACGTGTCTCACCAGTACAGACTCCCGTAGAGGAGCCCCAGTGTCATGCGGTGGACTTGGCAGAAGCCGGGGAGGACTTCTGGTCCTGGGAGCCTGGCACAGCAGGCGTCCTTTTTCCCCTTCCTCTACCTTTAGAGGCAAGGAAGGACAACCATTTTCCTTTTTTGTATTTATTAGGCCGAAAGGACTGCATCTGATAATGGGGCGTCCTTTTCTGTTGTGCAGGAACATAAGGAAGAAAGGATGACTTACCCACTGTAGCCGTAGACACCAGGTCAGCGAGGCTGTCACCAAACAAGACACTACCTTTATATGGGAGAGCTTCCATAGCTTTGAGTCGACATCAGCATTCCATTGATGAATCCACAGCGCTCTCCTGGCCGAGACTGCCATGGCATTGGCCCTTGATCCCAAGAGGCCAATATCTCTCGCCGCATCCTTTAGGTAAGCTGCAGCGTCCCTGATATAACCGAGAGTCAAAAGAATGTTATCCCTATCCAGGGTATCCATGTCAGATGCCAAATTATCTGCCCACTTACCAATAGCACTACTCACCCATGGCGACGCCACGGCAGGTCTGAGCAGTGCACCCGTAGTGACATAAATAGATTTTAAGGTCGTTTCCTGCTTACGATCCGCAGGGTCCTTAAGGGCAGCAGTGTCAGGAGACGGAAGCGCCACCTTCTTGGACAGTCGTGATAGAGCCTTCTCCACATTGGGAGATGACTCCCACTTTTCCCTGTCATCAGAGTACAAAGGATATGCCATTAGAATTCTCTTGGGTATCTGCCACCTTTTGTCAGGAGATTCCCAAATTTTTTCACAAAGAGCGTTCAGCTGATGATAGGGGGGGAAACGTCACCTCAGGCTTTTTTCCCTTATACAAACAAACCCTTGTATCTGGCACAGTAGGTACTTCAGAAATATGTAAAACATCTTTAATTACCATAATCATGTACTGAATACTCTTAACCAATTTTGGATGTAAACTGGCCTCACTATAGTCGACACTGGAATCAGAGTCCGTATCGGTATCAGTATCCACCATCTGGGTAAACGAACGCTTTTGTGACCCTGAGGGGGCCTGTACCTGAGACAAGGCGTCCTCCATGGATTTTCTCCACGTTTGTGTCTGTGTCTTATAGGATCAATATCGGTTTGACTGAGCCGTCCGGCTTTGGTACTACAAAAATTTTGTAATAAAATCTCTGACCTTGTGTACTGGAACTGAATAGCAGACGACAACACTGCCTTATTGTCTGCTGATACCGGCAGACGTATCGTGAAAAACCGCATTGATGGTTACCATCAATTCCTTTTTGTAACATTTGAACACAAAAAATGTGAATCCGCCAATCTGTGGTTGTCTGATACCATGCCAAAAGAATCGTTTGAAGACATGCTCGCGCAACTGAAGATCAGATATGTTTTAGCTGGCTATTGGGTATATGCAATTCTGGACTAATTGCGTCTTTTTTTCGTCCGTTTTAGGATTCGACTGTACTCGACAGCCGAACCCCTCCGCCCGGGACCATGAATTCGCCATATGCAATACAAAACGCATTCGACACTCCCCTTGTCGAATAGCGGACCAATCATTGAGTAGTGGGCGTCCTGGATTCGACTTCCCGCCGTTTTGATCCCTTTAAAGGGCTTGTTTGCTGCGTGCTCAGCAGCCATTTTGTGAACCTGCAGAGAGGTGTGTGGAGGTGCTGCAGAGCTAGCAAATTGGTGTTGTTTGCTGTGGTTTTCATTTGGACACCCAGCAGGCTTTAATCCAGGACCGACAGGAGACCTGTTACCCCGGAGGAGAGTCGTTTTAGGAGCGATTTCTACATTTCTAGGCAAGTACCACATGTGGTCTGGCGTTGCATGTATGTGTTTGTGTAGTGGGAGGGTGCCATGAGGTGTACATGTGGCGTTGCTTTGGGGTGTTTGGGGTATGTATATGTGTGCAGGTATGTGTATATAGCTCCTGCTTGTATTGCTGCATGTTTTTTTGGGAGTTGTTTGTTGGTAGTTTTTCACGTTTTTTTTTTCTTCATAAAGTGGTTTTTGGGTCATGCTTTTGCATTGGTGTACCTCCAGCATGTGCAGGAATGCTTTTTGGCTTGTTTTGGGGTGATTTTAGAGTGTGTTGATATCGACATGTTGTCGACATGTGATGTCGTTTGTTGCCATACCATGTTTTTTTGCTCATATTTTAGCACTGGTGCATGCCTGCACATGCTGGAGGTACTTTTTGGCTTGTTTGGGCTGACTTTGACTGTGTCGGTATGTGGCATATGGCCGACATGTGGTGTAGATTGTTTACAAAACATGTTTTTTGCTCCTGCTTTAGCACTGGTAGTCCTCCAGCAAGTGCAGGGATACTTGTACTGGGGTTTTGGCTTGTTTGGCTGTGGTTTTTTTCAAATTTTCATTTTTTTTTTCTTGTTTGGTCCTCCTTGAGCACTGGGGTCCCAGCAGCATGACGTGTGGTTGCATGTAATTTTGTAATATGTGTTAAATTTGTAAAAAAATGTTTTTTATCTTTTTACAACAGAGATGTCCAGGGACAAGCGGCCCCGATCCCCCCCTTCCCCCCACCCCTCAGAAGAACTTTCCCTGCATAGCAACGAGGAGTGGGAGCTGACCCAGGAGGAGGATACGACCGACCAGGCATGCAGTGACCAGCCGCGGTCGTCAAGGGACCAAACGGAGAAGTCAAAGAAAAAGCTAGAAAAGGTAAATACTGACAACACCTGCAGACACAATAGCATCCAACTTGACAAACCCTAGTTTGCGCACTGCCATGCACACCTACAGGTATCTTTGCGCACTGCCAGGGATACTGACACTCACAGGTACATACCGATCTTATTAAATGCATGTTTTTTTTTTAATCCCTGAAGGCAAGAAGCCAGCCAGAGGAGCAGTCGGAGGAGGAAGCCTCTGGTGAAGATGCAGGACCGAAGAAGCCGCGTGGACCCAGATACACTGAGGCGGATAACTGTGCCCTAGTGGATGGCGTCGACAGGTCCTACGACATTCTGTATGGACCAAGGGCACAGACCACAGCAGCTAAGACCAAGCAAAACATCTGGGATGCCATCACGAGACAAGTCACTGCAGTATCTGGAAACCGCCGGAGCACCAGAAACTGCATGAAGCGGTACAGTGATTGCCGCAGACAGACCAAGAAGAAGATGGGGATTCAGCGCCGACATGACACAGCTACGGGAGGTGGTCCGGCTCTCAATCTGAAGTGGCTACCCTGCAAGGAAGTTATTAAAAGGCGCATGAACCCTGCCATGGTCCAAGGAGTTCGCGGAGGTGTGGACTCTAGCCGTCCTGCTGGCTTTCCCGAGGAGGAAGAACCGCCCAGAAGACGGAAGACGGCGGGAGACAAGCAGTCCAAAAGGAGGCCTGATGGTAAGAATACATTCAGATGAGCTGCACTAATCTTTTTTTTTATTTTTTTTATTTGCTAATGTGTTTGTTCTTTTTCCCCAGACACGCCTGTCCAGAGGACATCATCTGCGCACAGGACATCGCCAGCGCGCGGACCATCACCTGCGCAGCAAGCATCAGCAGTGCGCAGATCATCACCTGCGTGCCACACATCGTCAGCGAGCAGAAAGTCACCTGCGCACCAGACATCGTCAGCGCGCAGACAATCACCTGCGCGCCAGACATCAGCGCACAGAACGTCACCTGTGCACCAGACACCGTCGGCGACCACACCACCAGTTGGGTGCCAAAGTACATCTCCTGCTCGCAGGCCATCACCAGCTCGTCATCTCTCCAGGAGCTCTGGGACTGTGACCGAAGAGCCTCAACAAGACACTACCCTTGTGGACCCATCACCCGAACTGTTTGAGTCTACAGGGTTAACGGATGAAACTTTTCTTGGGTTTGAAGACAGCCGTGCAGAAGTATCCAGCCAGACCCTTGAAAAGTCTCCAGAATTGAGGACAAGTGAAGCTCCTGGAGCAGCGGCACCACCGGATGGAGGTTTTTAATTTATTTTTATTTTTTTGGGGGGGGATGGTAGGGGTGGGGGGGGGGGGGGGCATTTTTGTATAGTTTATTAACTTTAATTTTTTTTTCTTTTGCAAACAGAGGTGCCACGGACCAGCAGCAGACTTGCTTCGGGGATTGGTTCCTTCTACAGGCCGGATCTCCTACAGTATTCGTCGGACGACGAGGTGGAAGTGCAGCAGCCTGCTGTTTCTACATCCCTGAGTGAGTAAATATCGAATTGTGAGCCTTCAAACAAATGTATGAATTTGTAGACTAATTTCTAATTTTTGTTTTCAGCTGCACAAATGCAATTGGTGGCAGACGTACAGGAAGGGCAGGATCCCTCAAATGTTCAGAGGGTACACACCCTGGCAGCAGAGATGAATGTCAGCCAGGATAGTTTTCGGGTTGTCATTGGAACCAGACTGGACGCCATTGAGAGGACTATGGATAAGATGGCAAACGGTCTGCTTGAAATGCAAAAAGCTCATGCTGACAGCACGGCAGAAACGCAAAAGACCAGACGAGAAGATCACAGGGAGACTATGGACATCCTTCACGTTCTGGCCACATCCATCAACCAGCTGGTGGAGAACACATCATGCCTGGCACACAGCGTTGACAACATTTTGGAGATCCATCGACATTCCGCATCCAGCCAACAGATCATCGCAACCACACTGCAGATGATGTACGATTAGCTCCCAGAGCCAGCTCATTAACACGCTGGTGAACCACCACTTCCACCATCACAAGCCACACGGACGCCTCCTTCCCTTCCTCCACCACCGTCCTGGTATAGACGGTCACAGCTGTACCAAGGATATACAGGGATGTACCCCACCCACCAGATGCCTCCACCACCAACACCGGCCGCATCATCTACACCCGCACGGCCACCGAGGCCAAGTCAACACACTCCCCAGCAGCCCAGGGCATCGACGCCCCATCAGGAGGAAGAAGAGGATCCGGACAAACAACCACCATAAGCCCGGTCTTATTGTTTTATTATTTACTCTTATGTTTTTCATGTATCCCTTTCTCCCCCTCCCATTAGTTTTTTTTTTCTTAATGTTTGAGACCAGACACTACCAAGGAGCTGTATGTCTAGGCATACATGCGCGGGCATGTATGCGGGCGCATGTGGTAACGGATGAAAGCTCCTTGTGGCTACATGTATGATAGGCCAAAGAGCTATTCTGATACTACTTTTTTTTTTTTTTTACAAAAAAACTCCTTTTTGTATTGGTGTACAATAGGTTTTCACTGTTGTGTGAATATACTATTCACTAGTGTTTATTTTTGGCTTATTCATAGGATTGGGTGGAAAATTGAAGTGGACGGCGTAGTTCGTGTTGTGCGTACCAAGGTGAGTAAAGCCATGTTTCAATGTATATATTCAAGAAACTTTGGACCGCCTGCCCTTGTGGAACCACACAGCCCAGCAAAGGGTCATGCTGGGCTGTGTGGTTCCACGACTGCAGGCGTGTCAAAGCGCTGACCACTGACACCACTATTCCACTTTGGACCGCCTGCCCTTGTGGAACCACACAGCCCAGCAATGGGTCATGCTGGGCTGTGTGGTTCCACAAATGTTCTTGGGAAAGGAATGAACATGACATCATTAGTGTCTCTACTTAATATGGTTTTTTGTTTTTTTTTCACAGATATCTACACAAGAAAAGAATGTAAAGAAGAACAAACACTACTTTTTTTGTTTTATTACATTTTATTTTTTATTCCAAAATAAAATACAATTATATATTTCTTCAATAAATTTTTATAAGGCGCCCATAATTTTATTGCGATTGACATAAACACTTCTTTAAGCTAGCTTATCACTAAAATAACGACACCACTAAAATAACGACACGGACACGTTAGCTGTAGTTAAAGGCCAGACGATATTTATTGATCGCTGACCTGTTCTTTAAACTATAATTGTAATTGAATTGATTTTATATTGGAGGATGGCAAAAGGACCAGTCGCTACCAGACACCAGCTCCAGTCCATTGGATGAAATCCAACCATCAAGGAGGGGAGTACCCAAACCCCGCCTCCTTCCTGCATAACCCGCATTGTGCAGGCCTCACCACTCTTTTCTCTGGCAAACGTTCGGCTCCCGCAGGGGAACGTCTAAATGTCCAACCGCAAGAGAAGGACACACCTGCCGTCCTTCTAAAGAGGGTGCCCCACAATGACCACTTATGCCCATCTGACCGCTGGTTGGTAGCGACTTCCCGCCAGTCTGGCTGTCAAGAGCCCACCGAGAAAAACAAGATGTAGGAAAATAAAAATAAAAATAAAATTATGGTCAGGGCGGGCGGGAGGGCATTCCAAAATGGCAAGAGGAAGCTGAGTCATATGATCATGGTTTATATATTCTTCCAAGACCAACCCCTTAAACTTTGATGGACAGCCCTATGATCCTATAGGAAACTACCCAAGAACACACTGATCTGCCTAGCAACTGCTTAGTCATCAACAACCAATCACAAAAAATTGGACTCTTATATGGCTTCAGGCTTATGCAGCCTTCAGCTTCTTTAAGGCGCCCATAATTTTATTGCGATTGACATAAACACTTCTTTAAGCTAGCTTATCACTAAAATAACGACACACTAAAATAACGACACGGACACGGTTAGCTGTAGTTAAAGGCCAGACGATATTTATTGATCGCTGACCTGTTCTTTAAACTATAATTGTAATTTAATTGATTTTATATTGGAGGATGGCAAAAGGACCAGTCGCTACCAGACACCAGCTCCAGTCCATTGGATGAAATCCAACCACCAAGGAGGGGAGTACCCAAACCCCGCCTCCTTCCTGCATAACCCGCATTGTGCAGGCCTCACCACTCTTTTCTCTGGCAAATGTTCGGTTCCCGCAGGGGAACGTCTAAATGTCCAACCGCAAGAGAAGGACACACCTGCCGTCCTTCTAAAGAGGGTGCCCCACAATGACCACTTATGCCCATCTGACCGCTGGTTGGTAGCGACTTCCCGCCACAAAGGTTTAACAAACCGCCCCGCCATCCAAACCAATAAAAACCAGGAAAGGAGAAAGCTAACTAAAAGGACCCAGAACCCCAGGTAAGACAAAACCTGCAAAATTTCAGCCGGAGAAGACGAAACGCCTCCCCCCCTTGTCGAAACTGCGGCTGACGCAGTACCAGCAGAGGATGCCTGACCACCTAAAAGCCGTAACCCAAAACATCAGCTGTCCTATGCGCCAAGTAATGCCCTGCCGCCCAAAATTGTAAGAGTGGCCAAACCAGCCATACCCATTCAACCTTTGACGGCTGCAAAAGAAAAACACCCTGAAATCATCACTGACAGACATCACATAGGAAGACCAAGTGACAGATAACAGAACTAACCCAAGTGAAGGAGAAAACTCAAAAAACCTCCCGTGGACCGTTGATGAGCCAATTGTAATTAAGCCCCCTCGGAGGAAAATTTAAAAATTCACTTCACACCCTCGATTCCTGAACGCTACTTGTTCAAAAACCGACGGGTAAACAAGTTTTTGGGTTAGCCCAACAGGCACAACTAAACATTATCCACATGCAGAAGGCTTCTAGTAAGCCTCCCTCCACGGAGCACCTCCTGAATAGCTGCCGTGGAGAACCCTGTGGCTGCCGCACGGTAGCCACCCCTATCCACAAGGAATAGGACCCAAAAAGTATACCTCCAACGGCCCCCGTCCCGCATCGCCGCCATGGAGGAACCTGTGGCTTCCGCATGGTAGCCACCCCCATCCGTATGGAATAGGACCTAAGAAGTATATCTCCAAAGAACCACCCCTTGCATAACTGCCGAAGGGGACCCTTTGTCTGCCTCACGGCAGGAATGGATCTAAAAAACAAATATACCTCCAGAGGACCCCCTCCTGAATAGCTGCCGCGGTGGACCTCGTGGCTGCCGCATGGTAGCCATCCCCATCCGCAAGGAATAGGCCTAAGAAGTACACCCCCAACACTCCAGGTCCTGGACCGCTGCCGCGGGGGACCCTGTGACTGCCGTCCAGCAGCCACCCCAATCCAAAAAGAACAGGACCTATAAGGAGTACCCTCCAACTCCCCAGCTTCTGAACAACCGCCGGGGAGGACCCTGTGGTTGCCGCCTGGCAGACTCCCCCCTCTGCACGGAACAGGACCTAACAATTATACCTCCAATGTCCCAGCACTGGAACCGCTGCCGAGGGGGACCCCGCGGCCGCCGCATAGCAGCCACCCCAATCGGCCCATAAACAGGACCTGCAACAAACATCCCCCCAGCGACCCAGCTCCTGAAACCGCTGCCAAGGAGAACCCTGTGGCTGCCGCATGGTCAGCCTCCCCAGTCCGCTGGGGATAGGCCCTATAATAAGCACACCCCCAAAAGCTCTGCTCCTCAACAGTTGCCGAGGATGACCCTGAGGCTTCCGCAAGGTAGCCACCCCAATACCGCAAGGAATAGGACCTAAGAGTATACCCCCAATGGCTCAGCTCCTGAATAGCTGCTGTGGGGGGCCCCTGTGGCTGCCAAATTGCAGCCTCCCTCATCCGTAAGGAATAGGACCCAAGCAGTATACCGCCAACGGGCCTGCACCTGAACAGCCGCCGTGGCGGACCCTGTGGCTGCCGCATGGCCAGCGGCCCCATTCCGCAAGGAATGGGTACCGAACCCAAACACAGCAGCAACCCTGTACCTTAGTGAGATAACCAGCGAGCGCCTGTATCAGCAACTGGTCGCCCCCCCCCCGGAGGCCCATCTATACTCGTGTGCCAGGCGCAGCGGGCTGACACCCACAACCTCCTGGGCCTCCAAGGACGCCCAGCGACCCCCAGCTGCTTGATCCGATTTGGATCACACCATCCTGCAGAGCAACCGACCCCCCCCTGCAACCCGCGTTACAGATAGAGGTCCCAGCATCCCGAACTGCCTGCTGCTCGCCACCCTTCGCTCACCCGCAACAACCAGAAGCAAGTCAAAGCAAAGGCTAATCTAAACCGGGGCCACCTCCCACATCACTTGGCGACAGGAGGCAGCACACCCAGCAACTCCGCCAAAATTTGCCACGTAGCAGGTCTACGTGTATCCGCAGGCGCGGGGCGCACCCTAGCCCCAACCCTAAAGCGCTAACGAAAGACCAAGCAGGGCCCCCAGCCCGCGCAGCCTAGAACGGAAGGAAATGCCCGCAAAGGCAGGATACATGGCCACCTAGGCCCTCCCTCCCAAATAACGCTCGAACAGAAAAACCAAGCAAAAACGTCTACCAGGGACACACCCGCTGTATCCAACCTACTGAAAAAACACCGGGACGTAGCAGACGCCCCAAACGAGGAATGAGCCAACGCATGACCAGTCCGAGTAGCTAACCCTCCCGGACAATCCACCCGCCTGAAGACGGGCATGAGGAAACCAAATGACGCAACCCCGGAACCCACTCGCGGCACTCATCAAAATGCAAAGAGACAAAGCATCCGCCAACCCATTCCGACTCCCGAGCGGGATGGCAAAACTGCACCGCCAGCAGCCCCGCAGCTGTTGCAACCGCCGCAAAGCCTGGGGGGACCGTAGGGAACCATGAGGAGGAGACCACAACCACCTCCCCGTAAAAAACTATAGGAATGAAGACCAAGCACACCCCAACATCTCTGCTCCCACGGGAAGGGAAACCGCGGTATGCTACCTGGTCGACCCCGCAGGGGCCCTTAGTATTCTTCAAACCTATGCCACCCGTGGGGATAAACCTGCTCGCCAATGGGGAGGAGCTAACACTGCACCCGCTTAAACCGACTTCGCGTCAACCCCAGCCATCGTTAATAAAAACCCCAACAAAGTCGGCACCCTGTCAGCGGGGAGGAGACAGCAACCCGCAATTGTGCCCAGCGCCAACCCCTGAAACCTCAAGCAAACCGGTAAGGCCCTAGCCGTATACCGGGGCAACGGGATCCGCTAGGACCCTGACAAAAACCTGGCAACCTACTGCAGGATACCTGCAAACCAAAATGCCTCCCCGACCCATGAAGAGAAAATAGCCCCTGTAGCGAGAAACACCAAAACGGGCCGGATCCGGACCGTGTGCCCCAACGCCAAAAAGTGCAGAATTTCTCAAAAAAGGCACATGAGCCAGAAAAACTCGGGGCACCGACCTGTCAGCATAGAACAGGCCCCTAACCGAGGCCCGAAATATTTGAGGTGATAGGGGCGCAGGGGAAGCGGCGCAAACACTACCCAACGTATAAGTTAACCAAAATTGAGGTACCCGGCCCATATTCCTGGCACAAAAACGCAGAGTCCCATAAAAGACTAATCTCACCCCGCGCGAGGTATCGGAGATGGGCCTGTCAGCATAGCATGCAAAGAAAAACCCCTTGAGGGTACGACAAATGTAGCCTAAGGCGGCCCCAGCCCAGGGTCCCTGGCCATAACCCCACAGGGAAGAAGCACAAGCCGGGAAGAGATGAAAAAACAAAACGTCATAGGGCTCGCACGAGCCCTAAGCCGTTTCGGCGACCACCCTCCGCCGGACCTGATGCGGGAAAGCGTGCGCGGACCTCCAACACCCGCTCCCGGCTGGGGCACCCTCATTAGACGGGAGACAGGCCTAGCAAATTCGCAGGAGTGACGAACACGGGAGTGGACCTATGGTGTACTAGCCCCTGCCATCAGCGACACCCCCCTTTTCTACCAAGGAGCGCAAAAAACAGCAACGCCAACTGCAAGGGACCCGCGGTCTGGGGCCCCACTGTGCGGTCCGGCCCGCCGGACGACCCCCATACATAACCCCAAGAAATTGACGTTACACCCCCGAACCCGATGGACTTCACGTCGTAATCACCCCGAGAAAACCGTAACCACAACTGAAAATTACGGAAAGCCGTCTCCCCAATCCCCCCCCCCCCACCGTCCGCTTCCTCCGCGAACCGAAGGGGGCGGGGGACAAGGTAGCCGCCGGCGCCCTGCCTTTCCGAGAAGCCTAACGCCACGCGCAGCGCCATGAGCCTAGCCAACTAACGCGGGCGCCCAGGAGAACCAGAGTAAAACGCTACAAAAAGGTACAAGAACTGTAAAGTAATAATAAACAACAGCATGCTCACCGGTGTCTGGAGGACGTGTAATACCATCATCCGGCTTCAACGCCACCGACCCTGTCATTGCATCATCCATTGTCGTTGCAGCCACATCCCTACTTTGTCACCGATCCCTCCATGATGAATCCACCGACTCCCCGGACTCGCAGACACCTGTGCGGACGAAACAGAGGGGACAACAAGCACCGGAAGCGCCCGCGCATAAAGACAGAAAAAAGGAGGCACAGGCGAGGGCAAAGGAACGCTGCAACCCTTGGACAGCGGGCTGAGGAGTGGGAAAACACCTAGGTGGGGGGGAGGAACCCGGAGCGCGGAGGGGGGGGGGGGGGGGGGCAGGGCCTGACTAAGACGGGGGAGGGGGGGGGCGCCGGAGCCCAAGGAAAATTGGAATATCACCCCGGAACTGCATACAGTCGGAAATTGCGGGAGGTGGGCAAAGACAGACCCGTCCGCCGCGTCCCGGAGGACACCGGACATGACTGACCAATGGGGAAGAGGGGTGTATTACGGAGCAACCCTGTGGAAACTTCCCCCTGGCATGCCTGACAGGCGAAAAGCAGGGAGGGGGGGACAGGCAAGGGACAGGATGCTGGTAGGAAAGACTGTGCGGACGTTAACCGCAATACCACAGCCTGGCCAGCAGGGTACACCAGCAAAATGCACCGAGTGAGGACGAGGAACCTAGCAACCCCAAGGGAGCGGGGGGGAAGGTTTACCACGCATGAGCCCGGCGTGCACACCGTGGCACGAGACGCCGCAGGCACCAAGCCGGCCCCGGGGGAGAACCGTGGACCACTGTCCACCAACCCAGAGCGCGCCCTTCACAGCGCCCGCCCGCGGTGGCCTAAGTATGCCAGCAGCCGACCCCCCCCATAATCACGGGGGAGTTAACAATTAAAAATTAAAAGACCCTTAACCAGGGACACGCACTGGGGAAAGGCCGGGAAACAAATGCCGCCCCACGCGCCGCCGCCCGTCTCCCCCCCGCAGCCAGCCCGTGGCAACCAGGCCACGTGGCTGAAGGAGCCGCCGGGTGGGTCTGACAGCAGTGAGGTGAGAGAGGAGAGCGTGGAGACGCAGGGCGGGGGAGCAGAGCACCAACAGCGGCAGCCGCGGCGGGGGAACCCGTCCCGGATAACGGCCGAACCACAGGGGGAGAAATGCGGGCCGCATAGGGTCGACCTCTCCGCGGCCAGCAGGCCCCGGGACGGAGACAGGGGAGGCCACGCTCCGTGCACAGGAGCGCCGGAAGCCTGAGGCCGCAGACAGGCGATGGGAGGGGGGGGGGGGGGAGAGGACCCGCACGGACGCTGCCTAGCAGCGGGGGAGGGGAGGGGGAGAGGAGCCACAAGCAACAGGGAAAAGAAAGAAAACGCTGGTGTAGAGGGGGGAAAACAGTGCAGTAGGACACTATAAGACACTATAAGACATAAGGCATATAAGACATATAAGACAATATATAATGCCAGCAGTACTCAGCCTTCCTGGGCCATTCCAAAATGGCAAGAGGAAGCTGAGTCATATGATCATGGTTTATATATTCTTCCAAGACCAACCCCTTAAACTTTGATGGACAGCCCTATGATCCTATAGGAAACTACCCAAGAACACACTGATCTGCCTAGCAACTGCTTAGTCATCAACAACCAATCACAAAAAATTGGACTCTTATATGGCTTCAGGCTTATGCAGCCTTCAGCTTCTTAAATGAGAAGTTTTGTGTGGTTTTTCTTTCAATTATTAGTAAATAAAATGTAAAATATGAGATGCAGTGGTATTGTTAGGTCGCCCATGGTACAGCAGAGGAACTGTCGTGTCCCTTTTCATCCATGATGATTCAAGCAACTTTGGAAGGATACTCCGCAAGACCTGTGGAAGAGAATAGTATGAGGTTCCAGCTAATGGTAATAGTGTCACCCTTCTCAGGAAAAGACAAGGTACAAGCAACACTTTGACACAAGCAAGTTACAGCGGCCTTTGTCTCAAATGCAGCCCTCCGGCACTTGAGTAACTACACATCCAAACATTCCCTGACGCAGCGTAAGCATTGGTGTATCAGGGCATGATTGGATGTGCAGTTTTGCAAATGCCGGAGGGCTGCACTATGGACATGCCGGGGTGATTTGGACAAGAGGGAGTTTTGGGCAATACATCTCACCTGAGGGGGGCTGTATGCTACATGTCGGAGGTTCAGGTCCACATCACAAGTAGGTTGCCCATGGTACATCAGGGGAACTGTCGTCTCTCTTCACATCCACGCCACTTGGGAAGGATACTCCGCAAGACCTGTGGAAGAGAATAGTATGAGGTTCCAGCTAATGGTAATAGTGTCACCCTTCTCTGGAAAAGACAAGGTACAAGCAACACTTTGACACAAGCAGGTTACAGCGGCCTTTGTCCCAAATGCAGCCCTCCGGCACTTGAGTAACTACACATCCAAACATTCCCTGACGCAGCGTAAGCATTGCTGTCAGGGCATGATTGGATGTGCAGTTTTGCAAATGCCGGAGGGCTGCACTATGGACATGCCGGGGTGATTTTGACAAGAGGGAGTTTTGGGCAATACATCTCACCTGAGGTGGGTTGTCTGCTACATGGCAGAGGTTCAGGTCCACATCACAAGTAGGTTGCCCATGGTAGAGTTGGATAAACGGGTCCAATATTTGCGACAACCCAACAACAGGAAAAAACAGGGGGTAACAGGTCGTCAACAGGACGAAACTTGGAAAACAGGCCTGGGAAGGTGCGTCAACAGGACGTAAATCTCTGAAATACATAAATAAAGATTTTTTTTTAGAATATTACAATCTCAGTTTACACGATAATACAAATGTTACAAGTATACTCACAGGCAGTGGAAAAAAAGCTTTGGATCAATATCCGTCGGGAATCATCACCTTCGTCCATACCCACCGGCAGAGCAGAAGAACGGTTCCCGCATCGGAAAGCACTGCGACGAAGAGTCACCGGCAAACGGTTTGCGACACATATGTTGTGTAAAATACAACATGCATTTACCATGCCGCAAACCTTTGCCGGTGAGTACAAAAGAGCACCACCGGAAGTGTCTAAACATCTAAACCGGCTTTTAAGTACACCGAAGGCACGCTCAATTATTTGCCTCGATGCTTTGTGTGTCTCTTGGTAACGTTTTTCAGCTCTACCAACAGGATTAGACAATGGGGTCAAGAGGCACGATTTGTTGGGATAACCCGCATCGCCTATGGAAATGAAAAAAATGGTGGGTAATATAAAAATAAATAAATAAATAAATTAAAAAAAAAAAAACCCAATGAAAATAAATACCTAACAGCCAGCCACCCGGCATGTTTCCTGTTTCGAACTTCTCAAACAGTGATGACTGGCTTAGGATGAAGGAGTCGTGAGACGATCCAGGAAATCCCACAAAAATATAAAAAAATTTCATGTTGACATCACAGACCGCCTGTACATTCATGGAATTGAAATGTTTTCGGTTCCGAAAACATTCTTCCGAATTCCGTGGCGGTCTGATCTGCACGTGGGTACAGTCAATCGCGCCCAGAACATTGGGAAAATTGTATTTGGAAAAAAAGTTTAATTTGATCTCACGACATGCGCTGTCCGTATCTGGAAATGTGATGAACTGGATCGTCAATTTGCGTAAAGCCCTAATGACCTGGGTTATACAGCGCGACAGTGTCGACTGTGAAAAACCGCATGTTTGAGACAGTGTAGGCTGGAATGTGCCTGACGCCAAAAAATGTAACGTAGCCAGCAGTTTCTGGAAACCGCTGACTGCGCGATTGGTCCGTGCCCGAGGTTCCAGGTCGGCCTCCAACAGAGCGTACAGCGAATATATGTCGCGAGTCGATAAGCGATAATTTTGAATCACCTCGAACTCGCTGAGATCCTCCAGTTCACACCTAGTGCGATACTGGCGTGGACGTGGAAATGAAGAAACACGCAATACTGGCTCACCCAATGCAGACATTTGCTGACCTTGATCCTGATGTTCAGCAGCCCTTTCTTCCTCCATGCTTGCAGCCAGCATGAACATCACAATCTGGTCAGAAAAAGGATCCATTATTGTAGTCAGTACAAAAATAGGATATAAATGTGTTTTAAAACGCAGGGATTGTCCTAAAAAAACGATTCCACAAGAGAGCTGACTGTAATGGCTCCTCTCCCATGAGTCTCAAAAACGGGAGTGAGGAGATAGGAGGGGCTTTGCAGAAGTGTATCCTGGGTAAAACTGTGGAATCATGGGTACATTTCCCTCAGCAGAGTGAAGAAAAAAATATTCTTTAAAAAAAATCAATTAAATAATACTTGTGAGTCAAAAAAAGACAAACCAAGTAGATAATCCCTTCAAATATAAATAGATATGCTATTAGCAATCCAAAAAGCAAAAAAAAAAAAAATTTTGTAAAAATTTTTTATTAGATCCCGCCAGCAAAGTGAGGCGGACTGAAAATGACGAAATTGCTGTGGAAAAGCACTGTTGTCGAATCGACATTCTTCAATTGAATATACTTTTGTCGAAAAGCCGCATTTTGACCATTGCAGACATGTTGAATTTTGAAAATGTCGATTTGCAAAAAGTCGAATCTGAAACGGCAGGTATTTTGTCGAAAAGTACTGTATTGAATTGACGAATCCAATTCGACATGTTTTTTTTTGTCGAAAATGTCCCGTTTTTCGACTTTCGCATTAATTCGACCGCAATTGCATATACCCCTATGTGTTTTGGCGACGGTAAGTTTGTAACATCTCTGTCCTCTACCCCGTCACTGTGTCCGATAGTTTCTGGAGCACAGTCAGGAAAGGACTGAGGTACTGGTGTTGCGTAAATTTCCTTGCAGAAACTGATGCTGGCAACAGAAGGAAAACAGAATTTTCCCAATAAGGATTAAATAACATATTGCCAACCTAAGGCAACACCTTTATTCCTTGTTTCGAATTAGTGTTGGCCTGCCAAGACCGTAACCAAAGTGCCTGACGGCGCTATAATAGAGGTCGAAACTTGAGAACTTACCTGATTAACATCCGTAGATGCCATAGGCCCTCATTCCGAGTCGTTCGCTCGGTAAATTTCATCGCATCGCAGCGATTTTCCGCTTAGTGCGCATGCGCAATGTCCGCACTGCGACTGCGCCAAGTAAATTTGCTATGAAGTTAGTATTTTTACTCACGGCTTTTTCATCGCTCAGGCGATCGTAGTGTGATTGACAGGAAATGGGTGTTTCTGGGCGGAAACAGGCCGTTTTATGGGCGTGTGGGAAAAAACGCTACCGTTTCCGGAAAAAACGCAGGAGTGGCTGGAGAAACGGAGGAGTGTCTGGGCGAACGCTGGGTGTGTTTGTGACGTCAAACCAGGAACGACAAGCACTGAACTGATCGCAGATGCCGAGTAAGTCTGAAGCTACTCTGAAACTGCTAAGAAGTTTGTAATCGCAATATTGCGAATCTTTCGTTCACAATTTTAAGAAGCTAAGATTCACTCCCAGTAGGCGGCGGCTTAGCGTGAGCAACTCTGCAAAAATCGCCTTGCGAGCGAACAACTCGGAATGAGGGCCATAGCCAAATACTACCTGATTTGCAAATGTGATCTTTAGAAGTAAAATATGGCCTAAGGAACGACCCTGTTGTAGTTGTTAGTGAGCTGTGTCACCTCTGCAACTACTGCTATGGTAACACAAAGAGAAAAGGTCGCACAAGTCATTTCTATTTTTTCTAAATGGCCCCCTTAAATTTTTAAATTTTGTTCATGTGAATTGTCTTTTCAATGGGGGGTGCTACCACAGGCAAGATAGGGTAATATGTATACAGAAGAGAGAAAACAGAGTTGCCTTTTTGTGATGCACACTACTAATAATAAAAATTAACTTTTAATTTGTTTAAATAAAACCGTTGCGAAATATAAGGTAAAGTATAAAGAGATGAAAAGATAGAAAGAATCTTTAAAATATGACTTCCTGCACACAGGGCGTCCGCTGGGCTATAAGTTCTGTATGCCTGTATAGTATACAAATATCTGTACGTCTCTCCGTATTTGTAGGTAGACGTTATGTAATCTCCGGCAGTGATTCAAATCTTATTTCGTATTTTACCTTATATTTCACAACGGTTTTATTTATACAAATTAAAAGTTAATTTTTATTATTAGTAGTGTGCATCACAAAAAGGCAACTCTGTTTTCTCTCTTCTGTATACATACAGCTATGGTAACCCAACTCCAACTAAAGAAAGTCTAAGCAACACTGCTGCTGCATGTCTTCAGCAGGGCCCTTGGCTTACGCGGCGACGGTTGTTAAAGTGTCGATGCAGCTGAGAGTGGAATAGTTTATTAGAAAGTTTGAAACTAAAGAGTCTACCGGTGTGAAATTTCTGAGTAAGTTATCATGTGGTAATTAAACAGAAACAGCTTTGCACAGAAAGCATTTGGATGTAATAAAACCTTGTTTATTTCCTGATATAATCAGGTCTGGATTGACTGAATAAAGAAAAGCGTAAATTAAATTATGAGATACATGCTGCCTACTGTTATGATATGAACCATACATTCTAGAATAGTGTGAGCGCCGTGGCTGCTGAGACAGTGTTATTGTGAAACAGATTTTGCCGCCTCACGTTCTTTTCCGTGCAGCGGACAAATGTGATCTGAAATCAGCCATCGCACCTGCCAATATCATTTAAGGAGAATCAGAATAGAGGTCCTTATGTGGACCCATATGTACAAATTACTGTGTAAGTGTAAGCTGTCCCAGTTGTTATGCATACCGACAGACAGTAATACTGTGAAATAACGCAAAAATAGGATTTTATTACCTACCGGTAAATCCTTTTCTCTTAGTCCATAGAGGATGCTGGGGACTCCAAAAAGACCATGGGTTATAGACGGGATCCGCAGGAGACATGGGCACTTTAAGACTTTAAATGGGTGTGAACTGGCTCCTCCCTCTATGCCTCTCCTCCAGACCTCAGTTACAGGAACTGTGCCCAGGGAGACGGACATTTAGAGGAAAAGGGTTTTTTTAAACTAAGGGTGAGATACATTCCAGCTCACACCACAACACACCGTAAAACATGTTTTTTTAAGAAAATACCAGTTAACAGCATGAACCAAAAACAGCAACAGGCTGAACGTAACCGAAACGCAACCTTTGTGTAACAAAAGCAATAACTATCAACAAGTACTGCAGATAGAGTCTGCACTGGGACGGGCGCCCAGCATCCTCTACAGGCTAAGAGAAAAGGATTTACTGGTAGGTATTAAAATCCTATTTTCTCATACGTCCTAGAGGATGCTGGGGACACCAAAAGGACCATGGGGTTCTCCCGTTCCAGACCGGGCGGGAGAGTGCGGACGACTCTGCAGCACCGATTGAGCAAACATGAGGTCCTCATCAGCCGGGGTATCAAACTTGTAGAACTTAGCAAAAGTGTTTGAACCCGACTAAGTAGCTGCTCGGCAAAGTTGAACCGCCGAGACTCCTCGGGCAGCCGCCCAAGATGAGCCCACCTTCCTGGTAGAATGGGCCTTCACCGACTTTGGTAACGGCAATCCAGCCGTAGAATGAGCCTGCTGAATCGTAGTACAGATCCAGCGTGCAATAGTCTGCTTAGAAGCAGAAGACATTTTGTTGGGAGCATACAGGATAAACAGAGCCTCTGTTTTCCTAATCTGAGCCGTTCTGGCGACATAAATTTTCAAAGCTCTGACTACATCGAGAGACTTCGAATCAGCCAAGGCTTCAGTAGCCACAGGCACCACAATAGGTTGGTTGACGAGTTCTCAATTCCACTCTATCCACATGGAAGATCAAATAGGGGCTCTTGTGAGACAAAGCCGCTAATTCCGACACCCGCCTTGCGGACATCAAGGCCAAAAGCATGACCACTTTCCAAGTGAGAAATTTTAACTCAACCTTTCGTAAAGGTTCAAACCAGTGTGACATAAGAAACTGCAACACCACGTTAAAGCCCTATGGTGCCACTGGGGGCACAAATGGAGGTTGGATGTGCAGCACTCCTTTCACGAAAGTCTGAACCTCTGGAAGGGCGGCCAATTCTTTTTGAAAGAAAATTGATATGGCCGAAATCTGCACTTTAATGGAGCCTAACTTTAGGCCTGCATCCACACCTTCTTGCAAAATATGGAGAAAACGACCCAGTTGAAATTCTTCCGTAGGAGCCTTCTTGGATTCACACCATGACACATATTTTCTCCAAATACGGTGATAATGCTTCGCCGTTACTTCCTTTCTAGTTTTAAGTAGAGTGGGGATGACTTCACCGGGAATATCCTTTCGAGGTAGGATTTGGCGTTCAACCGCCACGCCGCCAAACGCAACCGCTGTAAGTCTTGGAACATGCACGGCCCTTGCTGTAACAGGTCCTCTCTTAGAGGAAGAGGCCAGGGATCTCCTATGAGTAATTCCTGAAGATACGGATACCAGGCCCTCCGTGGCCAATCTGGAACAATGAGTATTGCCTGAACCCTTATTCTTCTTATGATCCTTATCACCTTTGGAATGAGTGGAAGTGGAGGGAACACATATACCGACTGAAACACCCACGGTGTCACCAGGGCGTCCACTGCACTGGCTTGAGGGTCCCTCGACCTGGAACAATATCTCTGAAGCTTCTTGTTGAGGCGAGACGCCATCATGTCTATTTGAGGAATTCCCCAATGATCCGTCACATCTGCAAAGACTTCTTGATGAAGACCCCACTCTCCTGGATGGAGGTCGTGTCTGCTGAGGAAGTCTGCTTCCCAGTTGTCCACGCCCGGAATGAAGACTGCTGACAGAGCGCTTGCATGTTTTTCCACCCAGCTGAGAACTTTTGTGGCCTCCGCCATCGCCGCTCTGTTCTTTGTTCCACCCTGGCGGTTTATGTACGCCACTGCTGTTATGTTGTCCGACTGAATCAGGACGGGCAGACCGCGAATATAATATTCCGCTTGTAGAAGGCCGTTGTAGATGGCTCTTAATTCCGGAATGTTTATGTGCAGAAAAGCTTCCTGGCTTGACCATTTTCCCTGGAAATTTTCCCCCTGTGTGACTGCTTCCCAGCCTCGGAGACTAGCATCCGTGGTCACCAGGACCCAAACCTGGATCCCGAACCTGCGTCCCTCTAGGAGGTGAGAACTTTGGAGCCACCACAGGAGAGATACTCTGGTCCTAGAAGATAGGCTTATTTTCCGGTGCATGTGCAGGTGAGACCCGGACCACTTGTCCAACAGGTCCCACTGAAACACCCTGGCAATACCTGCCAAACTGAATGGCTTCGTAGGCTGCCACCATCTTCCCCAGCACCCGAGTGCATTGATGAATCAACACTCTTGCCGGTTTCAGAATCTCCTTGACCATGATTCTGGATTTCCAGAGCTTTTTCCCCTGAGAGAAACACTCTCTGCAGTTCCGTGTCCAGGATCATGCCCAAGAATGACAGCCGTGTTGTCGGAACCAACTGTAACCGTGTCCAGGATCATGCCCAAGAATGACAGCCGTGTTGTCGGAACCAACTGTGACTTTGGAAAATTTAGGATCCAACCATGTTGTTGCAGGACTGTCAGGGAGAGCGCAACGTTTCTTAGTAACCGCTCCTTTGATCTTGCCTGAAGAGTTGAAGATGTGCCCCCACCGGTGCGGACTCCAGCAGCAGAGCCCCAGCATCATTTGGTGGATTAGGTAGGGGCCGGGGAGGACATCTGCTCTTGGCCGCAAGGAAGGAGGACCCTCGTCCTTTTTTGAATTTATTAGACCGAAAGGACTGCATCTGATAAAGAGGCATTTTCTTTTGTTGTGCAGGGACATACGGTAGAAAAGATGACTTACCCGCAGTAGCTGTAGATACCGGGTACGCGAGGCCCTCGCCAAACAAAACACCGCCTTTATACGGCAGAGACTCCATAGCCTTCTTAGAGTCAGCATCACCATTTCATTGATGAGTCCATAATGCTCTCCTAGCCGAGATTGAAAATGGCATTGGCCCTTGATCCCAAGAGGCCAATATCTCTCGCAGCCTCCTTTAGATAGACTGCAGCGTCCCTGATATGACCCAGTGTCAAGAGAACGCTATCCCTGTGCAGGGTGTCCCATTCAGATGATAAGTTATCTGCCCACTTTTCAATTGCACTACTCACCCATGCCGATGCCACGTCAGGTCTGAGCAGCATACCCGTAGTGACAAATAGATTTCAAAGTAGTTTCCTGCTTACGATCCGCAGGATCCTTTAGGGCCACCGTGTCAGGGGACGGAAGCGCCATCTTCTTGGACAGCCGTGCTAGAGCCTTGTCCACATTGGGGGTTGACTCCCACTTTTCACTATCCTCAGAGGGGAACGGGTATGCCATAATAATTCTCTTGGGAATCAGCAACTTTTTGCCAGGAATTTCCCAAAGAAAAAAAGAGCGTTCAGTTCATGAGAGGGAGGAAACATTACCACGTTTCTTTCCTTTAAACATACAGACTCTTGTCTCAGGAACAGCAGGGTCTTCTGTCTTTTATTGCCACAATCATGTACTGAATGCTCTCAGCCAGTTTAGGAAGGATTCAACCAGGCATCACTATAGTCGACACTGGAATCCGAATCCGTGTCGGTATCTGTGTCTGCTATTTGGGTAAACGACCGTTTCTGTGACCCTGAGGGAGTCTGCGTTAGGGAAAAGGCATCTTCTATATATTGTCTCCATGTTTTGTTCTGAGCCTCAGATTTATCCAATCTCTTATTTAGTAAAGCCACATTTGCATTCAAGACACTCCACATATTTACCCAATCAGCAGTCGGCGATGCTGACAGATTCACACCCCCTGATTTTTGATAGCAACTGGGCAAAACCATGTGCACTGCAGGGGAGGCAGATATAACATGTGCAGAGAGAGTTAGATTTGGGTGTGGTGTGTTCAATCTGCAATCTAATTTGCAGTGTAAAAATAAAGCAGCCAGTATTTACACTGCACAGAAATAAAATAACCCACCCAAATCTAACACTTTCTGCACATGTTATATCTGCCTCGCCTGCAGTGCACATGGTTTTGCCCAGATGCTATAAAAAATCCTGCTGCAATCAACTTGGAATTACCCCCTCTGTTCTGTCCCCACTCCAGCCTCCTCCTGGGAAGAACATTCAGCCTCAGACATGTCGACACACTCGTACCGACACCCACTATCACACTGGGCTATAGGGGACAGACCCACAATAAGGCCTATTAGAGAAACATAAGGGAGTTTGCCAGCTCACACCCAGCGCCTATCTCGGTCTGAAAGTATATGTAATGCCCCAGACCAGTCAGCGCTGTTTATAAATAATAATTCAACACCAAATCTGTGACACCCCCGCCCCCCCGTTTAGCACCCTGTTACTTGTGACAGAAGTGTAGGAGGCAAGGACCAGCGTCTCTGAAGCTCACTGTGAAGAGAAAATGGCGCTAATTAGAGTGGGGAGGACCAAGCCCTGTCCCCTTAATGGTGCGCTTATGTCCCGTTATTTTTTTATACTGGCGGGGGCCCGTATACAGTGCCTATGCACTGTATGTCACTTTTGCCAGGCTGAAATTGGAGGTTTTAATGCTGTCCAGGGCGCCCCCCCTGCGCCCTGCACCCATGTAGTGCCGCTTGTGTGTGGGAGCAATGGCGCGCAGCGCAACCGCTGCACGGTACCTCTGAGACTGAAGTCTTCTGCCGTCTTTACTGAAGTCTTCGGTACTTCGGTTACTCACATGGCTTCTGTCTTCTGGCTCTGTGAGGGGGGGGGGGGGGGGGGGACAGGGACCGCGCAGCTCCGGGAACGAGCAGCTAGGCTATACCAAGTGATCAGACCATCTGGAGCTAATGGTGTCCAGTAGCCTAAGAAGCAGAGCCTTTAACTCACAAAAGTAGGTCTGCTTCTCTCCCCTCAGTCCCACGAAGCAGGGAGCCTGGTACCAGCAGTGCTCCCTGAAAATAATAAACCTAAATAAAGTATTTTCCAGACTCAGGAGAGCTCCCCTGTTGTGTGTCCAGTCTCTCTGGGCACAGAATCTAACTGAGGTCTGGAGGAGGGGCATAGAGGGAGGAGCCAGTTCACACCCATTTTAAGTCTTAAAGTGCCCATATCTCCTGCGGATCCCGTCTATACCCCATGGTATTTTTGGAGTCCCCAGCATCCTTTAGGACGTATGAGAAATAACATAATTGTGCTTGAGTGTTACTGTATGTTACCTACTGATAAAAACGAGATTTATGGTAAGAACTTACCGTTGTTAAATCTCTTTCTGCGAGGTACACTGAGCTCCACAAGGAATAACATCGGAGTGTAGAGTAGGATCTTGATCCGAGGCACCAACAGGCTCAGAGCTTTATACTGTTCCCAAGATGCACAGCGCTGCCTCCTCTATAACCCCGCCTCCATGCCAGTGAGCTCAGTTTAGTAAACCAGCCCAATGCAGTAGCAGGTACAAGAAACGACAACCGCTCGTAGCCAACTACACCACACACTCACCGCAGGAGAGGGTGTCAGCAGCTATGCCAATACCAACCCAAAAAAGCTAAGTGTGTCAGGGTGGGCGCCTTGTGGAGCCCAGTGTACCTCGCAGAAAGAGATTTAACAACGGTAAGTTCTTACCATAAATCTCGTTTTCTGCTGAGGGGTACACTGGGCTCCACAAGGAATAACGGTGGTCATTCCGAGTTGTTCGCTCGCAAGCTGCTTTTAGCAGCTTTGCACATGCTAAGCCGCCGCCTACTGGGAGTGAATCTTAGCTTATCAAAATTGCGAACGAAAGATTCGCAATATTGCGAAAAGACTTCTCTGTGCAGTTTCTGAGTAGCTCGAGACTTACTCTTCCAGTGCGATCAGTTCAGTGCTTGTCGTTCCTGATTTGACGTCACAAACACACCCAGCGTTCGCCCAGCCTCTCCTCCGTTTCTCCAGCCACTCCCGCGTTTTTCCCAGAAACGGTAGCGTTTTTTCAAACACTCCCATAAAACGGCCTGTTTCCGCCTAGAAACACCCACTTCCTGTCAATCACATTACGATGACCAGAACGAAGAAAAAACCTCGTAATGCCGTGAGTAAAATACCAAACTGCATAGCAAATTTACTTGGCGCAGTCGCTGGCGAACATTGCGCATGCGCAGTTAGCGGAAAATCGCTGCGATGCGAAGAAAATTACCGAGCGAACAACTCGGAATGACCACCAACATCGGGGATGTCCTAAAGCAGTTCCTTATGGGAGGGGACGCACTGTAGCGGGCACAAGAACCCGTCGTCCAAAGGAAGCATCCTGGGAAGCAACAGTATCAAAGACATAGAACCTAATAAACGTGTTCCCCGAGGACCACGTAGCCGCCTTGCACAATTGTTCAAGGGTCGCACCATGGTGGGCCGCCCAAGAAGGTCCAACCAACCGAGTAGAAAGGGCTTTGATGGTAACAGGAACCGGACGACCGGCCTGTACATAAGCATGTGCAATCACCATTCTAATCCATCTGGCCAATGTCTGCTTAGTAGCAGGCCAGCCACGTTTGTGAAAACCAAACACCACAAAAACAGAATCGGATTTTCTAATGGAGGAAGTTTTCTTCACGTAGATACGGAGAGCCCGTACCACATCCAAAGACCGCTCTTTGGAAGACTACTCAGGAGAATAAAAGGCCGGAACCACAATCTTCTGGTTAAGGTGGAAAGAAGACACCACCTTGGGTAAATAACCTGGGTGTGTCCGAAGAACCGCCCGGTCACGGTGAAAAATTAAATAGGGGGACTTATAGGATAAGGCACCAAAGTCCGAGACCCTTCTAGCTGAAGCAATAGCCAGCAAAAACAACACCTTAAGGGAAAGCCACTTAAGGTCAGCAGAGGTAAGAGGCTCAAACGGAGACTCTTGTAAGGCCTCCAAAACCACCGACAGATCCCAAGGGGCTACAGGTGGCACATAAGGAGGCTGAATCCTCAGCACACTTTGGGTGAAAGTATGGACATCAGGCAGGGTAGCGATCTTTCTCTGAAACCAAACCGACAAGGCCGAGATGTGAACCTTGAGGGAGGCCAGACACAGGCCTAAATCCAGGCCTTGCTATAGAAAGGTCAATAATTTGGCCGTACTAAACTTGAAAACGTCATGATTGTGAGACGCACACCAAGTAAAGTAAGCATTCCAGACCCTATGGTATATCCGAGCAGAAGCCAGCTTACGGGCCTTCAACATAGTTTGAACGACCGCCTCAGAAAAACCCTTGGCCCTCAGGACAGAAGCTTCAAGAGCCATGCCGTCAATGTCAGATGGGCCAAATCCTGGTAAACACAAGGGCCCTGAACGAGGAGGTCTGGTCGTTGAGGAAGTAGAAGAGAACGATCCAACGAGAGACCCTGTAGATCAGCGAACCAGTGCCGCCTGGGCCACGCTGGAGCGACTAGAAGTAGGTTTCCTCCTTCTTGCTTGAACTTCTGTATTAATCTGGGCCGGAGAGACACCGGAGGGAACACATACGGCAGCCGAAAGTTCCACGGGATTGATAGAGCATCCACGAATCCTGCTTGAGGATCCCTTGTCCGTGCTCCAAAGACCAGAACCTTGTGATTGTGTCGAGACGCCATCAGGTCCACATCTGGGAGACCCCACTTGTCCACGAGAAGTTGAAACACCTCCGGATGTAGGCTCCACTCTCCGGCGTGCACGTCCTGACGACTGAGATAGTCCGCCTACCAGTTCAGAACGCCCGGAATGATCACTGCTGATATGGCCGGCAGATGGCGTTCTGCCCACTAAAGAATCCTTGATACTTCCCTCATTGCCATGCGGCTTTGAGTGCCGCCCTGATGATTGATGTACGCTACCATGGTGGCGTTGTCCGATTGTACTTGAACAGGTCTGCTCTGTATCAGATGCAGGGCCATTGTCAACGCTTTGAACACTGCCCGCAGTTCCAGAATGTTTATCGGGAGTAGAGACTCCTCCTCGGTCCACCGACCATGGAGAGAGTGTTGTTCCAACACCGCGCCCCAAACTCTCAGACTGGCATCCGCTGTCAGCAGGACCCAGTTGGATATCCTAAAGGGACGGCCCCCGCTCAATCGCTGGTCCTGAAGCCACCAACTCAGGGACAGACGGACCTCCGGAGATAGGGAAATCATGTGAGATCTGATCCGGTGAGACAGGCCATCCCACTTGGACAGAATCAACTTCTGCAGAGGGCGAGAATGGTATTGAGCATACTCCACCATGTCGAAAGCCGACACCATGAGACATAGCACTTGCATCGCCGAATGGATCGATAATTGCGGACGGGATAGGAAGCATCGGATCTTGTCCTGAAGCTTCAGGACTTTCTCCTGAGACAGGAACAACCGCTGGTTGTGGGTGTCCAATAATGCTCCCAGGTGTACCATGCTCCGAGCCGGAACCAGGGAGGATTTCTTCCAGTTGATCAGCCATCCGTGGGCATGCATGCACTGGATTGTCAAATCGAGGTGACACAGGAGAAGTTCCGGGGAATTCGCCAGGATCAACAAATCACCTAGGTATGGTAGTATCCTGACCCCCTGACGGCATAGAGTGGCCGTCATTACCGCCATAACCTTGGTGAAGACATGCATTGTCAAACAAAAAGGTAACGCCCAAAATTGGTAATGAAGGTTGCCCACTGCAAACCGCAGGTAGTGTTGATGAGATACCGCAATAGGAATATGTAGGTAGGCATCCTGTATGTCCATGGAGACCATATAGTCCCCAGGCTCCATGGCCAGAACATTAGAGGGCAGCGTTTCCATACGGAACTTGGAAATTCGCATATGCTTGTTCAAGGACTTCAGATTGAGAATGGGCCGCGAGGACCCGTTCGGTTTCGGGACTAGAAACAGCGGTGAATAGAACCCCTTGCCCCTCTGAATCAGAGGCAACTGTACCACCACTCCGAGTGCAACGTGTTTGCTTTTGCCAGATTCAGAGGCACATCTGTTAGGCAAAATCGATGAGGGGGGCGATTCTTGAAGGGTATGGCGTAACCTCGAGCAACGACTTCCCTCACCCAGGTATCCGAAGTGGTCTTCGACTATTCCTGGGTTAATTCTAGGAGTCGGCCCCACACCCTGGGATCCCCCAGAGGGAGGCCTGCCCCGTCATGCGGTCGGCTTATCAGTTTTTGAAGCTGGCTGACGGGCGGCCCAAGCACGCTGCGGTCTGGGCTTGGCAGGCCTGGAAGCACGGGCTTGCTTTGGGTACGCCAGGAGCCGTACTAGGTAGGCAAGCTGTTTTAGCAGTAGCCAGATCAGCCACAATCTTATTGAGGTCTTCACTAAAGAAAATGTCTCCCTTGAAAGGAAGTACCTCCAGGGTCTTTCTGGAATCCAAATCCACCGACCAGGATCTCAACCAAAGGATACGTCTGGACAAAACGTACGCATTAGCGGCCTTGGCCGCAAGCACCCCGGCATCGGAGGCCGCCTCCTTAAGGTACAGAGAAGCCGTGGCAATATATGAGAGACATTGTCAAGCATGCTCAGATGCATCAGAATGCAGTTCAGCCTAGAGTTCCTGAGCCCACGCTTCAACAGCTTCAGCAGCCCAAGTCGCTGCAATTGTTGGCCTTTATACAGACCCAGAAAGGGTATAATTCGCTTTTAAACAGCCCTCCACCCGACGATCCGTCGGTTCCTTCAGAGAGGTGACGGTAGTTACTGGCAGGGCAGAGGAAACAACCATACGCGCCACATGAGAATCTATAGGTGGAGGGGTTTCCCAATTTTTACACACTTCCGCAGAGAGAGGATAGCGAGCCAACAGTCTCTTATTCGGTGTAAACTTTGTCCCCGGATTTTCCCAGAATTCCTGACGTATGTCAATCAGGTGTTTAGAGTAGGGTAGAACCTGCTTAACCACCTTCTTACGCTTAAACCTATCAGGCTCAGAATCATGAGCCACCTGAAGAATGAGACGTATCGACTCAATCAAATCCGAGACATCCACAGACGATTTCCCCTCCCCATCTGAAATATCAGCGTCAGCATCAGTGTCCGAGGGGTCAGTATAAGCACCGTTCTCCTCGGAGGACGTGTCAGTTAGGGACGCAGATCGGGAGGAGGTAATGGCCCTTTTAGAAGACGACTTAGTGTTATGCGGGCGAGAGTGACCCTTAGATTTGGACATGGATTGTTCAAATGCTGTAACTGAGTGGAAAGCTGATCCTCCCATGGCGGGTTCACAGCAGGTACCATAATCTGCAGTAGCGGCACAGGTGGTCCCACAGGGGGCGTTAATTTAGTTACAAGCGTGTTTAACAATGTGGAAAATGTAGCCCAAGGTGGTTCTTGTGATGCCCCGAGTGCTACCGACCCACTGGGGGGCAAGGAAGCCCATCAACCTGAACTCTAAGCTGCTAAATTATCCTCCATTCCGTCAGTGGCCTTACTACCACGCAGTATGGGAGAGGCCCCAACATCGTTGCCATGTGTAGCAGACATAACAATGCGCACAGTAATGGGCAACCCGGTACAAAAAAAATTTTTTATTTTTTTTTGTAGCAGCACTATACCTAATAAGAACTCTCAGAGAAACAGCCTAAGCTGGCACAGACCGAGTGCTCAATAGGAATAGAACATATGGTGACTATAATTCACAAACAAAAAATACTCCAGCAGTATATCTTGTGAAACAATCCTATATTATCATCAGAGAAAACCTGAAACACTTGGTCCCCACAGGTAAAGTAATAATAGGATTTTGGTACCTACCGGTAAATCCTTTTTATCGTAGTCCATAGAGGATCCTAGGGTCCACATTAGTACCATGGGGTATAGACGGGTCCACCAGGAGCCATTGGCACTTTAAGAGTTTAAGAGTGTGGGCTGGCTCCTCCCTATATGCCCCTCCTACCAGACTCAGTCTAGGAACTGTGCCCGAGGAGACGACATACTTCGAGAGAAGGACTTAACACAGATAGTGGTGAGATTCATACCAGCTCACACATACAAGGTACGTCAAGTCAACTAACTTGAACTAATCAGCAACCGGATGAAACATTACTTCCCCAGTAACTATGCAGTACTCAACAAAACGAAGTGGTACTGAACCAAATAACATATGCAGGAAAACGAAGCGCTGGGTGGGCGCCCAGCATCCTCTTCGGACTACGAGAAAAGGATTTACCGGTAGGTACCAAAATCCTATTTTCTCTAACTTCCTAGAGGATGCTGGGGTCCACATTAGTACCATGAGGATGTACCAAAGTTCCCAGAACAGGAGGGAGAGCGCGGAGACTCCTGCAGAACTGATTGACCGAACTTCAGATCATCAGAGGCCAAAGTATCGAACTCGTAGAACCGTGCAAACGTGTTCGACGCCGACCAAGTTGGTGCTCGGCAAAGCTGCATTGCCGAGACACCCCGGGCAGCCGCCCAGAAGACCACACCTTACGCGTAGAGTGGGCCTTAACAGATTTTGGACACGGCAGTCCTGCCGTAGAATAGGCGTGCTGGATAGTGAACCTAATCCAGCGAGAAATAGACTGCTTAGAAGCAGGACACCCAATTTTCTTGGGATCGTACAGGACAAATAAAGAGTCCGAGTTCCTGTGACGAAAAGTTCTCTTCATATAAACCTTCAGATCCCTCACAACATCAAAGGACCTTGAAGTAATCGAGGGGTCAGTAGCCACTGGCACCAAAATAGGTTGGTTGATATGAAATGCCGACATAACCTTTGAAAGGAACTGCTGACGAGTCCGGAGCTCAGCTCTATCCTCATGGAAGACCAAGTAAGGGCCTTTGAATGACAAAGCCCCCAGCTCAGAAACACGCCTAGCAGAAGCTAGGGCCAACAAAGTGACCACCTTCCATGTAAGAAATTTGAGCTCCACCTCCTGTAGAGGCTCAAACCAATTAGACTGGAGAAACTGCAACGCAGCACCACGTTAAGGTCCCAAGGCGCCGTAGGTGGTACAAAGGGAGGCTGGATATACAGAACCCCCTTCAAAAAGTTCTGAACCTCCGGGAGGGCAGCCAATTGCTTCTGATAGAAAATGGACAGGGCTGAAATCTGGACCTTCACAGATCCCAATCTCAGCCCCAATTAATAATGTCAAATATTACCTTTAAACACACAGCTATATATCACAACCGTTGAGCCGCTATGGCTGCTAGACCACGTGCACGTGTTACGCACTTTGCACGCTAGTTGCGTATGGAGTACCGTACGTGGTACGCACTTGGCGTACGCACGCTGCGCTGAGTGTACGGAATACACACAGCGAGCGTACACACAGTCGATAACCGTTAAACCTTATTATTAAAACCACAGTAAGAATATGATTATGCTCTAGACCAGCGGTGGCCAACCCGCGGCTCTCGAGCCGCATGCGGCTCTTTCATCCTCTGCATGCGGCTCAATGCGCTCCCGGCCACCGCTGCCCGACACACCAGACTCGCAGCAGCAGGTCTCCAGCGGCGGTGTGTATCTTCAATTCTGCGGCGGCCCGTGAGCCAATGAGAGCTCGCGGACCGGCAGCTAAGGCTCCTGATTGGCTGCCGGTCAGCGAGCTCTGATTGGCTCACGGGACGGCGCCGAATTGAAGATACACAGCGCCGCCAGAGACGGAGGGGTAAGAGAGGCGCGCGCTGCGCTCTCCTTCCCCCCACAGTGGCGCGGTAAGCAGCACTTTGTTTTTTTGTTTTTTTTTGGAGGGGGGGAGTGAGGCACTGTGGCGGCATATGTATCAGCACTGTGGGAGGCACTGTGGGGACATCTGTATCTGGCACTGTGGGGGCATATCTGGCACTGGGGGCGTATATGTATCTGGCACTGTGGTGGCACCCATTTTTTGGCATTTTTATATGTATGTGGCACTGTACAACATGACTAAACAGGGTTATGACACAAGGTCACACTCCTACAAACATCATACCGAAAGGCGTGTGCACAAAAATGGGGCGTGGCTTTGTGACAACTAGGCCACCCCCCCATTTTTGCGCGCGCACCTTAGGCGCGTGCATGATAGTGGCTCTTGCGCTTGCCTATGGATCTTTTCTGGCTCTTTGCCTCCAACTGGTTGGCCACCCCTGCTCTAGACCTTAATAGCCAAATACTGTAATGATGTAACGCTTAAAACCTTTAACAACGTTACACTGTATGAGCGATTAAGATGCTAAAAGAGCCCTTTGCGTAGGAGTGAAAACACAAAACTTGATTTGGATTTAAAAACCACAACAGCTCTAACCCTGCCGTGGATGATTTAGAGAAAAAGGGAAAAACACAATACAAGTTATACACTACAAACTAACAGGGAAATCGAAACAGAATAACGAAGAATAATATGAACAATAGCGAACGATCGCAAACACAAGCAAACAGAATGAGAACAGATGGCAAACAGAAAAGGATAACAAAATGGCTACAGAGAAAAATACATACGTGGGGATGATACGCAAGCGCGTCCTGGATCCAGCCCTAAGCATTCAGAGAGAAAGCCTTCAGAGAGAGTGAGTGACTGGCCAGGCAATGGTGGTCTTTATATACACAATATACATTCACAATACAATGGTCCCTATAATCTCATTGTTCATTGGACACAGGAATGTGTCTCCACATTATGGCGAAGGTCATAGGTGGATTTGAACAGGTGGGCTGTGTCTTTCCCCAACTGCTCAGGTGGGAGGTATCCTCAGGATTCCCGCCACATGTGTAATAAACAGCAAATACAGTTAATGTCCATATTCTACTTTTGCACATAACTATACGCAGGAGCGAGCGATCCTTTCCTAACTAGCATCGGAATATTACCCATAAAATACCCTACAGCTGGATACTAGACACCACCGTTCAACTTTTATCTGACCCTCCCTATCATGCAAAGAGGAATCCCTCTGTCCAGGAACCGTTTAAACTAAACATACTTGCTGACATTGTCAAGGGGAATATTAACTATAAAATACGCTATTTGGGTTAAATATGTTATGATCGTGTCGCACGCTACATGCTCACAAACTCTACCGTAAATGCGCATACCACGCGCCAAAGCGCATGGCCGTAGAAGCTCCATTGCGCAAAGTGCGAATATGCGTACGCACGGCAGAGAATCATGATATTTTTCGACTTTGACAGTCCACCCTTTGGCAGTCAACAATAACTGCCACTTATCTAAACAATTAAGCAGAAAAAATAAGAATTTACTCACCGGTAATTCTATCGCTCGTAGTCCGTAGTGGATGCTGGGTACTCCGTAAGGACCATGGGGAATAGCGGGCTCCGCAGGAGACTGGGCACTCTAAAAGAAAGATTAGGTACTATCTGGTGTGCACTGGCTCCTCCCTCTATGCCCCTCCTCCAGACCTCAGTTAGGGAAACTGTGCCCGGAAGAGCTGACATGACTAGGAAAGGATTTGGAATCCAGGGTAAGACTCATACCAGCCACACCAATCACACCGTACAACTTGTGATAACTATACCCAGTTAACAGTATGAAACAATAATGAGCCTCATTAACAGATTGCTCATAACAAAACCCTTTAGTTACGCAATAACTATATACATGTATTGCAGAAAGTCCGCACTTGGGACGGGCTCCCAGCATCCACTACGGACTACGAGAAATAGAATTACCGGTGAGTAAATTCTTATTTTCTCTGATGTCCTAGTGGATGCTGGGTACTCCGTAAGGACCATGGGGATTATACCAAAGCTCCCAAACGGGCGGGAGAGTGCATATGACTCTGCAGCACCGAATGAGCAAACTCAAGGTCCTCCTCAGCCAGGGTATCAAACTTGTAGAATTTTGCAAATGTGTTTGAACCCGACCAAGTAGCAGCTCGGCAAGTTGTAAAGCCGAGACCCCTCGGGCAGCCACCCAAGAAGAGCCCACTTTCCTCGTGGAATGAGCTTTTACAGATTTAGGATGCGGCAGTCCAGCCGCAGAATGTGCAAGTTGAATCGTGCTACAGATCCAGCGAGCAATAGTCTGCTTTGAAGCAGGAGCACCCAGCTTGTTGGGTGCATACAGGATAAATAGCGAGTCAGTTTTCCTGACTCTAGCCATCCTGGAAACATAGATTTTCAGGTCCCTGACTACGTCCAGCAACTTGGAATCCTCCAAGTCCCGAGTAGCCGCAGGCACAACAATAGGTTGGTTCAAATGAACGCTGATACCACCTTAGGAGAAATTGGGGACAAGTCCTCAATTCCGCCCTATCAATATGGAAAATCAGATAAGGGCTTTTACATGACAAAGCCGCCAATTCTGATACACGCCTGGCCGAAGCCAAGGCCAGCAGCATGACCACTTTCCACGTGAGATATTTTAGCTCCACGGTTTTAAGTGGCTCAAACCAATGCAACTTTAGGAAATCCAACACTACGTTGAGATCCCAAGGTGCCACTGGAGGCACAAAGGGGTGCTGAATATGCAGCACTCCTTTAATAAAAGTCTGAACTTCAGGCAGTGAAGCCAGTTCTTTTTGGAAGAAAATCGACAGAGCCAAAATCTGGACCTTAATGGGACCCAATTTGAGGCCCCTAGTCACCCCTGACTGTATGAAGTGCAGAAATCGACCCCGCTGAAATTCCTCCATTGGGGCCTACCTGGCCTCACACCAAGCAACATATTTCCGCCATATGCGGTGATAATGTTTTGCTGTCACATCCTTCCTAGCTTTAATCAGCGTAGGAATGACTTCCTCCGGAATGCCATTTTCCTTTAGGATCCAGTGTTCAACCGCCATGCCGTCAAACGCAGCCGCGGTAAGTCTTGGAACAGACAGGGCGCCTGCAGTAGCAGGTCCTGTCTGAGCGGCAGAGGCCATGGGTCCTCTGAGATAATTTCTTGAAGTTCAGGGTACCAAGCTCTTCTTGGCCAATCCGGAACAATGAGTATAGTTCTTACTCCTCTCCTTCTTATTATCCTCAGTACCTTGGGTATGAGAGGAAGAGGAGGGAACACATAAACTGACTGGTACACCCACGGTGTCACTAGAGCGTCCACAGCTATCGCCTAAGGGTCCCTTGACCTGGCGCAATATCTTTTTAGCTTTTTGTTGAGGCGGGACGCCATCATGTCCACCTGTGGCAGTTCCCAACGGTTCACAATCAGCTGGTAGACTTATGGATGAAGTCCCCACTCTCCCGGGTGGAGGTCGTGCCTGCTGAGGAAATCTGCTTCCCAGTTGTCCACTCCCGGAATGAACACTGCTGACAGTGCTATCACGTGATTCTCTGCCCATCGAAGAATCCTTGTGGCTTCTGCCATTGCCACCCTGCTTCTTGTGCCGCCCTGGCAGGTTACATGGGCGACTGCTGTGATGTTGTCTGACTGAATCAGAGCCGGTTGGTTTTGAAGCAGGGGTTCTGCTTGACTCAGGGCGTTGTAAATGGCCCTTAGTTCCAGAATATTTATGTGTAGGGAAGTTGTCCTTGGAAGTTTCTTCCCTGGGTGACTGCCCCCCAACCTCGGAGGCTTGCATCCGTGGTCACCAGGACTCAGTCCTGTATGCCGAATCTGCGGCCTTCGAGCAGATGAGCACTCTGCAGCCACCACAGCAGAGACACCCTGGCCATCGGGGACAGGGTGATTAACCGATGCATCTGGAGATGCGATCCGGACCACTTGTCCAACAGATCCCACTGGAAGATCCTTGCATGGAATCTGCCGAAGGGAATTGCTTCGTAAGAAGCTACCATCTTTCCCAGGACTCGCGTGCAGTGATGCCCCGACACCTGCTTTGGTTTCAGGAGGTCCCTGACCAGAGATGATAATTCCTGGGCCTTCTCCTCAGGGAGAAATATCTTCTTCTGTTCTGTGTCCAGAATCATGCCCAAGAACAGCAGACGCGTCACAGGAATCAGCTGCGACTTTGGAATATTCAGAATCCAGCCGTGCTGATGCAGCACTTCCTGAGATAGTGCTACGCTGACTAGCAACTGCTCTTTGGACCTCGCCTTTTATAAGGAGATCGTCCAAGTACGGAATAATCATGACTCCCTTCTTTCGGAGGAGCATCAGCATTTCGGCCATTACCTTGGTAAATACCCGTGGTGCCGTGGACAGACCAAACTGCAACGTCTGGAATTGGTAATGACATTCCTTGATGTCCAATGACATCATAAAATCTATCTTGAACTTGAACTTTTTATATAAATGTTCAAGGATTTTAAATTTAGAATGGGTCTCACCGAACCGTCTGGTTTCGGTACCACAAACATTGTGGAATAGTAACCCCGTCCCTGTTGAAGGAGGGGTACCTTGATTATCACCTGCTGAAGATACAGCTTGTGAATTGCCGCCAGTACTACTTCCCTTTCTCCGAGGGCAGCAGGCAAGGCAGATTTAAGGTAACGGCGAGGGGGAGTCGCCTCGAACTCCAGCTTGTATCCCTGTGATACTACTTTCAGAACCCAGGGATCCACCTGTGAGCGAGCCCACTGGTCGCTGAAGTTCTGGAGATGCGACCCCAACGCACCTGGCTCAGCCTGTGGAGCACGAGCGTCATGCGGTGGACTTAGAGGAAGCGGGGGAAGATTTTTGATCCTGGCAACTGGCTGTCTGGTGCAGCTTTTTCCCTCTTCCCTTGCCTCTGGTCAGAAAGGAAGCGCCTTTGACCCGCTTACTTTTCTGAGGCCAAAAGGACTGTACCTGATAATACGGTGCTTTCTTAGGCTGTGAGGGAATCTGAGGTAAAAACGTTGACTTCCCAGCTGTTGCTGTGGATACGAGGTCTGAGAGACCATCCCCAAACAATTCCTCACCCTTATAAGGCAGAACCTCCATGTGCCTTTTAGAATCAGCATCACCTGTCCACTGCCGGGTCCATAATACCCTCCTGGCAGAAATGGGCATTGCATTAATTCTGGATGCCAGCTGGCAAATATCCCTCTGTGCATCTCTCATATATAAGACAACGTCTTTAATATGCTCTATGGTTAGCAAAATAATAACCCTGTCGAGGGTATAAATATTATCTGACAGGGTATCAGACCACGCTGCAGCAGTACTACACCTCCATGCTGAGGCAATTGCGGGTCTCAGTATAGTACCTGAGTGTGTATATACAGACTTCAGGATCGCCTCCTTCTTTCTATCAGCAGGCTCCTTCAAGGCGGCCGTATCCTGAGACGGCAGTGCCACCTTTTTTGACAAGCGTGTGAGCGCCTTATCCACCCTAGGGGATATCTCCCAACGTGACCTATCCTCTGGCGGGAAAGGGTACGCCATCAGTAACTTTTTAGAAATTACCCGTTTCTTACCTGGGGAAGCCCACGCTTCTTCACACACATCATTCAACTCATCTGATGGGGGAAAGAACACTGGCTGCTTTTTCTCCCCAAACATAATACCCCTTTTTGGTGGTACTTGGGTTAATGTCATAAATGTGTAACACATTTTTTATTGCCTTAATCATGCAACGGATGCCCCTAGTGGATTGTGTATATGTCTCATCGTCGTCGACACTGGAGTCAGACTCCGTGTCGACATCTGTGTCTGCCATCTGTCTGCCATCTGAGGTAGCGGGCGTTTTTGAGCCCCTGATGGCCTTTGAGACGCCTGGGCAGGCGCGGGCTGAGAAGCCGGCTGTCCCACGGCTGTTACGTCATCCAGCCTTTTATGTAAGGAGTTGACACTGTCGGTTAATACCTTCCACATATCCACCCACTCTGGTGTCGACCCCGCAGGGGGTGACATCACATTTATCGGCACCTGCTCAGCCTCCACCTAAGCCTCCTCATCAAACATGTCGACACAGCCGTACCGACACACCGCACACACACAGGGAATGCTCTGACTGAGGACAGGACCCCACAAAGTCCTTTGGGGAGACAGAGAGAGAGTATGCCAGCACTCACCACAGCGCTATTTAATCAGAGATTTACACTAACAGAAAGTGATTTAGTGCCCCCCTCTCTTTTTAACCCTTTGAGCCTGGAAACTGCAGGGGAGAGCCTGGGGAGCTGTCTTCCAGCTGCACTGTGAAGAGAAAATGGCGCCAGTGTGCTGAGGGAGATAGCCCCGCCCCTTTTTCGGCGGACTTCTCCCGCTCTTATAATTAATTATTAAGTATTATGGCAGGGGATTTTTACACATACATAGCTTATTAGGCCATATTATGTGTTGTTTGCCAAAGTTAAGGTACTCTAATTGCAGCCCAGGGCGCCCCCCCCCCCCCCCAGCGCCCTGCACCCATCAGTGACCGGAGTATGTGGTGTGCATAGGGAGCAATGGCGCACAGCTGCAGTGCTGTGCGCTACCTTAATGAAGACCGAAGTCTTCAGCCGCCGATTTCCAGGATGCTCTTCTTGCTTCTGGCTCTGAAAGGGGGACGGCGGCGCGGCTCCGGGACCAGACGACCGAGGCTGGGCCTGTGTTCAATCCCTCTGGAGCTAATGGTATCCAGTAGCCTAAGAAGCCCAAGCTAGCTGCAAGCAGATGGGTTCGCTTCTTCTCCCTAGTCCCTCATAGCAGTGAGTCTGTTGCCAGCAGATCTCACTGAAAATAAAAAACCTAACAAATACTTTCTTTATTAGGAGCTCAGGAGAGCCCCTAGTGTGCAACCAGCTCGGGCCGGGCACAGATTCTAACTGAGGCCTGGAGGAGGGGCATAGAGGGAGGAGCCAGTGCACACCAGATAGTACCTAATCTTTCTTTTAGAGTGCCCAGTCACCTGCGGAGCCCGCTATTCCCCATGGTCCTTACGGAGTACCCAGCATCCACTAGGATGTCAGAGAAATATATAATACCGTGAAATACCTATATATGATTGGGTGTAGGGAGGAGAGGAGAAGGTGGGAAATGTATGATCTAGTGGGATAGTAAAAGCATGTGTGTATGAAATTCATGTCTGGGAGGGTCATGTATCATCGTGCCGTACATGTTCTAAAATAAGCTCCGAGGTATTGCGAAGTATACATTGAATCCTTCTTATCCCGTATTAAGGGTCTGTAAGTGGGCTAACAAACTTTACCGAGCTCTTTTCGGCTTTTAGTTCCAACAAATGGGGTGCACATTAGTTGATGATACATGAAGGGGGAAAATATGTGAGTGCTTATATATGTGCCTATATTACCTGTCGACTATGTGTGTCACTACCTGAAGATCATAGAGATGAAGATAAGAAACATGCGTTATAAATGCATTCATATGATAATGTATGTGATCGTCCTTGGGCGTCTGTTGAAGTCTTGTTGACGTCTTGTCCGGATTGCTGTATCTTTGCTGTAAGTGGCAAGCAAAGTTTTTCAAGTGTCCATAGAAAGTTAAAGTCTCTAAAAGTTCATCAAATGTCTGTGAAAAATGTTCATCAATGGTTTGTATGAAGGGTCATCAAAATCTTCTTCCGAGTGGATGTCTTTTTACCTTGGAGAAAAACAAAGGAGAACGGGTGAAAGAAACGGACCGTGGAATCACATCTTATCACAGCATTGTCTCAATTGATGGGTCATAAATTAAACCAGTTGTTGTTACAATGCCCTCGCTCCTCAAACTCATCAATTTGGTACTTCGCTTGCAATGCATTAAAATCCGAACACATCTGAATATCAAACCAATCATTATGACAACTCCTAGGATACAGAAGAGAAATTTCCCTACAGTAACGATAACATTTTGAGCCCATTCTCCTAAACCTGAGAACCAATTGCGTGCGTTCAACCATGAAACCCAGCCGGTCAGTTCATTACTCACAGAAGTAAGGGTTAGGTTGTGCCTCCTTCGGAACTCCCACTTCAATTGCAAGATATCGTCCATCTTTTGATCTATGACCTCGGTTGGGTCCTCAGTGCTGTTTGTGATATATGTACAGCACTTCACACCATACTGAGTTGCTAGCGTGACACAATACCCACCTGTCACTGCTGTGATGTAATTGAGAACCATCCTGTGCTGGATCAGTTCCGTTTTGTAAGCTTGCAATTCTCTCCCAGTATACCTGAAGGTGTCATCATACATCTCGGTGATATTGTCTATCAGGTTCGCTAGTGCAGTTATATACCTAAAATTTATAACTCCTCTGGCAGTACGGGTGATATCTAGCGCGAATAGGAATTGAATCCCGTTGGATTCGTGGATCAAATCAGAGGCTGCATGCTCTGTCCTATCTATAAGGTGTCTCTTTACAATGTGTTCGTAGTGAGTGTGAGTGTAAGGAGCTTGAGCATTGCGGTGAACGTCTTTCATTTTATCATGGGTAATGGTCATTACTTCCGGCAACACTCTTCCAATGTAACACAATCCCTCTGAGTTTGGGGCAAGCCACTTATACGCCTTCCTCCCACATATGAAATATGCATCATCGGGGAGGACATATGGGACAGAATATGACATCACCATATTACAAACCTTCCAGGTGAAAAATCCTATCCCTAACGCTCTCATTTGTCTAGTACACGTATCAGGCTGTATGATATGCGCACAGTATCCTGGTGATACTTCTCCAACTCTCATGGTCCTACTTCCAAGAGTGTACCTATACTGAAAATATTTCCCACTGTTGGCTATTTGGCGTATAAGTTCTGAGTCTATGGGCATTCTATCGGCTCTGTGTGAAAATGCCATGGTTTGGTTGTTCCATGTCACTTCCCAATTTCCCGGCTTTCGGGAATTGGAAATGTTAAAACATATTAAGGACCTATCCACATGATATTGGTGGAGCTTCAAACTAGGAGGCCTAGAAATATAAAATTTCTTGTCCACCGGTCTCCCACCCCTTAATTCAAGTACCTCATCTATCGTTAAAGCGTATGGCACTAGTCCTGACTTTCTATGACCTTGAGGTACTTGTGAGCACACCCAGCATACCGTTTGGTTTAAAACCTTACCCACTAATGAGTGATAGTCACTCAATGGATGACGGTCCATGTTGATATTAAGGCTGGACTGACATCTCTGGATGCACCCGTCCTCATCTATGTTTCCACAATTCCTACAGATACAATTCTCTTCAGCTAACAATCCTTCACAATGTCTCTTAGTGTCATGGCTACCAGATCGTTTTCTGATACTCGCCTTTACTCTGTGATTGTGTTGCTCTTGGAATTCTACGAATCCATCCTGGTCATCAGAACCCATTCCAGATCCTATCTCGACCTCACTGGTACTCTCACCGAAACAGACTGCTCTGGTCAACAACAGGGTCAACAGGAAAACACGTACTGCAGTCTCTTGGGGCAAGTCCATCTTGCAGGAGGAGAAAGAAAGAGTTGTAATGGGGGTACAGAAAATAATTGAAGGGAAAGAAAATTGTTACGATAATTGTCCTATAGTCTTGTTCTTCTTGCTCAGATGTCGTTTCAACAGTGCTGTCTCTCAGTCTTCCCAAAACGAACACTCCAATGATACGATATTCTTTCCGAATCAGCGATCTTTCTGTAAGGAGCATAAATCTTGCATTACCATTTGTCTAACTGTTGTGTGACATACCATCCGTAAAACATGAAAGAACAAAAAGAGAGAGAACAATAGAAAGAAAGAAAAACATTGTCAGATTTCCGTTCACCATCAGGCTGTCACACCAACATGTCCATCGGTATCTCTGCACAGTCTCCCCCACCAGTATTTCCACTCTCCACCCTCTGTGCGTGGCCAGGCACAATGATGCTGGTAAGATATACTGGGGTTGGGTAGACCTCTGAAAAGACCAAGTAGACATGTGACGTTTGAGCTGTAGTTCTGCTGGTGAACGTCAGAGACGAAAAGGAAACATTTAAAGATAATCACAGAGTTTACCTGGCCGCCCTTGTGTCTACAAGGAATGACTTACCAATTACATCGACTGTAACCTCAGGCTTACTATCAAGGCTAACAATCAACTTCTCTGGCTGCAAATTACAGTTGTGGCCCAAACTTTTTTCCTATATGATCCCTGATTACAATTACGTGTGTCATACAGTGTGTCATAACTTTGCTCATGTTCTTGTCTAGGAGGTCTGACTTTATGTGTGCTGTTACAGTTGCTGGCATAATGCCCTTCCCTTTTACACAGATAACAAACCCTTGGCTTCCTCCATGTGCCAGGGGCCTGGGGTTTTGGTCGATTTGATGCCTCTTCTAGTGCTTGGATGCTCATCACCATCAACCGCTCTCCCTGTGCTTCCCTGGTTCTTTGGATATTACGGTCATGCTCGATAGCGGACTCCCTTAATGCAGCCACCTGTTATGAGCCACGGCTGTGGCTCATTCCTGTTTTGCATGTGTTAGGTATTTTATGTTATTCTTCTGTTCATGTTCCCGTGGGTGTCATTGGGGTGCTCGGAGCTCACCCTTAAGGAGGGGATACTGTTATGAACCACAGGTAGTGGTCCATTCCTATTTTATGTTTATAGTTGTTTCGCAGGCCAGGATTTCCCGTTACTCTGTTTTAGAGTACTCTTGGTTGCTGCCGCTGGTGAGTCTGTGTAATTGCAGCTTGTTCCCATGTGTTCAGCCTCACCTGGCTGCTAATTGCATCTTGTCAGTTTGGAGTCATGCAACAGGGCAGCTGCATGAGATTATTAATTAAGCCTCTCTGTTATATGCTGGCTCAGTGCTATTCACAGACGCTGGTAATATTTCTAGGTTTCCAGTCTGCTTGAGTTCTGAGCTTGGTTCCTGCTAGCTCTTGAGCTCCAAGTAGCAGTGTCAGTCGAGCTGCTTCCTGTGTCAGTCCCTGTGTCGATTCCTGTGTCTGATCCCGTGTCCTGCCGTGAGGCATTCCTGTCCTGAGGTCCAGTGGCTTTGCCTGTGCCTGGTCAAGTTTCTTGCTTCTTGGTGTCCACCGGTCTGTCGTTTAGGATTCTGCCTGTCCTCCAGTTCTGAGAGTCTGTGTCAGCAGCATTGAGAGTTCCTGTCCGTTTGCCAGTATTCGTACCGGTTCAGTGAGTAGCGGCTCTGCCGTGTCTGTCGGCCTAGGCCGCTGTATTCCGTTATTATTTCTGTCACTGGTGTTTTGCAGAGGGTTCTGCTTATGCTGTCACCGCCGGTACACAAAAGTATTGTGTCGGCGTGTGGTCAGCATTTCCTTTGTTGTTCTTTTCCTTTGGCGGCAAGCCGCACATACATCTAGTTTTAGGCTAGTTACTAGCCCCTGGCTTTGGTTGTTTCAGTTAGAGGGACCCTTGTTATCACCCTGTCTCGGTACATTCTTTGTCTCTCATTAAGACCTGAGGGGGCATCGAAGTTGGGCAGACGTAATCCGCCCTTCAAACGCGGCTGCCATGGGCTCAAGCAACCATAGTCTCGCAAGAGTGTACTGACAGCACGGGCGAGACAACGGAGATAGGGCGCTAGGGGCTATTCCCTTTCCATTCCCCTTTCTCAGCGTTACGTCCTGGTGCTCTGGACTCACTTCATAACATCTCCCTTGTTCTGAGCACCAGGAACCTAACATTATCACCAGCCATACCACAAAAAAGAAATAAAACTTTTTTTCTTTTTTGGCCCAGTCCAGTGTCTAGTCTAGAATCCAGTCTTGTCTAGAATTCAGTGTGCAGAATCCAATCCAGTGTTTAGAATCAAGTCCTGTCTAGAATTCAGTGTGCAGAATCCAATCCGGTGTTTAGAATCCAGTCCTGTCTAGAACTCAGTGTGCAGAATCCAGTCCGGTATTTAAAAAAAACAAAAAAAAAAAAAAACAGTCTTGTTTTGTCTAGTTTAAAAATTCTAGTCTAGTCTTGCCTTGTCTAGTATTGCCTTGTCTAGTCTTGCCTTGTCTAGTCTTGCCTTGTCTAGTCTTGCCTTGTCTTGTCTTGTCTAGTTTTAAATCCTCCTATGTCTACTATGCAAGCCCTGCAGGCATCTCTCGCAGCCCTGAACTCTGCTTTCAGTGCTTTGAGACCAGAGCGACTAGAAGTTTTGCAGCAATCCCTAAAGCAACTGCAAAACCTTCTGACAAAATCTTGCTCATCTTGCCAGAAGTCATTGAGAGTACATCTATCTCTAAAGAGACTCTTGTTCACAGTATGGTGACAAGAGAATCCTCTGGTTTAATTGAAGAGAAAAGGTTTAAAAGTTTTCTGCGGCCCAGGCTCTCAGTAGAGGAGCGTCTGCGTCGCAGAAACTTAAACTTATGCCTATATTGTGGGGGTTTAGGTCACTATCTGCAAACCTGTGAGTTGCGCAAGCCAAAGTGTGGTGACGAGTCTTGCCCTCTGGCCAAGTTGAGTCAGGATACAAGACCTACTCCTGTCTCTACTGTGGCAGAGGTACTTGTCACACAACCCACACTAAAAAGCTCTCTGTCCTATAATTGGGGTCCTTGGGCAAGGGAGCCCCATTATAGATTCAGGAATCAAAAGAGAATGTTTCTCTCCTCTCTTGAGGTTCCTGTTGAAGCAGAGTTGCAAGCCCCTGGAGTGGTGCCCGTAGCCCAGGGTCCTGGAGTGGTGCCCGTATCCCAGGGTCCTGGAGTGGTGCCTGTATCCCAGGGTCCTGGAGTGGTGCCCATATCCCAGGGTCCTGGAGTGGTGCCCGTAGCCCAGGGTCCTGGAGTGGTTCCCGTAGCCCAGGGTCTTGGCGTGGTGCCCATAGCCCAGGGTCCTGGAGAGGTGCCCGTAGCCCAGGGTCCTGGAGAGGTGCCCGATGCTCAGGATCTTGGTGCGGTACCCGATGCCCAGAGTGCTGGAGCAGTACCCGATGCCCAGAACGCTAGAGCGGTACCCGATGCCCAGATCGCTGGAGCGGTACCCGATGCCCAGAGCGCTGGAGCGGTACCCGATGCCCAGAGCGCTGGAGCGGTACCCGATGCTCTAGCTTATAGAGGGACATCAAATATTATAGCTCAGGTTTCCATACCAGAAGGGGTCTCAGAAGCTGTTACCCCAGGTAGGGACTTGAAAAGCGCAACCCCAGAAAGGGTATCTAAAACCATAGTGCTAGAAGAGAACTCGAGAAGCAAAACCCCAGAAGGGATATTTGAAGTTATATCCCCAAGTGGGGTCTCGAGAGACGCAGCCTCTAAGAAGGGTCTAGAGGTCGCTTCCCCAGGAAAGAACTTAAGAGGCGTAGCATTAGTGGAGGTGCTGAAGGTTATAGCTTCAGCAAAAGTCCCGGAAGTCATAGTCCCAGGAGAAGTTTCGATAATTATCGACTCAGAGAGGGAGGCCGATGGCTCGGTCCCAGTGGGGGAGGCCGACGGCTCGGTCCCAGTAAAAGAATCCGAGGTGCTGACCCTAGCGCGGTTCCCGGAGGCCACTGCCCCAGCGGGGTTCCCAGAGGCCACTGCCCCAGCGGGGTTCCCGGAGGCCACTGCCCCAGCGGGGTTCCCGGAGGCCACTGCCCCGGGTGGGGTTCAGAAAGTCACTGCCTCGGGTTGGGTTCAGAAAGTCACTGCCCCGGGTGGGGTTCAGAAAGTCACTGCCCCGGGTGGGGTTCAGAGAGTCTCAGCCTCGAGTAAGGTCAATAGTGACCAGGTCCTAGCAAAGCACTCCAGTCAGTCAGATGGGAAGGAAACAGATCCTGACTCTGTTGCTATCTCAACATCCATAATCTTTGATGGGGACTTAGACCAATTTCTGGCGCTTTACAAACACTATTACATTATTATGTTGTCTAGACCATTTCTGGGCATCACTTCAGAGAACCTTGTGCTTTATCTGATTTATTCTTTTAGAGGAGAGCCTTTTGAGTGGGCGACCAGCCTAATGAAAGCTGAAGATCCCATTCTTCAGGATCCCCCAGCATTCAGTGATGCCATTATTAAAAGATATGGTTCCAAAGAAATTGGTTCAGGTTCCTCTAAGTCACCCGTCTTGTCTGCTGAGAGTCCACCAAATACTGTAAAACTCGGCACAAGAGTCCCAGCCCATTGTTTTGACTGCAGGATGTGCTTTTCTGACTTCTACTTCTAATAATAGTACTTTGCCAGAAAGTTCAGCTCCCAAGGGTAAGAAACCTGTCTCTGATTTGAACGCAGCCTTGCTGGGTGGTACCATCAGTTCAGACAATGTTTGGGGAATTACCTTGGTCAGACCTAAAGAGCTTTGTAAAAAGAAGAAGAAGAAAAAATTTTTTTTTTTACTCTTGCCTTGATATAAAAAAAAAGAAAGATTTTTTTTTCCTTATCTTGTGTCCAGTGGCCACCGTCAGGGGGAGGGCACTGTTACAAGCTGTGGTTGCAGCTTGTTTCTGTTTTCGTGTCTGTTAGACCAGTGTGTCAGGTTTTTTTTTTGTATCCCTTGTTTTGGATAGTCTGTATTTTGGGGTCCTTTGACCCCTCCTCAAGGGGGGGTACTGTTATGAGCCACGGCTGTGGCTCATTCCTGTTTTGCATGTCAGTTAGGCATTTTATGTTATTCTTCTGTTCATGTTCCCGTGGGTGTCATGGGGTGCTCGGAGCTCACCCTTAAGGAGGGGATACTGTTATGAACCACAGGTAGTGGTTCATTCCTATTTTATGTTTATAGTTGTTTCGCAGGCCAGGATTTCCCGTTGCTCTGTTTTAGAGTACTCTTGGTTGCTGCCGCTGGTGAGTCTGTAGATGTGATGGATAACCCGCGCTTTAGAAATAATGTGGAGCTGCTCCTTTAAAAAATGGTATCAATAAAACAGAGTGACAGGAGCGCTTAAAATGTATAAAGAAAAAAAAAAAAGTTAAGGTTTAAAATGAAAAATAATTTTTTTGCAAACACCTGTGAAAAGAAAAAATAGTTAGTGAGAAATGTTTACAGCACTTTCGTGCTAGTGTGAGTAGTCCTGTGTGGGAGTCCTTTCTGTAAATGCCGGCACTTTGGTCCGTACTGCGGCTGCAGTTGGGACGTCTAGCTAACTATCCCTAGTGCTGCCTACCTTTCAGTCACGTCCAGACTGTACTTCTTTCTTGCGGATGGCGTCCTGCCGGCTGGTCCCAATGCTGGTGCACGGCATTTACAAAAAGGACTCCCACACAGGACTACTCACACTAGCACGAAAGTGCTGTAAACATTTCTCACTAACTATTTTTTCTTTTCACAGGTGTTTGCAAAAAAATTATTTTTAATTTTAAACTTTAACTCTTTTTACATTTTTTTTTTATACATTTTAAGCGCTCCTGTCACTCTGTTTTATTGTTACCATTTTTTAAAGGAGCAGCTCCACATTATTTCTAAAGCGCGGGTTATCCATCACATCTACTGCAAAAAGTTTTTATCACCTGCTGCTCTTTCATCATGTGTCCACATTACAAATACACATAGAAACAATTTAGAAAGCATCTTCACAATTAACAATACACCAGTAGATTCAAAGATAGAGGATGAGAGATTTTGTTCTTTATATCTTATGTTAGAAAAATTTTATAATCAAGAAATCAGACAATGGTGGGAAATCACCACCCTATCCAAATATCAGGAATTAGGCTTAATTCCAAAGGGTTTACGGTTACAAAAAAATCCCACATTTGAGCCGGCCCAACCTAATTTCTTTGTTAAGTGGAATGACGTTTTAGATAAATGTTCAAATGAGCTTGTATCTTTAATAATAGAGGATAGAAAAATTTCTTTGGAACGAATTAATGACAATATCAAAAAAACTGAGGACAAATTTGAACCTTTAAAATCAATGGAGGATTATAGGAATTTAATTAAATTAACCAATGCAAAAATGCAAAAAAATTTGAAGAAGACATCATTAGCCAAAAACAAAGGAAATTCCAAAGAGACCATATAGAAAGCCAAACTATACAAAAAAATGAGAGAAGAAAAATGAATCAAATAATGGAAACAAATAGAAATACATACAGAAAAACATTCAAACCGCAGAATCAATATCAAATTAGGAACAATAAACAGAATTTCCAATCAAAGCAAAATATTTAAAGGACAAATCAAGGAAAGGGGAAAGATCCCTTAATTGACAAATACCCACATTCATCATCCCAGAGGAAAGATTATTTACCATACAACCCAAAGAACTTTACATATTCAAGAGAATCTCCAAGAGCACATCTTATTAGAAATTCATATCAGAAAGGAATAAACTCAGCCATTGCAGAAGAAAAATCTCATGCACTGGCCCTCATGCAAAATATAGAATCACGAAACTCCGAAGAAGAACAGAAAAATGGAGCGAGATCAAAGAAGAGAGCTTATACAATGGAAGAAGATGAATTTGAAGATGAGGAAAGTTTTTTAGAGTTTGTCACAGACATAGAGAAACCCCCAGAGAGACTGAATCCAACAAACTGCCAGAAAAAAACAAAGAACAGTGTTTTCCCCAGGAGAAGGGGTGTCCGGGGTGGCAAGTCGAAGAAACTTATGAAGAAAGGTCCCATAAATGAAGGGATTTACAACCTGAGTAGAACCTCTCTTACAGATGAACAGTTATCCTTATTACAGAAAGGTCTCAAATTCTGCCCCCATTCAAGCGCAAACCAATTTGATTTATACATTGATACTGATAATGCTGATTTTGATTACCTTATAACCTTCACTATATATGGGTAAGAGACTCAATACGCAATTGGCGTATGGGGTACCGTAAGGGTACGCACTTAACGTAGCATACGCTCGGCCGTGATCGAGACGCACATGCGGCACGCTCGCTCTCAGCTTAATGCGTGGTGTCGAGCACGATATAGGCGGGCGACCACCGTAATGCTACGCTACCAGCGTTGCGGACGCTCGAGACCACGAGCGGCGCAGACGCTCACAAGATGACAATCAGTAAACCTTGAATGTAACACACAGAAAGGATACTCTTATGCTGTAAACCTTGTACTGAAACACTGTTAGCGATATAACGCTGCTTAACCTTGTTAATACTAAAGCTGTTTGAGCGATCGAGACGCTCTTATTACCCACTGCAATGTAATGAACACACAATACCGTGCTAAGGTTCCAACACCTTTACTAACAAGCTTTTAAGTTATATCGAAAAAGGTAAAACAGTTCACAAGTCATACACTACAAACTAACATATAATTCTAACCGAATATCTAGACAGAAATATACAATAACGTCACAATCTTATACTATAACAGAGAGAGAGAATATGGCCAATACAAACTAAGAGCGAGTTGATTTCAGAGAATTACTTACGCACACTGGGAATGATCGCTGCGCTATTCCTGGTACCAGCTCCAAGTTAGTCAATATGAAAACCGTTTGTGGAGTGAGAGAGTCTGCTGTCCAGGCTGGCTGATCTAATATACACTGCATACAGTATACTACAAAGGGACCTATAATCTCATTGTTCATTGGACACAGGAATGTCTCCTCGCATCATAACAAAAGGTCATATGTTAGTTTGAACAGGTGGGCTGTGACTATTACAAACAGCTCAGGTGGGAGGGAATCGCCGGATTCCCGCCGCTTGGATAATAAACTGCAAATATAAGAAATGTCCAGAAACTACTAATGGCCATAACTATATGCAGGAGCGATTAATCTTTACCTAACCAACACCGGATTGTTGCTATTAAAATACTCTTCGGTTAGGTACCAAACACATCTGCTCAAACCCTGTCTGGCCCTTCGTACCATGAAAAGAGGAATTCCTTTGTCCAGGGACCAACTACACTAACCAAACTTACAGTTAATATTAAGGGGAACATTATCTATTAAACCTGCTATATGGATTTATTTAGTAGCGATTGAGTCGCTCACTAGACGCACACAAACTCTACCGTAAATGCACATACCACGCGCTCAAGCGCACGCCCATAGGGGCGCCATCACGCAATTGCGAATATGTGCACGCACGCCAGAGAAAGTGCATGTGCAGCGGGCAAGCGCATGAGGTGAATATATGGCAACGTGTAGCATGATATTTTTCTGACTTTAACAGTCCACCCTTTGGCAGTCATCAATAACTGCCACTTCCTAAAACAGTTCAAAAAAGAGAAAAATATATGTCATATGTAATACATTTCTATGATTGGGTAAGGGAGAAGAGAAGAAGGTGGGAAAAAGGTATGACCTAGTGAGATAGTAGAAGCATGTGTGTATGAGTCCATGTTTGAGGGGTCATGTATCATCGTGCCGTACGTGTTTTAACTCAAGCTTCGAGGTATTGCGAAGTATACATTTGAATTCATTCTTATCCCGTATTAAGGGTCTGTGGATGGGCTGTCAAACTTTACCGAGCTCTTTTCGGCTTTTGGTTGCAACAAAATGGGGGAGCAAATTTTAGTTGATGATACATGAATGGGGGGATATGCGAGTGCTGATATCTGTGCCTATATTCCCTATCGACTATGTGTGTCATTACCTGAAGGTTGTAGAAATGAAGATAAGAAGCAATTATGGTAAATGCAGTCATAACCTATGTGAGTTTAATATACATTTGTTGATTGAGGTCTTGTCTTGTGTCTTGTCTCGATGTATATGTTGACTGTAGTCTCCAGATGCTTTTGCTATAATTGCTTGAGCAAAAAGCTTTCTCAATGTCCATAGACTTACAATCTTTAAAGTGTTGGGCTATCGTAAAAGTTAAAGTCACTAGGGATATTGGGGGTCTATGGCATTGTCCATCAGTGGTCTGTGTAAAAGGTTGTCAAATTCTTCTTCCAAGCGGATGTCTTTGTACCTTGGAGGAAAACAAAGGAGAAACGGGTGAAAGAAATGGACCGTGGTATCACATTTTCATCACAACATTGTCTCTATCGTTGGCTCATAAATCAAATTAGTCGTTGTAATTACAGTGTCCTCACTCCTTAGACTCATCACTCGGGTACTACGTTTACACTTTGTTAAAATCCGAACGCATCTAAATATCAGACCAATAAATATAACGACTCCCAATATACACAAGAGAAACTTCCCTACATCCATGATAATACCTTGGGCCCATTTTCCTAAGCCCGAGAACCAATTTCGTGGGTTCAACCATGACACCCAACCGGTCAGCTCATTACCCACAGTGGCGAGGGTGAGATTATGTCTCCTTCGGAACTCCCACTTTAATTGCAAAATGTCATCCATCTTTCGGTCTATGACCTCGACCGGGTCCTCCGTGCTGTTTGTAATGTACGTGCAGCACTTTATTCCATACTGAGTCGCTAGGGTAACACAATACCCGCCTGTCACAGCTGTGAGGTAATTGAGAATCATCCTATGCTGAACCAATTCTGTTTTGTAGGCTTGTAACTCTTTCCCAGTATACCTGAATGTGTCGTCATACATTTCGGTGATATTGTCTAATAAATTTGCAAGCGCAGATATATATCTATAATTCAACACTCCTCTGGCGGTACGAGTGATATCTAACGCGAGTAGGACTTGAATCCCGGTGGATTCAGGGATCAGGTCAGAGGCCGTTCTTTCTATCAGGTGCCGTTTAACGATGTGCTCGTAATGAGTGTGAGTATAAGGAGCTTGGGCACCATGGTGAATATCTTTCATTTTGGTGTGGGATACAGTCATTACCTCAGGCAGTACTTTTCCAATATAACATAACCCTTCTGAGTTTGGGGCAAGCCACTTATACGCCTTCCTCCCGCATATGAAATATGCATCATCGGGGAGAACATATGGGACGGAGTGTGACATAACCATATTACAAATTTTCCATGTGAAATCTCCTAACCCTAATTCTCCCATCTGTTTAGTACACGTATCAGTTTGTACGATATGTGCACAGTATCCTGGTGATACTTCTCCAACTCGCATGGTCCTACTTCCTAAAGTGTACCTATACCGGAAGAATCTTCCATGGTCGGCTATCTGGCGTATAAGCTCTGTGTCTATGGGCAATCTGTCGGCTATGTGTGAAAAGGTCATAGTTTGATTACTCCATGACACTTCCCAATTTCCCTGCTTTCGGAGATCGGAAATGTTGAAGCACACTAAGGACCTATCCACATGATATTGGTGGAGCTTCAAACTAGGAGGACTAGAGATATTAAACCTCTTGTCCACCGGCCTCCCACCACTTAGCTCAAGTACCTCTCCTACCGTTAAAGGGAATGGTACTAGTCCTGACTTGCTATGGCCTTGAGGTACTTGAGAGCATACCCAACAATCTGTCTGATTTAACACTTTACCCACTAAGGAGTGATAGTCACTTAATGGATGCCGGTCCATGTGGATATTAAAACTGGACTGACATTTCTTGATGCACCCATCCTCAACTATACTGTCACAATGCCTACAGATGCAGTTCTCTTTAGCTAACAATCCTTCACAATGTCTACAAATAACATGGCTGCTAGATCGTTTTCTGGTACTCGCCTTTGCTTGGTGATTGTGTTGCTATTGGAAATTTACACCTCCGTCTCAGTCATCAGAAACCCATTCTGGATCCTTTCTCGACCTCACTGGTACTCTCACCGAAACAGACTGCTCTGGTCAACATCATGGTCAACAGGAAAACACGGACTGCAGTCTCTTGGGGCGAGTCCATCTTACAGGAGGAGAAAGAGAAATTTGTTATGGGGGTACAAAAAAAATACTTTGAGGGGAAAGAAAAATGTTACGATGTCTTATGTCCTCTAGTCTTGTTGTTTTTCTTGCTCTGCTGTCATTTCAAAGGTGCTGTCTCTCAGTCTTCCAAACGAACACTCCGGTGATGCAATATTCCATCCAAATCAGCGATCTCTCTGTAAGGAGCAAAAATCTTGCATTGCCATTTGTCTAACTGATGTGTGACATACCATCTTTAAAGCATGAGAACACGAGAGAGAGAGAGAGAGAGAGAGAGAGAGAAGAAAAAAAACAAATGAGAGAGAGGACAATTCATCACATTTTGCATTAAGCAACAAACAAAAAACATTATCAGATCTTCCGTTCACCATCAGGTTGTCACACCAACACATCCATTGGTATCTTTGCGCAGTCTCTCCCACCAGTATTTCCACACTCCACCTTTTTTGTGCCTGGCCAGGACACACCGCTGTCGGTAGATCACACTGGGGTTAGGTAGACTTCTGCAAAGACCAAGTAGCTATGTGATGTTTGAGTTCTGCCGATGAACGTCAGAGATGGGGAAAAAGAAACATTTACAGATAAATTACAACGTTTTACCCGGCCGTTCCTGTGTCTACAAGGAACTAACCTCCCAATTTCATTAACTGTAACCTCAGGCTTACCATCAGTCCTAATAATCACCTTTCCTGATTGCATGTTACAGGTGCGGCCCAAACTCCTTCCTATGTGATCCCTGGTTACAATTTCGTGTGTCATAATTCTGCTCGTGTTCTTGTCTAGGGGGTCTGACTTTATGTGGGCTGTTACAGTTGCTGGCATAATGCCCTTCTCTTTTACAAAGATAACAAACCCTGGGCTTCCTCCAAGTGTCAGTGACCTGAGGTCTTGGTTGATTTGATGCCTCCTCAAACGCTTGGATGCTCATCACCATCAACCGCTTTCCCTGTACTTCCCTGATTCCTTGGATATCATGGTTATGTTGTTGTCTAGGGGGGTGATATGACTTTTGTATATTTCTTGATCTACAATCTCTTGCAAAGTGTCCCTCTTTATGACAATTGTAACAGACTACCACATTTGAATTTCTCGCAGGGGTTTGGGGCTTATGCTGGAGTGGCCTTGTGGTTAGAGCCTGTATACTTACGGCCATCAGCTTATTACTCTGTGACTCCCTGTGTCTGGTGATGTTCCGATCATGATCAATAGCGGCCTCTCTTAATGTAGCCACCGAGATATTTCTCCAGTTTGGGTTGGTGGTCTGTACCCTTGTTTTCAGTACTTCCTTTAAACCATTCATTAATAACTTAACCGCTACTTCTTTATGCTGTGCATTTGTTTTGATGTCTGTGATCCCAGTGTCTCTATCCATTACTTGCAGTGCTCAATTGAAATAATTAGAAATACTTTCCCCTTCGTTTTGTCTTATGGAGAAAATTTCATTCCACTTGACAACGGCAGGGAAATATACTCCCAACTGTCGGTTGATCTGCTTAATACATTCCTGATTGTGTTCCTCCGTTTGCGGTACTTCTGTGTCTAATTTACAATCAGCAATAAATTTCGCAGGGTCAACGCTGGAGGGCAAACATGCCCTCAGTACTGTCCGCCAATCTTTGTTGGTGGGTTCTGTGGAGTTTCCTAGTTCTTTAATAAATCTCTGACATGCAACTAGATCTTTCCTAGGATCAGGGAATTCAGACATGATTGATCTCAATTCTGTCCGGGACCAGGGACGGCGCATTGCACTGTCCTTGACGGGAATGATTCCCTGAGCGTCAGTCTTCCCATTGGGGACTGTGATCACCCTGCCAGGACTAAATTCAATTACATCATCTTGTGTTGGTCTTACAATATGATGTACATTTGTTTGTGCGTGATATATAACACCGTACGTACCTGTGGACACGACCTCACCTGACCCTCCGTTAGGGGGTTTGATTACTGTCTTTACCGATTTGGTCGCGTCCACCTGGATGTCTTGTATGATGGCTGCTGGGAAAGGTGCCGACATCGTGCTGGGCTCACTTTCTTGCTGATAATCCTGAGGGAAGTTGAACATGGGGTGCGAATTGCACAGGTTAACAGTTGTACATTTAACAGTTTTACTTTTCTCATTGTTACATTTGTTACAATTACTCTTATCATCTATAATACAGTTGCTAAGTGCATTTTTATCATACACCAGTGTGCCATTCTCTGTAACCACCTTCTCTCTTGTTGCCATATTTTTCTTACCACAGTGAGAGTCAGCTGTATCAGCTAATCCTCCTTGTGTTTCACTTTCCCGTTGCCATAACTGTTAACAATCATAATATTTGATCCGTCTCTTTGCAGATTTAATGAGACATATCCTTCTCCTTAGATTTTGTAACACATCTGGGCTAAAACTGCCTACCCGTGGGAACTTTTCCCCATCATGCACAGTCATTCTTTCCCATTCATCGCACAAAACCTGTGTGTGTGAATCGTATTTCTCACACATTACATACCTTGCCGACCCGATTGGTCGGTTTACTAAGTCAACCCGAACCGAGGTTGATCGCCCCCTACCTGAATAACTGGCCCCCATCTTTGCAGGTGCTGCTTTCACTACCTCTGACCTTCAAATCAGGGTCTTCAGCGAACCCTTACAAAAACCAAGATGTCCGGGGTAGGCCGGCGGCGGAAGTTTACCGAGTACTCCACTCACTCGCCCACGTCGACCAATATGCCCACACACTGCCTTAGCGCTGGCGTACTCAACCTATGGCCCCTGCGACCTGAACCTCTATTTACTGGAACATGTGGGTGTGATCCGAAGAGCACTTAACCCTTTCCAGTAACTATTGGTTGTTGGATAGTTCCCAAGTGACCAACGAACTTCCCTTAAAATAAAAAAATTACACAAATCACGTTAGAATGTACAAATAGCGTTTATGACCCCTCTAGCGTACGCAAATGGTACTGGGTCAAGTTACTAACTAATGCACACAATTACGTGCGGTACAATCGTTCTGCACATAAGCAACTAATCTTATGTGCGGAGCGACCAGTGGAATCGAAAATTGTGGCTGCGAATTCCTTCAGCCAGAGCTTAATGGCCTATATGGGTTCCGCACCAACCCTTTCTGGTGTTGTGCTCCTTTTATCTATAGCGGACTTCTTAGTCTGCTGTACCTAGACCTCCTGGTCTGTCTGGACCTCCTGGTCTGTGCTACAGTAGACCTCCTGGTCTGCTATACTCTAATGCTCTTTTTTTAAATGTTTAACAAGGGATGCCTCCCAAGCCATCATGCAGTCACTTACACGTATGTACCTCACGAGAACTCGATGATTTCCTGTGGTTCAACCCCAAAAATTTTAGAAACTTATATATATGTATACACACTCTTTCACCTCATATACTCTTTACTTTCGTTTCTGCGCAGAAATCCCTTTCATTCAGTAACACAGTCTAGTCCAGATGAGTCGCAAATTAGAGAAGGATCTATTAGCTTAAAATTTTGGACACTAAAATTGACTTGTGCTATTTTCGCGTTGCCTCCTTTTCGCCTATTTAAAATAATACTATCGTGTGATTTGTGATATGTGGGCGTACCCAGATGCTCCGTTGCGTAATATACGCTCTGTGCGTCGGCCCTTGCGTCGCGTACACTAGTCTCACCCTTTTGTTAGAGACACATGTACACCAGCCAGATATGTCCACAGAAATACAATTAACACGTTTATATCAATGTAGATGATCTTTAACTGTAATCATCTACCGAGCACCACACAGGTCTTTCCTTATGTCTTTAGGCAAGGCTGTGTGCGTGTTTTACAAATTACCCCTTACTGTATTATTTTTACTCTTTAACTATCAATAGCAACAAATCTTTCTTAGCACGTTATCAATTATGAAATGGCAAACAGGAAAGCGAGATGTGAAAATACACAAATGAAAAGAAATGCAGATGTATGCGTGCGTGCGTACGCAAGACAGAAATAAAACAGTTTTAAAAAGACAATAGCGTATTGTTCTTATCTCCGGTTCCGGATTCCACCAGCACTCCTACAACGTATCGAAACAGACGCTTATCTAGCCAGCACTACTGCCTTCCCGCCCTTGCTGGCAGATAACGTTTGCTTTCGTCAGTGTGGATATGTGGAGGACGGACGAGCCGCCAATTGATAATGCTGATTTTGATTACCTTATAACCTTCACTATATATGGGTAAGAGACTCAATACGCAATTGGCGTATGGGGTACCGTAAGGGTACGCACTTAACGTAGCATACGCTCGGCCGTGATCGAGACGCACATGCGGCACGCTCGCTCACAGCTTAATGCGTGGTGTCGAGCATGCTATAGGCGGGCGACCACCGTAATGCTACCCTACCAGCGTTGCGGACGCTCGAGACCACGAGGAGACCACCAGCGGCGCAGACGCTCACAAGATGACAATCAGTAAACCTTGAATGTAACACACAGAAAGGATACTCTTATGCTGTAAACCTTGTACTGAAACACTGTTAGCGATATAACGCTGCTTAACCTTGTTAATACTAAAGCTGTTTGAGCGATCGAGACGCTCTTATTACCCACTGCAATGTAATGAACACACAATACCGTGCTAAGGTTCCAACACCTTTACTAACAAGCTTTTAAGTTATATCGAAAAAGGTAAAACAGTTCACAAGTCATACACTACAAACTAACATATAATTCTAACCGAATATCTAGACAGAAATATACAATAACGTCACAATCTTATACTATAACAGAGAGAGAGAATATGGCCAATACAAACTAAGAGCGAGTTGATTTCAGAGAATTACTTACGCACACTGGGAATGATCGCTGCGCTATTCCTGGTACCAGCTCCAAGTTAGTCAATATGAAAACCGTTTGTGGAGTGAGAGAGTCTGCTGTCCAGGCTGGCTGATCTTATATACACTGCATACAGTATACTACAAAGGGACCTATAATCTCATTGTTCATTGGACACAGGAATGTCTCCTCGCATCATAACAAAAGGTCATAGGTTAGTTTGAACAGGTGGGCTGTGACTATTACAAACAGCTCAGGTGGGAGGGAATCGCCGGATTCCCACCGCATGGATAATGAACTGCAAATATAAGAAATGTCCAGAAACTACTAATGGCCATAACTATATGCAGGAGCGATTAATCTTTACCTAACCAACACCGGATTGTTGCTATTAAAATACTCTTCGGTTAGGTACCAAACACATCTGCTCAAACCCTGTCTGGCCCTTCGTACCATGAAAAGAGGAATTCCTTTGTCCAGGGACCAACTACACTAACCAAACTTACAGTTAATATTAAGGGGAACATTATCTATTAAACCTGCTATATGGATTTATTTAGTAGCGATTGAGACGCTCGCTAGATGCACACAAACTCTACCGTAAATGCACATACCACGCGCTCAAGCGCACGCCCGCAGGGGCGCCGTCACGCAATTGCGAATATGTGCACGCACGCCAGAGAAAGTGCATGTGCAGCGGGCAAGCGCATGAGGTGAATATATGGCAACGTGTAGCATGATATTTTTCTGACTTTAACAATACCCACAGATTTATACGAAAACTCTGCATTAAGAAATTCTTCGCCCGCAAAGAAAATAACACTGAAGTACAATCCTCAGAAAACTAATTCAAACACACAACATTGAAAACTACATAAATTTTTTTTCAAAATCACGTTAAAGGTGCGCATATAGAAACGTTCCAAAAGCTAGTGGAAAAGGACATCAGAGCCATGACCGGTAAAGAAAAAATGAAATTCAACCTCACAATATCGGAAAAAAATGCCCTGAGGGAGCTGGAAGAGAATAAGGACATCATCATCAAGCCGGCAGACAAGGGGGGTGGCCTCGTTAATCAAAATAAGGAAGATTATGAAGCCGTAATCACAGACCTCCTAAAGGACGATTCCACGTATGCAGTACTGAAAGGAAACCCAACAGAACAATATCAGAATTAATTAAAGGAAATATTGGACGAAGGTTTGGAAATTGGTATATTAACAAAAAAGGAATATGATTTTATATATATAAATCATCCGCTCGTACCCACTTTTTACCAATTACCTAAAATACATAAAGACCAAAGACATCCTCCGGGTCGTCCAATTGTATCAGGTATCAACTCACTGTCTGCAGATTTATCCAGATATGTAGATTCCTTTTTGCAAGAGGTAGCACAATCCCAAAAAAGTTATCTCCGAGACACAATACACATTTTACAGATACTGAAAGAAATCCAATGGGAAAATCATTTCATTCTTTGCACAAGTGATGTCAGATCATTGTACACATGTATTCCCCACACAAAGGGGTGTGAAGCAATAAGATTCTTCCTTTCCACAGAGACATCACTACCTAATGCACAAGTTAATTTTTTAGTAACCTGCATCAACTTCATTTTACATCACAATTTTTTCTGGAACAATGGAATCTACTATAACCAAATACAGGGGACCGCGATGGGTAGTTCTTTCGCACCAGGGTATGCAAATTTATATGTGTCAAAATGGGAGGAAGACCATATCTGGAATAACAACCCCTATTTACAATATATACAAACTTGGAAGAGATACATAGATGACCTGTTTTTCATCTGGAATGGTCCACAACAAGAACTTCACAATTTTCTGCAATATATTAATAACAACTCTTACAAATTGGAGTTTTCGTCAGTCACCAGTGACACCATGGTCATATACCTCGACTTGGAGATTTTGATACAAAATAATACTATTCAAACAAGAACTCATACAAAAAAACGTTAGTGACGATTGAAAAGAAACTGTTCACAGGTAGAAACATTTAAGGAACAAGCAATACAGATGAAAAAGAGATTTCTTCAAAGTGGATACAAAGAAGAAGCACTAAATACTCATCTTGACCGGATAGCCAATATAGATAGAAATGAGACTTTGAAGTATAAACAAAGAACACAAAAAGACTTTCAATTATTATTCATTACCCAGTTCAACAGTCAATATTTAGCATTTGAAAAAATATTAAACAGACATTGGCACATTTTAGCACTGGACAAGGAACTAGCACCCATGATACAAGATAAACCACGCATCATTTATAAAAAAAGCAACTTCAATCAAGCAGGAATTAGTAAAAAGCTTTATTCCTGAAGAAACCAGACAAAGAGAAGAAACTAAAGGCTTTTTCTCATGTTTAAAATGTTTACCATGCAGGACAGCGAAAAAATCATCAACTATATCTGAAACAACATTTACCTGCAATACAACAAATAAAAGCTATAAAGTAAAAGACAGAATAACCTGTGAAACAGAGGGAGTAATTTATCTCCTGCAATGCCCTTGCGGCCTACAATACGTTGGTCAGACTAAAAGAAAGCTCAAAATCCGTTTAGCAGAGCATATTTATAATATTAAAAAAGGACTACAAACCCATAGTGTGTCTAAACACTTTGCGGACAAACACAACAAAGATCCCAAACTTTTATCCTTTTTGGGGATTCAACGAATCACATCCAATTGGAGAGGAGGAGATATAGTGGACAAGCTCAAAAGAGCAGAAGCAAAATGGACTTTTATGTTACAAACTCTGGAACCCACCGGTCTCAATATAGATTTTGAGCTTAATTCCTTTTTATAATTTATTTCATAATTGATTGATTAAAATATTTCTCATAACCTTTATCTTACACTATCACCTGTTTTCCCCTTTTTCCTTTTTTTTTAAACTTGCAAACACCTGTGTCTAATGAGTGAGAAAAAGCTTCTGACAATTTTATTCAGCTGTTTTTAACTTAACAAGCCTTCTCCAATCAAGCCAATTAAACAATAAAGCTATATAAAGAGAACCTATTGGGAAGTGTCTCTATCAGCCAGGATTAAGGACCAGCAAGCCCGAAACGCGTTGGGAAGAATCTGTGAGTGAAGCCCTGACGTCATCCCACCTGCGCCAAACGGGTGTGAAGACGGGAGCGCGTGCACCAGCATTGGGACCAGCCGGCAGGACGCGATCCGCAAGAAAGAAGTACAGTCTGGACGTGACTGAAAGGTAGGCAGCACTAGGGATAGTTAGCTAGACGTCCCAACTGCAGCCGCAGTACGGACCAAAGTGCCGGCATTTACAAAAAGGACTCCCACACAGGACTATTCACACTAGCACGAAAGTGCTGTAAACATTTCTCACTAACTATTTTTTCTTTTCACAGGTGTTTGCAAAAAAATTATTTTTAATTTTAAACTTTAACTTTTTTTTTTTTTAATACATTTTAAGTGCTCCTGTCACTCTGTTTTATCGCTGGTGAGTCTGTGTAATTGCAGCTTGTTCCCATGTGTTCAGCCTCACTTGGCTGCTAATTGCATCTTGTCAGTTTGGAGTCATGCAACCGGGCAGCTGCATGAGATTATTAATTAAGCCTCTCTGTTATATGCTGGCTCAGTGCTATTCACAGACGCTGGTAATATTTCTAGGTTTCCAGTCTGCTTGAGTTCTGAGCTTGGTTCCTGCTAGCTCTTGAGCTCCAAGTAGCAGTGTTAGTCGAGCTGCTTCCTGTGTCAGTCCCTGTGTCGATTCCTGTGTCTGATCCCGTGTCCTGCCGTGAGGCGTTCCTGTCCTGAGGTCCAGTGGCTTTGCCTGTGCCTGGTCAAGTTTCTTGCTTCTTGGTGTCCACCGGTCTGTCGTTTGGGATTCTGCCTGTCCTCCAGTTCTGAGAGTCTGTGTCAGCAGCATTGGGAGTTCCTGTCCGTTTGCCAGTATTCGTACTGGTTCCGTGAGTAGCGGCTCTGCCGCGTCCGTCGGCCTAGGCCGCTGTATTCCGTTATTATTTCTGTCACTGGTGTTTTGCAGAGGGTTCTGCTTATGCTGTCACCGCCGGTACACAAAAGTTTTGTGTCAGCGTGTGGTCAGCATTTCCTTTGTTGTTATTTTCCTTTGGCGGCAAGCCGCACATACATTTAGTTTTAGGCTAGTTAGTAGCCCCTGGCTTTGGTTGTTTCAGTTAGAGGGGCCCTTGTTATCACCCTGTCTCGGTACATTCTTTGTCTCTCATTAAGACCTGAGGGGGCATCGAAGTTGGGCAGACGTAATCCGCCCTTCAAACGCGGCTGCCATGAGCTCAAGCAACCATAGTCTCGCAAGAGCGTACTGACAGCACGGGCAAGACAATGGAGATAGGGCGCCAGGGCTATTCCCTTTCCATTCCCCTTTCTCAGCGTTACGTCCTGGTGCTCTGGACTCACTTTATAACATCTCCCTTGTTCTGAGCACCAGGAACCTAACACCACCGAGATACCTCTCCAGTTAGGTTGAGTGGTCTGTACCCTTGTTCTCAACACTTCTTTTAAACCTTCCATTAATACGGACACCGCTACCTCTCTATGATGTACACTTTCCTTAATGTCCGCCATCCCAGTGTATCTAGCCATTTCCTCTAATGCTCGATGGAGATAATCAGAAGCAGTTTCACCTTCTTTTTGTCTAATGGAGAAAATTTTGTTCCACTTGACAACAGTTGGGAAATATACTCCTAATTGCAGGTTGATCTATTTAACATTCTCCTGATTGTATTCCTCAGTGAGGTACTTGTGCGTCTAACTTACAATCAGTGATGAATTTCGCAGGGTCAATATTGCAGGGTAGACATACCCTCAGCAATGTCCGCCAATCTTTATTATGGGTTCGGCGGCGTTTCCTAGTTCTTTAATAAACCTTTGGCATGTGGCTAGATCTTTCCTGGGATCAGGAAATTCAGACATAATTGTCCTTAATTCTGTCTGGGACCAGGGGCAATGCATTGCAATGTTCCTGACGGGAGTGACTCCCAGAGCGTCAGTCTGTCCATTTGGGACTGCAATCACCCTGACAGGATTAAGTTCAACTACATCATCTTGTGTTGACTCTACAATGTGAGGTGCAATTGTCTGTGCATAATATACAATACCGTACTTACCTGTGGACACGACCTCACCTGACCCTCCGTTAGGGGGCTTAACTACTGCCTTTACCGATTGGGCCGTGCCCACCTGGGTGTCTCGTATGGTGGCTGCTGGAGAAAGTGCCGACATCGTGCTGGGCTTACTTTCTTGCTTGTAATCCTGAGGAAAGTTTAACATGGGGTGCAACTTGCACGGGTTAGAATTTGTACATTTATCAGTTTTACTCCTATCATCATTAACACATTTATTAAGTTTACTCTTATTGTCATTAATACATTTATTAAGTGCACTATTATCATCATATCCCAGTATGCCATTCTCTGTAGCCATTGTTTCTCCAGTTGCCATCAGTTTCCTGCTAGTGTTGGAACCAGCTGTGTAAGCTAATTCCCTCTGTATATCACTCTCTCGTTGCCATAAATGTAAACAGTTTGTGTGTCTGATCCTCTGTTTTTGGGATTTTATGAGACAGATCCTAAACCTTAGATTATGCAATACCTCTGAGTCAAAACTACCTATCCCAGGAAATGGTGCTTTATCCCCCACAGTCATTCGTGTCCATTCATCACAAAAGGTCTCAGTGTGGGGACCATACTTCCCCCACATTACTAACTGAGCAGACCCCCGGGGTCTACAAATCTCTGCAGTCTGAACCCTTACTGCCAAACATCCCTGTGCATTTGGCTTCCATTGTGGCCTTTTTTAACACAGAAAAACTTCCTAAAATGCACCAAACACAGAAGTCTACGGTGGAAGTTCTCCAAGCTCCTCCACCAGCTTCTTCTGCTCTGAGTATCACGGATCCGCCTCTTTTAGCAGACATTCGTAGTCGTTGCAGGCCCTACCTTTAGGGATTTTCCTGAGAGACCAGCGAAAATTCCCTATCTTTATTTTACACAAATCACGCTTGCATGTGCTCCCTGCAACACGTATGAGGGCAATTTACGCATGAATATGCAACCTCATATCACGTTGCGTCACAGGTTTACACCTACAACCGTGCGGTCCAATCGTACCACTTATAGACAGTTGTTGCCTATAAATGGTAGGATCATTGGAGTCTCCCTACTGTGCTCCACAACAGCTGGAGCGTAATACCACGAAAACTTTTATCACACTCCGTCGCACGTGTTCACCAAAACCGAGCTCGCACGTTTTCACCTAGACCGTGCTTCACCAAGTTTCACCAAGCTTCACCAAGACCACCAAGACCACCAAGCAGAGTTCAATAGACTCATACCTTTTTCAGCCCACACTATCATTCTATAGTTTTCTGATCAGAAAAATTATTTCCTGTTAGCTGATAGCTTCCCCCAGAGGTAATACAGAAAAAAAGGTGTTTTTAAACTAAATATTGGATACTGATCAATTTGTGCTATTATCGCGTGGCTACCGTATCGCCTAAACTAAAACAATGATATTGTGTGGTTTGCATTTTGTGGGCGTATCTGTACGCACGTTGCGTAATATACGCCACGTGTGTAGGCCTTTGCATTGTGTATGCAGTCCCGCACGCTGTCCGGGACACGTGTACAAAGGCCGGATAAATCCGCAGTAATACAAATAACACGCTTCTATAAATGTAAACGATATTCAACTATAATCGCTTACCCACACCACACAGTATCTCCTGTATAAACCTTTATAACTGGGCCAGGCTGCGTGTGTGTTTTACAATTACTCCCTTAAGTATTAGTTTTACTTTTAACTAAATAGCAACAAATTTTTCAGCACGGGTCAAAATGTATCTAATAATCAATGCTAACGGCAACAAGCGAATAGATATGCAGAATACACAAAATACAGGTCTAAATTAATCTAGTAATCAATGCTTCCAATAGTATGATTCATATTGGATAGCTATCTTGCAGAACATACATTGATATAAACACACACACATAATTATACTATTATATCCATGTACAATTCACTGGTCTCCTGAGACTCATTCACTCATTAAGTCCTTCTAATTTGCATATGAATGTGCTTTGGACTGTCTGTGAAGGTGTTTTTTTTCACTGCCAGGAAAAAGCCGTTGCACATGTTAATTTGCATGTCAATGGCTTATCTTACAACAAGCAGAGTTTAACAGAATCTTAGAGGTAAAGAAGAAAAAAAACCTTTGTTTTATATCTGTGTGTCGTTCTTACATCAAATATTCATCTTACTATTAACTTTTATTAAGCCCCATCTGAATCTATTTGTAATTGACTATGGCATGGGTTAAATAAATGCATTGGTAATTCACAAATGGTGATTTCTTTTTGACCAAGGATGGCTGATTATTCCCGAGCAGACTGAAAATCAGCCTTTAAGAGAGAGGAAAAATAAAATTGACCATCCCAAAATGTCCGCTGCTCCTCCCCCTTCCACATCCATGAGGGTTACACAAAATATAGGACAGACCATGCGGCTTCCTTTGTCACAAAGAAAAATCACCATGCAAGCCCCTGAAGTTATTTTAGGCCTGAGTTAAAAAAACAAAACAAAAAACAACACTATATCAAGGCTTTTGCAGCAACTTTTAAATATACTTTTAAACCTATTTATAAACAGATAAGCAATCCAATCTGAATCAAACACAATATGACTCATTTGAACCTTGTTTTGCAACAATATAATCAGATATGCAGAGTACAGGTGTATGCTTGTATTCAGAAATTCACAGACTTTAAAAATAGCTTTGCGTTCTTACCTTCCGGATCCCGGATCCCACCAGCATTCCTACAAACCAAGCGGAGCAGACGCTTATCTAATCAGCACCAATGTATCCACCTGACCATGAAAGGGTTAACAGGGGATACCTTCATACCTTCCCTCCCTTTGCTAATAGATAAAGTCTGCCTTGTCCTGCTAGGTTGCGGATATGAGGAGGCCCGGATGATGCTCCCAATTGATAATGTCAAATATTTCCTTTAAACATAAGCTATATACTATTACGGACTAAGTACGCTATTGGTGCACTGAGTACCGTAAGGGTATGCACTTAGCATAGCAGACGCTAGGCTGTGGGCGCAACGCATGAGCGACACGTACGCTCACGGACTCACGCTTCGTATCAAGCACGCTATGGGCGTCCCGAGTACCGTAATGCTACGCTATTGGCATAGCGGACGCTGCGCCGTGAGAGTGAGACACGAGCGGCGCAGACACTCACAGAATGATACACAGTAAACCTTATTAACAAGATACAGTAAGGATATGCTTATACTCTAAACCTTAGTAATCGAATACTACAATGATGTAACGCTTATTAACCTTGATAATGTGTAAGCTGTTTGAGCGATTAAGACGCTAAGAAAAGCTCTTTGTAGTAAATAGTGAAAACGCAAGACCTTGTTTGGATTTAAAAACCACTCCGGCTCTAACACCTTTGTGGATGATTTAGAGTAAAAAGGGGAAAACAGTACAGGTTATACACTATAAACTAACACAGAAATCTAAACAGAATAACAAAGAACATGCTTGCCTACCTGACCCTCTCCATGAGGGAGAAAATGCTCTGTTCCTGGACTTTCCTGGTAATTTAGGATTGCCATCACCTGTGGAGAAACACCTTTCTTATCAATTACCTAGCTCACCACAGGTGATGGCAATCATACATTACCAGGAAAGTCCAGGAACAGAGCATTTTCTCCCTCATGGAGAGGGTCAGGTAGGCAAGTATGACAAAGAATAATATGAACAATAGCGAATGATCGCAAACACGTGCAAACAGAATGAGAACAAATGGCAAACAGAAAGGATAACAAAATGGCTACAGAGAAATATACATACGTGGGGATGATTCGCAAGCGTGTCCTGGATCCAGCCCTCAGCATTCAATGAGAAAGTCTTTCATAGAGAGTGAGTGACTGGCCAGGCACTGGTGGTCTTTATATACACAACATACATTCACAATACAATGGTCCCTACAATCTCATTGTTCATTGGACACAGGAATGTGTCTCTACATTGTAAGAAAGGTCATAGGTGGATTTGAACAGGTGGGCTGTGTCTTTCCCCAACTGCTGTAGTGGGTGGTATCCTCTGGATTCCCCCCGCATGTGTAATAAACAGCAAATACAATTAATGTCCATAAACTACTTTTGTACATAACTATACGCAGGAGCGAGCGATCTTTTCCTAACTAACACCGAAATGTTACCCTTAAAATACTCTACAGCTGGATACTAGACACCACCTTTCAACCTTTATCTGACCCTTCCTATCATGCAAAGAGGAATCTCTCTGTCCAGGAACTGTTTAAACTAAACATACTTGCTGACATTTTCTAGGGGAATATTATCTATAATATACGCTATTTGGTTTAAATATGTCGCTCGCTAGACGCTCACAAACTCCGCCGTAAATACACATCTCCATTTGCATGAGACGTTGGAGCGTCCCTTACGCAACCTGTGGGGATGCGTACGCACGGGGGAGTGGGTGCACGAGCAGTGGGCATGTGCATTGGGGTTAGTACAAGGCATGTGAATCATGATATTTTTCGACTTTGACAGTGCGTACACCTTATCAATGCTATACACCTTATACAGATAAATCTACTTTAAAGCCCATGCAGTAAAGTGAAAACACAACACTGTTTGTAGTTGAAACCACAGGGTTCTAAGGCCACTGTCACCACTGAGGGCTGGAGACCGTGACTGGGAGCCTCAGTTGTAGGGGTTGACGGGTACCTTAATGTTGGAGGAGCGATGGGACTCCTGGACATGCGTAAAGACAGTAGCAAGGATGCCCGAAGGCGTGACCACGACAACTGGAAATATCTTTCAGTGATTTTATTAAATGAAAAGTCATAAAACGTGCAAAAACAATAGAAAGTCACAAGTGGAAATTTAGGTGTGCAACTGGTTGATACCAGTAACCTGGAATGTAGAGAAAAGTTCTGTAAACTGTAAATGAAGCTAGGGTTCGCTGGAAAACTGTAGTTGTTGAAGAGTGGCTGCTGGAAAGCCGGAATACAGACACAGGTGAGTAAGGTGATGTTGTAGAGGGTTAATCACAGAGGTGTCGTGTTACACCACAGAGTGTAACACAGAGGAGTCAGGCTTGAATGCAGGAGAGTTCACTGGAGAATCTGTAGAAGACTGCACACAGGAACCACTGGAGACAAATGAAGCACTGACGATTTGCTGGGTGTGGATACAGGATATATATACCCACAGCCTAGCAGGGATTGGTGGGCAATTAGGCTCCAGCACTGTCTGTACAGCGGATAGGAGAAACAATGTCTTGTGATTGGAGTCCAACATGGCTGCGCCCATGAACACACACAGAAGGGGATTAAAGTACTCTAGCCATGTAGCAATGGCGGCGGAGGCCGCAACAGCAGAACTTCACGCGCCCAGACGCGCACAGCGGCCACAGGGACAGGAATGACAGCGGAAACACATGGAGGACGTGCATCCAGAAGGCAAAATGGTGTCTCAGTACCGACAAAACCCCCCCTTTTAGGAGTGGCCACAGGACACTTCTTAAGTTTACCTGGCCATCTGGAATGGAACTTCTGGATGAAGACTTGTGCCAACTTGGAAGTGGGGAATCCATGACAGAATCCATCGAGGGATGAGCCCACGGACGATGAGGATCAGACAAGGAAACCAGTTGCCTAGTGGGTAACTGGCGGGATACTTGGTGCTGGGCACATTTCGGGCAGGAGGCCACAAATTCAGCAATGTCCTTCTTTAGGGTCGGCCACCAATTTGACCTGGAGATGAATTTTAAGGTCTTGCGTATGCCCGCGTGTCCGGCAAAGCGAGAGGAATGTGCCCGATGCAAGAGCTTCCTCCTGAAAGCCGGCTTCACGAAATGTTTCCCTGGCGGGGGCATAGAGTCCATCCTCACTGTGGAGAACACCACTGGATCAACAATATAATGCTTGACAGTAGACTCAGACTCATTTTCTTGCTCCCGGGAGCGGGAAAGGGCATCAGCCTTGTGATTCGGTGACCCTGGACAAAACTGTAGTTTGGAGTCTTGGCACGGAGGAGACAGGACATCAGAAGACTTGTAGGAGGATAGACGAACTGGAAGCTCTTTTTGAAGACAGGTCTCAGAGCAGGAAGGACCCCATGCCAGGATACGGGTCGACTTCCAATCAACTTGAGGATTATGCAGACGTAGCCATGGAAGGCCTAGGACCACAGGATGGGTGGCCCTGGGGATAACCTGGAAATAAATCAACTCTGTATGCTGATCCCCTACCTTCAGACGGATAGGTAGGGTCTTGGAGGTAATCACCGCATCAGGAATCCTACTGCCGTCCACGGCAGTTAGAGATATCGGTGATGACAGTCTCTCAGTGGGTAGAGAACACTGCTTAACGAAACTCTCTGTAATAAAGTTTCCGGCTGCTCCAGAATCCAATAAGGCAGTGAGATTCTTAGTACGCAGAGCCACCTGCAGAGAAACGGTGAGATTCCAGTTACTTGGAAATGGAGAGAAATTCGTCACTCCTAGCTGGTCTTCTCCTTGGTGGGCTAGGACTTGATGTTGTCCTGGACGCTTGGGACAGGACTTGATAACATGAGAAGATTCGGCACAATACAAACAGACGCTCAGCAAGACGTCTACTACGCTCTGCCTGAGATAAACGAGAGCGACCTATCTGCATAGGTTCCTCCCTAGACGGAGATGGCTGACGAGGAATGGAAACAGTAGGAATCCTGGGAAATGTGGATCTTCCTCGTTCAACAGCCTTTTCACGGAACCGTAAATCGACCTTAGTGCAGAGGGAAATGAGCTTGTTTAAAGTTAAAGGCAAGTCTATAGCAGCGAGCTCATCTTTGATACGCTCGGATAGCCCTCCCCAGAAGGCTGCATAAAGAGCGTCATCATTCCAGGAGACTTCAGATGCCAAGGTCTGGAATTGCACCAAATACTGACCAACAGTTCGCGTCCCCTGACGCAGTCGAAGGATCTCTGAAGAAGCTGATGTCACTCGACCTGGCTCATCGAAAATTCGTCTGAACGTTGCCACGAAGTTAGCATAGGATGACAACAGGGCATCAGACCTTTCCCATATAGGTGAGGCCCAGTCTAGAGCGGCACCAGTGAGTAGAGAAATAAGATATGCCACCTTAATGCGATCAGTAGGGAAACTGCTGGGTTGCAATTCAAATTGGATCTCGCACTGGTTTAGGAAACCCCTGCAGGCTTTAGGGGATCCATCATATTTAGCAGGAGTCGGCAAGTGAAGATAGGGAGCAGGAACAGGTATGGTGGGTGGGGACACCACCGGAAGTGCTGGAGTCGACACACTGGATGCCCCTAATCCACGGAGGGCCGCTTGAATTTCATCCAGCCGGGAGGAGAGGTCCTGGAGACAGCGAACAACATGACCTTGAGCCGCCTCCTGACGTTCAAGGCGGATTGCCAGTCCTTGTATCAGCCCATTCGCTTGGGCCTGATCTCCGGCTGGATCCATTTGGTCAGTGCTTACTGTCACAACTGAGGGCTGGAGACCGGACTGGGAGCCTCAGTTGTAGGGGTTGACGGGTACCTGAATGTTGGAGGAGCGATGGGACTCCTGGACATGCGTAAAGACAATAGCAAGGATGCCCGAAGGCGTGACCACGACAACTGGAAATATCTTTCAGAGATTTTATTAAATGAAAAGTCATAAAACGTGCAAAAACAATAGAAAGTCACAAGTGGAAATTTAGGTGTGCAACTGGTTGATACCAGTAACCTGGAATGTAGAGAAAAGTTCTGTAAACTGTAAATGAAGCTAGGGTTCGCTGGAAAACTGTAGTTGTTGAAGAGTGGCTGCTGGAAAGCCGGAATACAGACACAGGTGAGTAAGGTGATGTTGTAGAGGGTTAATCACAGAGGTGTCGTGTTACACCACAGAGTGTAACACAGAGGAGTCAGGCTTGAATGCAGGAGAGTTCACTGGAGAATCTGTAGAAGACTGCACACAGGAACCACTGGAGACAAATGAAGCACTGACAATTTGCTGGGTGTGGATACAGGATATATATACCCACAGCCTAGCAGGGATTGGTGGGCAATTAGGCTCCAGCACTGTCTGTACAGCGGATAGGAGAAACAATGTCATGTGATTGGAGTCCAACATGGCTGCGCCCATGAACACACACAGAAGGGGATTAAAGTACTCTAGCCATGTAGCAATGGCGGCGGAGGCCGCAACAGCAGAACTTCACGCGCCCAGACGCGCACAGCGGCCACAGGGACAGGAATGACAGTGGAAACACATGGAGGACGTGCATCCAGAAGGCAAAATGGTGTCTCAGTACCCGGATCGTGACAGCCACCATCGATTGATTCCAAAATATAAAAAACAATACAATTTATACACTACAGACTAACAAGTAAATCTAAACAGAATAATGGCTACAGAGAATGTACGTACGTGAGAATATTTGCAAGCGCAACCCAGATCCGGTCCTCCGCTCATCAGGTAGATAGCGTTTAGAGTCTTCTGACCGACCAGGCAACAATGGTCCTTTTATACACAACATGCATACACAATACAATGGTCACTGTAATCTCATTGTTCATTGGACACAGAGATATGTCTCCACATTACAGTAAAGGTCATAGGTGGATTTGAAAAGGTGGGCGATGTCTTTCCCAACTGCTCTTGTGGGTGGTATCCTCTGGATTCCCACCGCATATGTAATTTACAGTAAATACAGTTAATGTTCAGAATCTACTTTTGCACATAACTATATGCAGGAACAAGCGATCTTTCTCTAACTAACACCGGAATGTAACCCTCAAAATACCCTACAGCTGGATACTAGACATCACCTTCCAACCTTTATCTGACCCTTCCTATCATGCAAAGGTGAATCTCTCTGTCCAGGAACTGTTTAAACTAATAATACTCGCTGACATGGTTTAGGGGAACTATATCTACAATATACGCTATTTGGGTTAAATATGCAATGTTCTAATAACATGCTACACGCTCACAAACTCCGCCGTAAATACCCAAATCATGAGCAAGATCGCCGGAGCGATCCTACACAAATTGCGGATATGTGCACGCACGGCGGACTGAGTGCACGAGTAGCGGGCATGTGCATGGGGTTAGTATAAGGCATATGCATTATGATATTTTTCGACTTTGACATGGGGATATGCAGGGGGGAGGTGCATCCCTTGCTAAAAGGGTGCAACTTAAGATTGAGGCTATTAGGGACATTTTACACATTACTGATAAGGTACCTGAGCCTGCAGAGGAGACTTACTTTACTGATACTAAGAAATCCTCTATTACATTCCCTGCATCTAAGGAATTAAATGCATTGTTTGAAAATCCTGGGAAAACCCGGAGAAAAAATTCCAGATCCCAAAAAGGGTTCTCATTGCTTTTCCTTTCCCTGAAGATGACAGGAAAAAGTGGGAAATCCCGCCTGTAGAAGACGCTTCTGTGTCTAGGATGTGTAAAAAAGTGGTTTTACCTTTAAAAGAGCCGGCTGACCGTAAGATTGAGACTACACTCAAATCATTATACACAGCTACTGGTGTAGCTTTAAGGCCTACTATTGCTTGTGCATGGATTTCTAAAGCCATAGTAAAGTGATCAGGCACATTACTAGAGAAATTAGATACTATGGATAGAAGTGACATTGAATTGTTCTTACGTAACATACAGGACTCTGCAGGTTTCATGGTGGAGGCCATGAAGGACCTTGGTGATCTGAATGCGAGGGCTTCTTCCATGACTGTCTCAGCATGCAGGGGACTCTGGCTGCGCCAATGGTCTGCGGATGCGGAATCCAAGAAGAGTGTGGAGAACCTATCCTTCACAGGTCAGGCTCTTCTGTTTGAGAAGCGTTAGATGCGTGGATCTCCACGGCAACTGCGGGTAAGTCAACATTCCTTCCCTCAGCTACACCACCTGCTAGGAAATCTTATCCTACGTCTACCATGCAGTCCTTTCGGACCGTGAAAGTTAAAAAGTTCAAACCCCTTCCACTTTCTTTAGAGGAGGTCGGGGGAAATCCAGAAAACCTGCACCAGCAGGTTCACAGGAACAGAAACCTGGTTCTGCTTCCTCAAAATCCTCGGCATGACGGTGGACCTCCCAGCCTGGAGATCGGGCAGGTGGAATCAAGATTTAGAAATTTCAGTCATGTCTGGGCGTCATCAGTCCTAGACCCCTGGGTACAAGATATTGTTACCCAGGGGTACAGAATGGAGTTTCAAGAACTCCCACCTCACAGATTCTTCAAATCAGGCTTACCAGCTTTGCTGACAGAAAGTGCTATCCTACAGGAAGCCATTCAAAAATTGCTAAAGTCAAATGTTATTGTTCCAGTTCCACCTCACTTAACAAACAAGGGTTATTACTCAAACCGGATGGTTCGGTCAGGCCAATATTGAATCTAAAGTCTTTGAACCCTTATTTGAGGGAATTCAAATTCAAGATGGAGTCTCTGAGAGAGGTGATCTCAGGTCTGGAGGAGGGGAATTTCTAGTATCCCTGGATATCAAGGATGCGTACCTTCACATTCTGATCTGACCACCTCACCAGGCTTATCTCAGATTTGCGCTGCTGGACTGTCACTATCAGTTCCAGGCACTGCCGTTTGGCCTTCCATGGCACCGAGGGTGTTCACCAAGGTCATGGCGGAGATGATGCTACTCCTCCGCAAGCAGGGGGTGAACATAAGTCCTTATCTGGACGATCTGCTGATAAAAGCGTCTTCCAGGGAGAAGCTGTTAGAGAGCATTGCTCTCTCAACTCACCTACTCCAGGATCATGGGTGGATCCTGAATCTTCCAAAGCCACATTTGGAGCCGACAAGGAGAATGTCCTTCCTGGGGATGATCCTCAACACGGAAGTACAGAGGGTGTTTTTGCCAGAGAAGAAAGCGTTGGTGATACAAGCAATTGTCCAGGATGTCCTGAAGCCTGTCCGGGTATCGGTTCACCAGTGCATTCACCTTCTGGGAAAGATGGTTTCCTTCTACGAGGCTCTACAGTACGGAAGATTTCACGCACGGTCTTTCCAACTGGATCTCCTGGACAAATGGTTGGGATCTCATCTTCACATGCACCAGAGGATACGTTTGTCACCGAAAGCCGGAATATCCCCCCTCTGGTGGCTGCAAACTTCTTACCTACTAGAGGGCCGCAGGTTCGGGATTCAGAATTGGATCCTCCTAACCACGGATGCAAGTCTCAGAGGTTGGGGAGCTGTCACCCAAGGGGAAAATTTCCAAAGAAGGTGGTCAAGTCTGGAATCCATCCTTCCAATAAAACATTCTGGAACTAAGGGCCTGTGTACAACAGTCTTCTGCAAGCGGCACATTTTCTGAAAAATCAGACCATTCAGGTTCAGTCGGACAATGTAACGACAGTGGCCTAAATAAACCGACAAGGCAGAATGAAAAGCAGAGCTGCAATGTCAGAGGTAACAAGAATCATCCTCTGGGCGGAAAAGCACGCAGTGACACTGTCAGCAATCTTCATCCCGGGAGTGGACAACTGGGAAGCGGACTTCCTCAGCAGACACGATCTCCATCCAGGAGAGTGGGGCCATCACTCAGAGGTGTCCGCAGAGGTGACAAGTCTTTGGGGCATACCTCAAATAGACATGATGGCCTCCCACCTCCAGAAGAAGCTTCTGAGGTACTGTTTCAGATCGAGGGACCCACAGGCAGTGGCGGTGGATGCCCTGGTAACTCCGTGGGTGTTCCAGTCAGTGTATGTGCTCCCCCCACTTCCACTCATCCCAAGGATTCACAGACTAATAGAAAGAACAAGAGTTCAGGCGATCCTTATTGCTCCGGACTGGCCAAGAAGGGCTTGGTACGCGGATCTTCTGGAGTTACTGTGGGAATATCTGATACCTCGTCCTCTTCGAGAGGAATCGCTTATCAAGACTTACCACGGCTACGTTTGACGGCATGGAGGTTGAACACCAGATCTTAGATCGGAAGGGCATTCCAAACAAAGTTATTCCTACCATGATACAGGCTAAGAAAGGAGTAACGTCTAAACATTACCATCGAATTTGGAAAAGGTACGTGTCTTGGTGTGAATCCAAGAAGTTTCCTACGGTGGAGTTTCAATTAGGGCTGTTTCTCCTCTTTCTGCAAGCAGGTGTGGATGTGGGCCTGAGGTTGGGCTCCATAAAAGTCCAGATTTCGGCCTTATCCATTTTCTTCCAGAAACAGTTTGCTGCCCTCCTGGAGGTTCAGACTTTCTTGAAAGGGGTTCTGCACATCCAGCCTCCCATTGTGCCTCCTGCGGCACCTTGAGATCTTAATGTGGTGCAGTTCCTGCAGTCGGATTGGTTCGAACATTTACAGGAAGTTGATGTCAAGTTCCTTACTTGGAAGGCGGTCACACTATTGGTATTAGCATCTGCTAGACGTGTGTCGGAACTGGGGGCATTGTCCTGCAAGAGCCCCTACTTGACTTTCCATGACTATAGAGCTGAGCTCAGGACGCGTCAGCAATTTCTTCCGAAGGTTGTGTCGGCTTTTCATATCATCCAACCTATTGTGGTGCCAGTGGCTACTGACTCCTCAATTACTTCAAATCCTTGGATGTTGTAAGGGCTTTGAAGATTTATGTGAAGAGAACTTCTCGTCACAGAAAGTCGGACGCTCTGTTTGTCCTTTATGATCCCAACAAGGGGGGTCATTCCGAGTTGATCGCTAGCTGCATCCGTTCGCTGTGCAGCGATGTGGGGAAAAAATGGCACTTCTGCGCTTCCGTATGCCGCGCTATGTACTATTACAACGAACTATGTAGTTTCACACAAGGTCTAGTGATGCTTTTCAGTCACACTGGATGCTGCAGAGTGATTGACAGGAAGAGGGAGTTTCTGGGTGTCAACTGACTGTTTCAGGGAGTGTTCGCAAAAACGCAGACGTGCCAGGAAAAACGCAGGCGTGCTGGGCGAACGCAGGGTGTGTTTGTAACATCAAAACAGGAACTGAACAGTCTGAAGTGATCGCAAGCGCTGAGTAGGTTTTGAGCTGCTCAGGAACTGCATAAAAATACTTTCTAGCTGCTCTGCAATCCTTTCGTTCGCACTTCTGCTAAGCTAAAATATACTCCAAGTGGGAGGTGGCATAGTGTTTGCACGGCTGCTAAAAACTGCTAGCAAGTGAACATCTCGGAATGACCCCCAAGGTTGGGTGGCGTGCTTGTAATCAGACAATTTCTCGCTGGATCAGGTGTACTATTAAGCATGCTTATTCTACGGCAGGCTTGCCGTGTCCAAAATCTGTTAAGGCCCACTCAACTCGTAAAGTGAGTGTCTCGGCTTTACAACTTTGTCGAGCGGCTACTTGGTCAGGATCGAACACGTTTGCTAAGTTCTACAAGTTCAATACTTTGGCCTCTGAGGACCTAAAGTTTGGTCAATCGGTTCTGCAGGAGCCTCCGAGCTCCCCCTCCCGTACTGGGAGCTTTGGTACATCCCCATAGTACTAATGTGGTCCCCAGCATCCTCTAGGATGTAAGAGAAAATAGGATTTTAATTACCTACCGGTAAATCCTTTTCTTGTAGTCCGTAGAGGATGCTGGGCGCCCGCACAGCGCTTCGTTTCCTGCATTTGTTACTTCGTTAAGTACTGCGTTGTTACTTGGTTAAGTATTGTTGTTCAGCAGTTGCTGAATTGTTTCAAGCTGGTTAGCTTGGATTTCTTTTGTTATGTGTGAGCTGATGTGAATCTCACCACTATCTGTGTATTTCCTTCTCTCGAAGTATGTCCGTCTCCTTGGGCACAGTTTGGTAGGAGGGGCATAGAGGGAGGAGCCAGCCCACACTATTAAACTCTTAAAGTGCCCATGGCTCCCAAGGGACCTGTCTACACCCCATGGTACTAATGTGGACCCCAGTATTCTCTACGGACTACGAGAAAAGGATTTACCAGTAGGAAATTAAAATCATATTTTCTGTGCTCGCCCCTGCCCGGCCGCCCACTTAGTGAGTAAAGTGGGTGGTCCGGGCAGTCAATGACGCGATTCTAGCTGAATCGTGTCATCATAGCCACGCCCCCTGCAGTATAATGTGGGTTATAGCGGCATTATACAGCGGGGCGTGGCTTAAATTATGTGACATGTTAGCTATGCCCCCACCCCACCTCTGCTCCGCCCCCTCTTCTCGTCACTTCCGTTCCCCGCCCCCTGCTGATCTGACCTGGCTGCTCTCTCCCGGAGAGAGCAGCCAAAATGACGGTAAGTATGCTATACATTCTGTTGCAGAAAAATACCTGTCACCTACATTTATCTCATACTTGCCGACTTTAAATATCTCCTCTCTGGGAGAAGCCCGGAGAGAAGACACTGCAGGAGACTTCGGGGGGCGGGGGCGGGCTATGACATCATTAAGCCCCGCCCCCACATCGGGAAATGCCGCGATTCGCTGGTCCGCGGGAAGGGGTCAGGGCTAAAATTTAACCCCTTCCCCAGCCGATGGACTCACGTATACGGGAGTTAATCTCTTCATCCTGCCTGCATCACTAGGGTGCGAGCAGGATGCCGGAGACCTGCCTTCTCTTCCGGGGGTGCGGGGGGTTACCCAAAAAAAGCTGGAGCCTCCAGCAGCTTCCGGGAGAGTAGGCAGGTATGATTTATCTGTATTAGTAATTAGTAATCTGTACTGTAATAGTCTATGTATATCAAACGAAATGAAGCGCTATCATTATCGATATAATAATTTATTTTTTAAAAATTCAAAATGTATTATTAAACATCCTGTGACTAAAAACATGTGAAATTTCTTTGAAACGTGCACAAAACACGGTAACAATTTACTATAACTTACTAGCAAAATGCTCCTACTAATAATGTATTCATTTAATGTTTAGAATAACATAATGTGACACTCTGCAATGGACCAATTAATTCAGCATAAATCTCCACCCGTATATCCACTAGACATAAAGGTCCATGTATTGCTTCTTTAGGTGTACGTGAGAGTCCCTCAATAGTGGAACAATTAGCAAAGTCCACGATTAATAATTCCACTTTTCCAGTGCTCCGGTAATATTAAACACAACTTGAGCGGTTTAGCAGGGGGTATTTACTTTTGTATATTTGTTGTATATAGCACATTAACAGTTTTAAGCAGGAATGCTATTTGGCAGTCTGTTAATTATGCTTACCCCAGCCACTAACGGTGCAGATGGTCGTGTGATGATTTGTGGGCGCCGGCTACCCACTTGACGGTACTGAAGCCGAAACCAATCTCCCAGAGCTGTGGATAACTGAAGAGTCTTTATTCCATATTGTGGACGAAGCTGACCGCTCTCTCGCTGTGGTTATAAAGCGGCTGAAGCTGACCGCTCGCTCACTGAGGTTATGAAGCGGCTGAGGCTGACCGCTCTTTCTCTGTGATTATGAAACGGCTGTCGGAAGCAGCCTATATCTTGTATCTCCGTGGCGGTCAGCAGTGTGCCGTGCAGAGTGCCGGGCAATGCAATTGCCGTGGAAGACGTCCAAGCCGTGCTGCTGGATGTAAGTCGTGCATCTACCGGTAGTCAGCAGGATGACGGGCAAATTGCCAGGCGGGGAACTTGACGCGTTTCTCAGCCTCAATCCCGGGGCTGTTTCATCAGAAGAAAAATACCTGTCACCTACATTTATCTCATACTTGCCGACTTTAAATATCTCCTCTCTGGGAGAAGCCCGGAAAGAAGACACTGCAGGAGACTTCGGGGGGCGGGGGCGGGCTATGACATCATTAAGCCCCGCCCCCACATCGGGAAATGCCGCGATTCGCTGGTCCGCGGGAAGGGGTCAGGGCTAAAATTTAACCCCTTCCCCAGCCGATGGACTCACGTATACGGGAGTTAATCTCTTCATCCTGCCTGCATCACTAGGGTGCGAGCAGGATGCGGGAGACCTGCCTACTCTTCCGGGGGTGCGGGGGGTTACCCAAAAAAAGCTGGAGCCTCCAGCAGCTTCCGGGAGAGTAGGCAGGTATGATTTATCTGTATTAGTAATTAGTAATCTGTACTGTAATAGTCTATGTATATAACTGACCTGCAGTCTGACATATTTACTTGCAGTTTTGTTTTTAATAAGATTCATTATTGCTTTTGCTTCTTTCTCTGAAATGAAATGAACTGTAACACAAACCAGGAAGACGTTTACAATTAATCCTGAGTGATTCACTCCCAGTACACGCAGATGGGTGTATACAGTGCTGTGCAGCCTCTCCTATAGGCTGAGCCCTGCATGCTGTGTAGGGGAGTGGAGAAGTGTCTGACGTCTGACACTTCCTACACCAGCACTTTATAAGCTGCCACAACATGACCAGAGAAGGACACCGCTTATACCAGCTGAGCTGACAGAGGCACCGAGATCTAGCAGGTACTATTACATTTACATCATACATCCTGAATAGGTAATATTTACATCATGGGGTCTATGTATCAAGCGTTTTTTCCATAAAATTATGTAGAAATTGAAGCTCCTGCATAATGTTTTGTGGCTATGTACTAATAACACAATGCAGGAGAAGTGACAGAAATCTGCAGAACGCCAGTTAGCGCTACAGATTGAAATCCCCATTATTACCAATGGGGACCACGATCTGACCCCTATGTACTAAACTCTGAAAAGTGAAGCTTGGTCACACTGAAGATGGTGTAAACCGGGGAGGAATGGTAGACGGAGAGAGAACTATATATCCTCCATCCAGCAACGACCGCGATCCCGGAACCTGACACAGAATATGCGCAGCGTCAGATTCCCCCCAGGAGATTTTCCCAAACGTGAAATCTCCTCCAAAATGTTGGGGAAGTAACCTGCAGGTTTCCCTACGTACATAGCGGTAATAGTTTCACTAAAAATTAAAATATCCACCGCGTTATAATCATGGCAGTTCTGTGACTAGTAATACAAATGCCCTTATATGTATTTTCAAGGAGGGTATTTATCAAAGCATGGAGAGAGATAGAGTGGAGATAAATAAATCACTAACCAATCAGCTCCTAGCTGTCATTTTTGTGACATGACAGTTAGGAGCTGATTGTCTGGTGCTTTTTATCACTCTACATGCTGTGATAAATACCCCACTGACATCACTGTTCTGTATATGGAAGTATAATTACAGATGGTAGTGCACATATTTGAATCTATCATTTTCCAAGTGATAAAACAATAACGTGTGAATTGAGCGTTTCTTCCCCGGATCCCACCAGTTGTAATAATCCTCAACCTGTTAAATCATCGCTCGCACCCTGGCTAGGTGATGGCTCTGTTCATTTTCTGACCTGATGAAGAATATTGTGTAAGTTGTACACAGTCGTGTGCTGACAGCAGTGTTCTACATAGTGGTAGATTCTTATTACACGGAGAGTAGATCTGCATTACCAATCATATACTTACCTTCTTGTTAGGCACAAAGGATATAACAGAGACATGTTTACTTGTGTGTTTCTTTCTCCGTTCTGGCCTCACAGTGTAATTATGTAGCTATATAATTATATGTATATAGGACAGGAACATAATTGGTTGTGTTATCGTAGCCTAGAAATTCCCAATGACAACCCTCCAGTTTTCCCGATAGGTCATGTTATGACCATATCTGTCTGTGGAAGTAGGTGGGATAATTACTGACCCAGAAATATGTAATAACTCACCTGTGCAGGATTAAAGACCTCCACAAAACATATTACCTGTTCAGGGGACTTGAGGACCGGAGATGAGAACCTCTGTTATAGCTTATTACTTGTTGGCCCTTTTTATTCATTTTTTTTTTCCTTTATTTTTTATTTTTTAATTTAGAATAGAAAAACTATTTCTGGTTGAAAAAAGATGCTCATTCAAAATTATGTGATATAATTAAGAGGAGAACTAACCTTGCAATTTTCTTAGGAGTGAATTTACAGATTCTTCTCAACTAGTTTAAACAAGAAATTAAAATGTGGCGCATTGAGGGGAACATTTACTAAGCAGTGATAAGAGCGGAGCAGTGAGCCAGTGGAGAAGTTGCCCTTGACAACCAATCAGCACTGAAGTAACAGCAATAATTTGCATACTATAAAATGATACAGAGCTGCTGATTGGTTGATGGAACCACTTCTCCGCTCTTATCACTGCTTAGTAAATGTCCTCCTAAGTTTTCGGTAGCATTGCCGTTTTACATCTGAAGCCGAGTGAATCAGTATCCAGTATGTTGGTAAAAGATGATAACGATTTTGAAGGATCATATTTAGACCACAGTAATAGGCTAAAGTAATCTGTATGTGGCTAAATCAGACATTAACAGGGGTATTTTATCAAAGATTGGAGAGAGATAAAGCACTACCAATCAGCTTCTGTCATTTTATAGGCTGTGTTTGAGAAATGTTAATAGCTGATTGGTTTGTGCTTTATTTCTCTACACTTTAGCAGTCTCCGTACTTTAATAAATGCCCCCTAAATCCGGTTGTATGGCAGGATCTGCCGGTGTGTCGCCAGTTTAAGAGATCAGTATTGTCACTTTATTCAGCATTAGATTGGTCACCGAGAGCAGCTTCTAGTGATGAGAAGAAATTGGATATATTCTGCAACTATCTGATAGTTATTTTCTAAAATATTTTTTACAGGCCACAGTTATGGGCAGTTTGGTGAGAACCTTTATTTTCTTGGACCTGGAAGCCACAGGCCTAAACCAAGATGATCCTAAGATAACAGAGCTGTCTCTGGTGGCTGTCCATGTGTCCTCTTTGAGGAACCCAGTCCATGATGATTCGGGAAAGCTGCAGTTACCCCGAGTGCTAGACAAGCTTTCTCTGTGTGTAGATCCAGGGAAGCCCCTCACTCAGAAGGCTGCAGAAATCACCGGTCTCAGCAATGAACAACTGACCACTTGTGAGAAGCAGTTGTTCGAGGAGACTCTCATTAACACCGTCAATGAGTTTGTGAATCGTCAGGCCCAGCCTGTCTGCCTGGTTGCCCATAATGGATTTTCATATGACTTTCCCCTACTGAAGACTGAACTGCTGCAACACCAGCGCGATTTCCCTAGTTCCATGCTGTGCCTAGATTCCTTACCAGCTTTAAGATACCTGGATAATCAGAACCATCCAAACACAGTCAAAGGGCGGTACTCCCTTCCAGAACTGTACCGACGTTACTTCGGCACGGAGCCAGATTTGTCTCATTACGCAGAGGGCGATGTAATAACTCTCATCCTGGTCTTCATGTCCAGAGCAGAGCATTTGCTGGAAGCAGCCAGTTACAAGAGGTGGGGCGAGATCGCCCCAATGTACGGATTACCCACAGTGCAGTAATAACACGATGCTTCGTGCTCAGCCGTGTGATGGGACTGTATATATATATTGATATTCTATATGAAATATTAACTAACACGTCCATTCCTGACACTTTTTTATTTTTTTCTCTGATTTAGTATCTTACCTCTGCAGTTTATGGTAAATGTGTATTATTGTTCTTTTTGTATTGTGAATTAAACTGAACTTTGTTTTTATACCTTCAAAGTATTCCTCTGGTTTTCTTTTCAATATACTGTATATTCCCCTTCCCTTATTATTTCATCCCCTATCTTCCGGATTCCTCTGATGCTGCTAAGTTAGAAAGGAGAAATGTACGAGAAGGTAAAAGTTCTGTAAAGCGCTATAGATGAGGACACAGGTGTAACTAGTAGTGACTTCTGTAGGTCACACAGAGGTAGATCATACTCACTGGCGCCGATAGGTGTGTGTGTGTGTGTGTGTGTGTGTGTGTGTGTGTGTGTGTGTGTGTGGGGTACTAATTACCCGGGCTTAAACCACGCCCCTTCGTGGAGCCGTTTTCCCACCCATCGACATCTTCAGGAAGATGGAGCCGCACAGTGAAAGCAAAGTCTTGGCTCTCTCTAGTGCACATCCGAATATCACTGGGAAGATGGCATTGGCCGAGGATCTGAGCGACGCCCCCTTGTGGACTGCGCAGGGCTGTAATGAGTTTTCTCGTAATATGTATTATTTGTAGGGCACATGGACACGCCCCCCAGTTTAGGCCACCCTCCCCCATTATAGTACCTGGGCCCGGAGCTGCTCTCTACGGCCCTGATCATAATCTGCATTTGCTGTAATAATCAAATCTGGCTGCTTGTGCTATTGGTACAGAATCCTGATGATGAACTTCGTGCGTACACACCTTTACAATCTATCTCGCCATCTGATGAGTATTAGGACGCCCATATAACCTGACCTACAGATGTAACCCGTTCTCTTCCAATAAAACATGATGGAAGACGTGTACACTCTGTTATGTCTCATGAGCGGGAGGGGAATTGGAAGTAGTGGTGACAATTGTATAGGTGTGTGCCCAGCTTTACGCCATTGATTGGGGGTGGGAGTAGAAAGAGGTCAGTGCGGATGAAGCCATAAACACATACATTACTATAAGGAATCATTTCACTATAATAATAGTCGTTTAACCCGTATACAGGAATTTGTTTTGTCAGAAGAACTTGTTATGCAAATACTTGTGAGTAAATAATGACTCAGAGTATATTCAAGATGATGATCTATCAGGCAATATATAGGACTGTAGGTGTGTTACAGAAACTCACACTTGATACAATTATATAAACAAGGAGTATTGAGCATAATCCTATTCTCTGCTCATGGACAGTATAGTAAAAAGAGTATCCGCCGGACGGAATCCCGGCAGTCAGAATACCGACACCGGAATCCCGACCGGCACATTCCCAACACATGCTCCCTATGTGGGTGTCCACGACACCCATAGAGGGAGAATAAATGAGTGTGCTGAGCGTAGCGAGGCACCGTGTCCGCAGCGTGGTGAGCGCAGCGAGCCCGCAAGGGGCTGCGTTGCGCTCGCCCCCCTGTCGGGATTGTGCCTGTCGGGATTCCGGTGTCGGTATTCTGACCTCCGGGATTACGTACTGATCCCGTAAAAAGTGCTGAACTACTGTATATGTCAAAATATATTTGAAATCTGTTTTTTTTAGGTTGTAACATAACGTGTTTGTTATATTATTTTAATGCTTCTAAAATCAAATATTGAAATCCCTATGACGGGCTAGGATGCAGGCTGTTCAGATTTATTACCTCCGTATCCAGTATCCAGTCGACACATCATTTCAGTACTCAATTTAAAGTTTGCCATTCGGACTGTCAACATTCTCAATGTCTCACAGAAAAAAAGTGAAAATGCAGCTGTACACTCTAAAAACTAAGAAGCCTGACAATTCTAATGAACTCTGCCATTCAACATGGAGTAAAATTGAGGTTCTTAGCATCATTTTTGGCCAAAAATATGGGCCCACCTAACACAGCCAGATGACCTAATCAGGTGAGTCCTTAACTTTCCTAAGGTTCAAGTCCAGAGCACAGGACCCCCTCCCACCTTCACCCCCATGCCAGCACAACCCAACCGCCCCAAAGGCATCACAATAGTGAGAAGTAGCAGTTTAAGGGTGGAATTCAATTGTTATGCGCACCTGATCTCTCATGTACAGTGATGGGAGATCACAGGGTGCAATTAAATTGTTGTTTTCTTTTGTGCTGATCGTGCCAATTAGTGTTGGGTTTAGCTGTGTAAAGCAGCTAAACCCAACCAAAGTTCTGGGCGTGATCGCGAAAAGTGTCATTTGGTCACCCAGACGGGTCACTTTTCGTGCATTTCAGCTCGCTATCCTACGGGGTGTGCACGCTGAAATGCAAACGCCAGCAGCCATGGCACCCGAACGGAACTACAATTGAATAGCTCCATTTGGGCACCATCTAGTGGCTAAAGGTGGGATAACATTTGAATTCCGCCCTAAATGTTAAAAGGCGTTACATTAATAAAAAGTAGCAGCCCAGTGCTAATGCCCTTGGACACTCTCAATGTCGACATATCATACCACACCCTATCACCTACCCCTTGTTGTGACGCAATGCTACCTGCGACACAACCAGAAAAAATGGGGTTTGTTTCCCATCTATGGCCAAGCAAATGACAAATTCACAAAAAGGACTAATTTATTTATATTGAATTTAAATGCAAACTAAAAGGGGGTACACACGTAGAGATGTGTGCTGAGCGATCTAGCACATACCGCTCTGCACACATCTCCCCCCCACCATCAGCGCACAGCGCACTGCATGCATACCAATGCAGCAACGGCGATAGCGACGCGCATCTCCGCTATGCGGCATACACATGGAAAGATCTGGGCTTAAGTTCTAAGCAATCTAGTCAAATTGCTTAGAAATTAAGCACAGATCTCTCCGTGTGTACCTCCCTTAAGCCGTAGCAGCCACTCAAGTGCTTTTGTTCTGCTGTTTAAAGAAGACCATTAAAATCAAAGTACTAATTGGTTCTATGCATTTTGGTGGGCCCTACAATGTTTCAGGCAGACCAATAAAATTCCCGCTGTCCACCGTGCCTACCGCATTTCCCATTGAGCAGAATTCATGCTCCGGCTCTATAAAAATAAATGAATTTCGCCAGTAATTTAAAAATGATTATGGATTTTCTGCTAATTGTTATGTGTACCCCAATACTCGTGTTCTCCTACAACCTGCAAATGTACAGATACAGAAAATAGTTACAAGACGCTGATGCAAATTTGAGCGGCTGGACTCAGGGGAATCCTAGTCAGCCCTTTAACAAACTTGGGCCTGCTATGATGGACTACGAAAGATTCGGGCAATATCCAACTTGTCTTAAGTTCTTCTATTTGGACACTATCATGTCCTGCACAATCTCTTTAGTTGGAAATTACGGTACTGCAAAGGGGTAAATAGGTACCATTTTGTTGATACTAATTAGAGATGTGCACCGGAAATTTTTCGGGTTTTGTGTTTTGGTTTTGGATTCGGTTCCGCGGCCGTGTTTTGGATTCGGACGCGTTTTGGCAAAACCTCCCTGAAATTTTTTTGTTGGATTCGGGTGTTTTTTTCAAAAACCCCTCAAAAACAGCTTAAATCATAGAATTTGGGGGTAATTTTGATCCCATAGTATTATTAACCGCAATAACCATAATTTCCACTCATTTCCAGTCTATTCTGAACACCTCACACCTCACAATATTATTTTTAGTCCTAAAATTTGCACCGAGGTCGCTGGATGACTAAGCTAAGCGACCCAAGTGGGCGGCACAAACACCTGGCCCATCTAGGAGTGGCACTGCGGTGTCAGACAGGATGGCATTTAAAAAAATTAGACCCAAACATCACATGATGCAGAGATAAATTAAAAAAAAGAGGTGCAAGATGGAATTGTCCTTGGGCCCCATCCCACCCACCCTTATGTTGTATAAACAGGACATGCACACTTTAACAAACCCATCATTTCAGCCACAGGGTCTGCCACACGACTGTGGCTGAAATGACTGGTTGGTTTGGGCCCCCACCAAAAAAGAAGCAATCAATCTCTCCTTGCACAAACTGGCTCTACAGAGGCAAGATGTCCACCTCCTCCTCATTGTCCGATTCATCACCCCTTTCACTGTGTACATCCCCCTCCTCACAGAGTATTAATTTGTCCCCACTGGAATCCACCATCTCAGGTCCCTGTGTACTTCCTGGAGGCAATTGCTGGTGAATGTTTCCACGGAGGAATTGATTATAATTCATTTTGATGAACATCATCTTCCACATTTTCTGGAAGTAACCTCGTACGCCGATTGCTGACAAGGTGACCGGCTGCACTAAACACTCTTTCGGAGTACACACTGGAGGGAGGGCAACTTAGGTAAAATAAAGCAAATTTGTGCAAGGGCCTCCAAATTGCCTCTTTTTCCTGCCAGTATACGTACGGACTGTCTGACGTGCCTACTTGGATGCGGTCACTCATATAATCCTCCACCATTCTTTCAATGGTGACAGAATCATATGCAGTGACAGTAGACGACATGTCAGTAATCGTTGGCAGGTCCTTCAGTCCGGACCAGATGTCAGCACTCGCTCCAGACTGCCCTGTATCACCGCCAGCGGGTGGGCTCGGAATTCTTATCCTTTTCCTTGCAGCCCCAGTTGCGGGAGAATGTGAAGGAGGAGCTGTTGAAAGGTCACGTTCCGCTTGACTTGACAAGTGTCTCACCAGCAGGTCTTTGAACATGTGCAGACTTGTGTCTGCCGGAAAGAGAGATACAACGTAGGCTTTAAACCTAGGATCGAGCATGGTGGCCAAAATGTAGTGCTCTGATTTCAACAGATTGACCACCCGTGAATCCTGGTTAAGCGAATTGAGGGCTCCATCCACAAGTCCCACATGCCTAGCGGAATCGCTCCGTTTTAGCTCCTCCTTCAATCTCTCCAGCTGCTTCTGCAAAAGCCTGATGAGGGGAATGACCTGACTCAGGCTGGCAGTGTTTGAACTGACTTCACGTGTGGCAAGTTCGAAGGGTTGCAGAACCTTGCACAACGTTGAAATCATTCTCCACTGCGCTTGAGTCAGGTGCATTCCCCCTCCTTTGCCTATATTGTAGGCAGATGTATAGGCTTGAATGGCCCTTTGCTGCTCCTCCATCCTATGAAGCATATAGAGGGTTGAATTCCACCTCGTTATCACCTCTTGCTTCAGATGATGGCGGGGCAGGTTCAGGACTGTTTGCTGGTGCTCCAGTCTTCGGCACGCGGTGGCTGAATGCTGAAAGTGGCCCGCAATTTTTCGGGACACCGACAGCATCTCTTGCACGCCCCTGTTGTTTTTAAAAAAATTCTGCACCACCAAATTCAATGTATGTGCAAAACATGGGACGTGCTGGAATTTGCCCACATGTAATGCATGCACAATATTGGTGGCGTTGTCCGATGTCACAAATCCCCAGGAGAGTCCAATTGGGGTAAGCCATTCTGCGATGATGTTCCTCAGTTTCCGTAAGAGGTTGTCAGCTGTGTGCCTCTTATGGAAAGCGGTGATACAAAGCGTAGCCTGCCTAGGAACGAGTTGGTGTTTGCAAGATGCTGCTACTGGTGCCGTCGCTGCTGTTCTTGCTACGGGAGGCAATACATCTACCCAGTGGGCTGTCACAGTCAGATAGTCCTGAGTCTGCCCTGCTCCACTTGTCCAGATGTCCATGGTTAAGTGGACATTGTGTACAACTGCATTTTTTAGGACACTGGTGACTCTTTTTCTGACGTCTGTGTACATTTTCGGTATCGCCTGCCTAGAGAAATGGAACCTAGATGGTATTTGGTACCGGGGACACAGTACCTCAATCAATTCTCTAGTTCCCTGTGAATTAACGGTGGATACCGGAAACACGTTTCTCACCACCCAGGCTGCCAAGGCCTGAGTTATCCGCTTTGCAGCAGGATGACTGCTGTGATATTTAATCTTCCTCGCAAAGGACTGTTGGACAGTCAATTGCTTACTGGAAGTAGTACAAGTGGTCTTCCGACTTCCCCTCTGGGATGATAATCGACTCCCAGCAGCAACAACAGCAGCGCCAGCAGCAGTAGGCGTTACACTCAAGGGTCCATCGGAGGAATCCCAGTTAGGAGAGGACTCGTCAGACTTGCCAGTGACATGGCCTGCAGGACTATTGGCGTTCCTGTCTAAGGAGGAAATTGACACTGAGGGAGTTGGTGGTATGGTTTGCAGGAGCTTGGTTACAAGAGGAAGGGATTTAGTGGTCAGTGGACTGCTTCCGCTGTCATCCAAAGTTTTTGAACTTGTCAATGACTTCTGATGAATGCGCTCCAGGTGACGTATAAGGGAGGATGTTCCTAGGTGGTTAACGTCCTTACCCCTACTTATTACAGCTTGACAAAGGCAACACACGGCTTGACACCTGTTGTCCACATTTCTGTTAAAATAATTCCACACCGAAGAGGTGATTTTTTTTTGTAAGTTGACCAGGCATGTCAATGGCCATATTAATCCCACGGACAACAGGTGTCTCCCCGGGTGCCTGACTTAAACAAACCACCTCACCATCAGAATTGGCCTTGGCAGACGACGTTGATGGCATTTCATCATCTCGGCCATGACTAGTGGCAGCAACTTCAGCACGAGGTGGAAGTGGATCTTGATCTTTCCCTATTTTACCCTCCACATTTTTGTTCTCCATTTTTTAATGTGTGGAATTATATGCCAGTAATATATCAATAGCAATGGCCGACTGTACTGTACTGTACTATATATGTATACTGCTGGTCACCAAAATGCTGCACTGTCCTACTATATACTGCTCACAATAATGCAGCACAGAGATAGTATACTTGACACAGAGCTGCAAGATACAGCAATGGCCTACTGTACTGTACTGTACTACTATAATTATATACTGGTGGTCCCCACAGTGCAGCACACTGAGCACAGATATTTGCAGCACACTGAGCACAGATATGGAGCTTTTCAGGGAGAGAACGCAGCCACGTCCTCCCCGTTCAATCTCCAATGCACGAGTGAAAATGGAGGTGACGCGCGGCTCTTTATATAGAATACGAATCTCGCGAGAATCCGAAAGCGGGATGATGACGTTCGGGCGCGTTCGGGTTAACCGAGCAAGGCGGGAAGATCCGAGGCTGGCTCGGCACCGTGTAAAATGGGTGAAGTTCGGGGGGGTTCGGATCTCGACGAACCGAACCCGCTCATCTCTACTAATTATATAAAGGATTTCCATAGAACCATAAATTCTTCCTGACAGGAGTAATACTGCTCCAATATTTCCAGCCTTTGCAGCAAATACGTATTCAGTAATAACACTGAAGTGCCAGCTTCTCAAACGAGTATCAAAGATCGCAAATACCACTTATGTGTATTATTTACTATGAATCATATAGAAGATTTCATTCAGGTGTTTTTCTTCCACACCCAGCAAGGACAAACAGTAAACTCCTTTATGATGTCATCTATTCACAAAAGCATATGTCATAACTCATAAGTCATTCCACAAGGTAAGTCAGTCATTGTTTCCTCAATCACAGAGACCCCTGTGTGCAGCCACGTATTATGTTCTTATAGCGCTAGAGGCAAAGAGCGGATTATAAAGTGATTGGTCCCAATTATAATTTGCAGAGACTCCCTATGTGCAGCCACACAACTGTATTCCCTGCACAAAGCAGTCTGACAATCATCTCTTTATATGTCACAGTGAATCTTTAGATTTATAGACCGATATAATTCAACATCCAAAATAACCCACAGGCAAAAAAAAACATGGTTCTGGAAAAGCAATTAAATAGCCTATTTCCCGTGCCCAAAAATCGTGATGGGGGGATTTCCCGCGCGTGACCCGATTTTGTGTCTTTCTATGTAGACCTTACCTTACGGCTCCATGAGCTACAATGTTTAGTCCATCTGCTGGTACTCGCGCACAGGGTATTCACCGTTAATTGAATACCTCCGGTGCTACAATTAGCCGTGGGGTTTAATTGAATACGCCCCCCATGAGAGCCCTCTGAAAAGAGTCTTCTTTTTCTCTCAGTAACTGTAGTCTGTATTTTTGGCTCAGGGGAGCACCACCAACCCATACAAATTAGGGTATTTCCCACTTAGGTGGCCCATCTATAATTGTGTTGGAAGCTGGTACAGTAATTTGACCATATAAACCTTCTACTCTCCCCACAACTCCTTCTTGGCCCACTGTGCCCAGGTTGGGGGAAAGGTAGGGGCCCTAGTGCGGAGATTTTCCTCTTACCATTTTACCACTTTTTCTCAATTTATGTACTGAATCTCTATTCATGCCAGGACTATTATTTATGTAGTGTGTTTTACGCTTCTAGTACCATGTTGGCCAGGACTGGCCTAGCTCTTATCGAAAATTGATTTAAGGACCAAGGGGGTAATTCAGAGTTGATCGCAGCAGAATATTTGTTAACAGCTGGTCAAAACCATGTGCACTGCAGGTGTGGCAGATGTAACTTGTGCAGAGAGAGTTAGTTTTGGGTGGGCTATATTGTTTCTGTGCAGGATAAATACTGTCTGCTTTATTTTTACACTGCAATTTAGATTTCAGTTTGGACACCTCCCCCATTTGTACTAGAGTAAGTAAATGTGCAGTCTGTTTGGTAATAAAGAGCTTGACGTTATTGCAAGAAGTTCAATTGACCACTAGGGTGCGCTATCACCAAAGCTACCACACAACTAGATATTAGCAATATAATACAGCAAAGATCGTTTACAAGGTGCAATGCTGATAAGGCTGTTATCCCAATCCGCTGCCGTTCCTCCTCTTCTCAGACTGTATCATACTGGTTCTCAGACTTTTGTATGGACATGGAAGAGGTGATCTCTGCTGCAGAAAACACCTACAATTGCTTTCGGGGGGCTAAGATCTGTTGTCTTGAGTTTTATCAGCATTCACTAAGCCCATTTCACGAGCGTCTTTCCCCTTAGTCTTCTTTTGTCTCCTGGGACAGTTCAGTTATTATTATAATAACAATACAAGGGTTCCACAGCGCCTTACAAAGTACATCATACATGACGACATTCTGCCTGCTCTCTCCGGGAGAGGGCAGCCAGGCCGGCTCAGCAGGGGGCGGGGCAGGGCTATGACGTGAGGAGGGGGTGGACCTCAGGTGGAATGGGGGCGGGGATACCGTGACACCTCCTTTAAGCCAAGCTCCCTGCTCTGTAATGCCACGATCACTGGCATTATACTGCAGAGGCTGTGGCTATGATGACGCGATTCAGCAAGAATCAACTGCCCGGACCGCCCACTTTACTCACTAAGTGGGCGGCCGGCCAGGGGGACCTGAAGAATCAGGAGTCTTGCCTGCTCTCCCGGGGGGCCGGGAGGGTCACCCGATTTTCGGGACCAATGCTTGGACCAGTGCTTTTTAATATCTTTATTGGTGACATTGCAAATGGCATTAAAGGGAAAGTATGCCTTTTTGCAGATGACACAAAGGTATGCAACAGGGTAGACACACCAGGTGGGGTAAAACAAATGACTGAGGATCTAGGTAGACCTGAGGTCTGGTCAAGAGTGTGAGAATTACAGTTTAATGCCAAAAAATGCAAAATCATGCACTTGGGTCTCAAAAATTCAAAGGCTAAATATAGTATTAATGGCAACTATACTGGAAACTACTGAGGAGGAAAGGGATCGAGGAGTCACTATTTCAGGTGACTTAAAGGCAGGTAAGCAATGTACCAAAGCAATGAGGAAGGCTAGACAGATGCTTGGCTGCACTGGGATAGGAATCAGCAGCAGAAAGAGAGAAGTAATAATGCCACTGTATAGGTCATTGGTACGGCCTCATAGAATACTGTGTTCAGTTCTGGAGACCATATCTTCAAAAGGATATTAATACATTAGAGACTGTACAAAGAAGGGCAACTAAAATGGTGCATGGCCTACACCACAAAACATACCCAGAAAGACTAAGAAATCTCAATATGTATAGTTTGGAGCAGTGAAGGGAAAGGGGGGACATGATAGAAACTTTCAAATATATCAAGGGTTTTAACAAAATCCAGGAGGGAAACATTCTCCATATGAAGAGAAGCAATAGGACACGAAGACATGCACTGAGACTGGAGGGGGGGAGGTTCAGGGGAAATTTGAGGAAAAATTACTTCACAGAAAGGGTAGTGGACAAGTGGAATAGCCTCCCATCAGAGGTGGTAGAGGCTAAGACAGTAGAGCAATTTAAACATGCATGGGATAGACATACGGATATTCTTACAAAGAAATAAGGATCAAATAAGGTTTGAGATAAAAATATGGATAAAAAAGGGCAGACTAGATAGGCCAAGTGGTTCTTATCTGCCGTCAAATTCTATGTTTCTATGACCATTCCGGGAAAGTAGGCAAATTGGGCCTAATTCTGAGTTGATCGTAGCAGCAATTTTGTTAGCAGTTGGGCAAAACCATGTGCACTGCAGGAGGGGCAGATATAACATGTGCAGAGAGAGTTAGTTTTAAGTGGGGTGTATTCAAACTGAAATCTAAATTGCAGTGTAAAAATAAAGCAGCCAGTATTTACCCTGCACAGAAACAAAATAACCCACCCAAATCTAACTCTCTCTGCACGTTACATCTGCCCCACCTGCAGTGCACATGGTATTGCCCAATTGCTAACAAACTTGCTGCTGCGATCAACTCAGAATTACCCCCATATGGTAAACAAGAAATCATGACTTACAGTACAAAACAATTCAGGACAAGTATTTGGTATATACCATATATACTCGAGTATAAGCCAACTTTTCAGCACCTTTTTTTGTGCTGAAAAAGCCACTTCGGCTTATACTCGAGTGAGTATTTAGGAGGGACACGGAGGGCACAGCGCGCCACTCTCCTGTGTCCCTCCTGCATCTCCGGCGGCAGCGGCGTGTGTGTGTTAAAGGAAGTGCACGAACCGGCACTTCCTTTAACACACACACGCCGCTGCCGCCGGAGACACAGGAGGAACACAGGAGAGCCGCGCGCTGTGCCCTCCGTATCCCTCCTTCAGAAGACAGCGCGGGAGCGATGGGACAGAGCGGGAGCGACAGTAACAAACTGGCACTGTGGGGCATATCTGGCACATCTGGGGCATATCTGGCAGCATGCGGGCATATCCGGCACTGTGGGGCATATCTGGCAGCATGAGGGCATATCTGGCATTGTGGGGCATATCTGGCACATCTGGCACTGTGGGGCATAGCTGGAAGCATGAGGGTATATTTGGCACTGTGGGGCATATCTGGCACATCTGGCACTGTGGGGCATAGCTGGAAGCATGAGGGTATATTTGGCACTGTGGGGCATATCTGGCACATCTGGCACTGTGGCGCATAGCTGGAAGCATGAGGGCATATCTGGTACTGTGAGGCATATCTGGCACATCTGGCACTGTGGGGCATAGCTGGAAGCATGAGGGCATATCTGGCACTGTGGGGCATATCTGGCAGCATGAGGGCATATCTGGACCTGTGGGGCATATCTGGCACATCTGGCACTGTGGCGCATAGCTGGAAGCATGAGGGCATATCTGGCACTGTGGGACATAGCTGGAAGCATGAGGGCATATCTGGTACTGTGGGGCACATCTGGCACATCTGGCACTGTGGGACATAGCTGGAAGCATGAGGGTATATTTGGCACTGTGGGGCATATCTGGCACATCTGGCACTGTGGCGCATAGCTGGAAGCATGAGGGCATATCTGGCACATCTGGCATTGTGGGGCATATCTGGCAGCATGAGGGCACATCTGGCACTGTGGGGCATATCTGGCACTGTGGGGCATATCTGGCAGCATGAGGGCATATCTGGCACTGTGGGGCATATCTGGCACATCTGGCATTGTGGGGCATATCTGGCAGCATGAGGGCACATCTGGCACTGTGGGGCATATCTGGCACATCTGGCATTGTGGGGCATATCTGGCAGCATGAGGGCATATCTGGCAGCATGAGGGCATATCTGGCACATCTGGCATTGTGGGGCATATCTGGCAGCATGAGGGCACATCTGGCACTGTGGGGCATATCTGGCAGCATGAGGGCATATCTGGCACTGTGGGGCATATCTGGCACATCTGGCATTGTGGGGCATATCTGGCAGCATGAGGGCATATCTGGCACATCTGGCATTGTGGGGCATATCTGGCAGCATGAGGGCATATCTGGCACTGTGGGGCATATCTGGCGCTGTGGGGGCATATCTGGCACTGTGGGGGCATATCTGACACTATGAGGGCTGTGTACGGCTAGAGCTGCATTTCCCACCCTAGGCTTATACTCGAGTCAATAAGTTTCCCCAGGTTTTTGTGGTAAAATTAGGTGCCTCCGCTTATATTCGGGTCGACTTATACTCGAGTATATACGGTAGGTATTTCTGCATCAGCGGTCATAATTCTCAAATACTCCTTGAGAGTAGCAACAGCAATTCACACTTGCAAATATTAATTTGCAACCCACACAGAAACTATTCTAATGCTATGGAATAAGGTGGGGATTGTTAAAATTATTCCGGGTGCCCATATAATGGAGCTTTTGAGTGTAGTTTATCCCTTTAGCTTTGGGAACTCAGGGCAGTGGCTGGCTGACAACTTTTAGCCTTGGAGGCAAATGCAATCAAGTGGCCCCGGATTTTTATCCAGCCCTCCTTGCATGTCTCCCCGTGGTCTCATTAAGTCTAATAGCTGTCTTTCGGGATGGTATGGCAATTGTGGCAGTCAGGATCCTGACATTCAGAATTCACATGGATCCCAGTGAGTATTTTAACACCTACCCCTAACCCATCCCACCCACATGCTAGCACTACCGTACCCCCCCCCCCCACACACACACACACACACACACGCACGCGCACGCACGCACACACACACACACACACACACACACACACACACAATCTAACCCTCTCCCCCAAGTGCCTAACCCCTGACTGTCAGGATCCTGACCACACTCCCCGTCTCTCATAACCACCTCCATAGTTCTCTCTTACTGCCTGTTCCTGACATATAACACTGAGGCCATTGCTGCACACACTGACATACTCAAATGTCACTCACTGCCCCCCACCGCACACAATGACCCCCTGTTTTGCCCCCTAACAGCACTCACTGTCCACCTCTCTCCACTCACTGATCCCCTGACAGCACTCATTCTCCTTTCATTGACCCCACACCCTCACTGACTGTATCACAGCTCACATGCTGCCCCCCACAGTACACTCTGACCTCCTCACTCCCCCTTCACACACACACACACACACACACACACACACACACACACACACACACAGAAAATTCCCTACTCCTTTCAATATTAACCTCACAATTCTTCCCTCTCCTTTACTGCAGGGACGTGCAGTCAGGGGAGGCAGGGGAGGCAGTGCCTCCCCTGTCATAATGATTAAAATAATAAAAAGAAGATATTTATAACACAGTCTGTTATAAATATCTTTTTTCATTATTTTAATAATCCCCCCCCCTTGTGGCTGCTTGTGAGGGTGGGAGGCAGCGGGAGAGGGGCCTCCCGTTGCTAACATTAAAAGTCCTGGCAGCAGGGGGCGGGCAGGGGGCGGGGCGCAGCAATGGGCTGTGAAAGCTCATTGAAAATGAATGGAGAAGCGGCACCTATACTGGTTCCGCAATGACAGGGGCGTGCATTCAGCCCCGATGAATGCACGCTCCTGTCAGTGCCCCAGATGTGATTGGCCCAGCGGATCCAGTGCTGGATCCGCTGTCCAATCACTAGCGAGCCCCCCTCCCGGCTGCAGCAGGCGCCGTGGGCTGTGTGGGCGCCCGCTGCAGCCAGCGCCGCTACTATGGGAGAGACGTCATAATTCATGTCGTCTCTCCCATAGTACAGCAGAGACGAGCCGGCGGACGGAGACGGAGGACAGCGCTGCAGGAGCGGTAAGTGTGTGTGTGTGTGTGTGTGTGTGGGTTTTTTTTTATATGTTTGTGTTGGGGGCAGCAACAGGGGCACAGCAACTGGGGGGCGCAACAACAAGGGGCACAGCAACTGGGGGGCACAACAACAAGGGGCACAGCAACAGGGGCACAGCAACTGGGGGGCGCAACAACAAGGGGCACAGCATCAGCGGCACAGCAACTGGGGGGCGCAACAACAAGGGGCACAGCAACAGGGGCACAGCAACTGGGGGGCGCAACAACAAGGGGCACAGCAACAGGGGCACAGCAACTGGGGGGCACAACAACAAGGGGCACAGCAACAGGGGCACAGCAACTGGGGGGCGCAACAACAAGGGGCACAGCATCAGCGGCACAGCAACTGGGGGGCGCAACAACAAGGGGCACAGCAACAGGGGCACAGCAACTGGGGGGCGCAACAACAAGGGGCACAGCAACAGGGGCACAGCAACTGGGGGGCACAACAACAAGGGGCACAGCAACAGGGGCACAGCAACTGGGGGGCGCAACAACAAGGGGCACAGCATCAGCGGCACAGCAACTGGGGGGCGCAACAACAAGGGGCACAGCAACAGGGGCACAGCAACTGGGGGGGCGCAACAACAAGGGGCACAGCAACAGGGGCACAGCAACTGGGGGGCGCAACAACAAGGGGCACAGCAACAGGGGCACAGCAACTGGGGGGCACAACAACAGGGGCACAGCAACTGGGGGGCACAACAACAAGGGGCACAGAAACAGGGGCACAGCAACTGGGGGGCACAACAACAAGGGGCACAGCAACAGGGGCACAGCAAAAGGGGCACAACTATAAGGGGCACAACTACACGGGGCACAGCAACTGGGGGGCACAACTACAAGGGGCACAGCAACTGGGGGCACAGCAACTGGGGGCACAACTACAAGGGGCACAGCAACTGGGGGGCTCATCTACAAGGGGCACAGCAACTGGGGGGCACAACTACAAGGGGCACAGCAACTGGGGGCACAATTACAGGGGTCACAGCTACTGGGGGCAAAGCTACAGGGGGCACAGCGACTGGGGGCACAGCGACAGGGGGCACAACTAATTCGGGCACAGCTAGGGGGCACAGCTATTGGGGGCAAAGCTACAAGGGGCACAGCGACTGGGGTCACAACTACTGGGGGCACAGCGACTGGGGGCACAGCGACAGGGGGCACAACTACTTCGAGCACAGCTAGGGGGCACAGCTATTGGGGGCAAAGCTACAAGGGGCACAGCGACTGGGGTCACAACTACTGGGGGCACAGCGACTGGGGTCACAACTACTGGGGGCACAGCGACTGGTGGCAAAGCTACAGGGGTCACAGCGACTGGGGGCACAACTACAATGGGCACTGCTACAAGGGGCACAGCTACAACGGGCACAGCTACAGGGGTCACAACTACTGGGGGCACAGCCACAAGGGGCACAGCGACTGGGGGCACAACTACAGGGGTCACAACTACTCGGGGCACTGCTACTGGGGGCACTGCTACAGGGGGCAAAGCTACTAGGGGTACAGCTACTAGGCTCACAACTATTGGGGGAGCCTGCTCCATCATCCCAGTTAGCAGCAGCACTCTCCCCTGTCTGTGCTAACGTCCTCCCGCGTCAGCGAGTGTATAATATTCATTAATCTCTCTCTCCTCCTGTGGATTACTTTGCTTGTAAGTATAATTTTCATTTTTACAGGTACCGGCCCTATTGGATTCTACTGGACAAGTGGACGTGACCGGCGTGGGATGTAGGTAAGTAATCTCTCTCTCATTTTTACAGGAACCGCCTATTGGATTCTACTGGACAAGTGGACGTGACCGGCGTGGGATGTAGGTAAGTAATCTCTCTCTCATTTTTACAGGAACCGCCTATTGGATTCTACTGGACAAGTGGACGTGACCGGCGTGGGATGTAGGTATGTAATCTCTCTCTCATTTTTACAGGAACCGCCTATTGGATTCTACTGGACAAGTGGACGTGACCGGCTTGGGATGTAGGTAAGTATGTGTGAGTGTGTAAGTGTGTTTTAATAAATTTTTACTTTCACGGTGTGTGTGTTGTGTTTTTATTTGGGTATTTTTTGTTGTTGTAGAACTACAGGTACCAGCGGGCCCGTTATTTCCCTGCATGCTGGCACTTGAGGTTCTCCAAGTACCAGCAAGCGGGGGAGGCTTGCTGGGCCTTGTAGTTCCACAACAAAAAACAATATTCTTTTTTATACACACTTATGGCTATCAGCCCGGCACCCACCGCCCAGGGGTGCTGGGGACAGCCTCGGGCTTCACCCCTGGCCCTTGGGTGCCTGGAGGGGGGGGGCTCTTGATTTAAGGGGTCCCCACTCCTCCAGGGAACCCCGGCCAGGGGTGACTAGTTGGGGGGGTAATGCCACGGCCGCAGGGACCTACATAAATGTGTCCCCCGGCTGTGGCATTATGTCCCTGGCTAGTGGAGCCCGGTGCTGGTTTTAAAAATATGGGTGACCCCCATATCTTTTGTCCCCCATATTTTTGGAACCAGGACCGGTCTAAGAGCCCGGTGCTGGTTGTCTAAATACGGGGAGCCCCTGTCCAATTTTTCCCCAGTATTTAAACAACCAGGACCGGCTCAAAGAGCCCGAGGCTGGTTATACTTAGGAAGGGGGCCCTCACGCATTTTTTTTTTTACATTTTTTAACCCATTCAGATCCTTCTCCATTAAGTTAATGGTAGCCCTGGACAACAAAATTGCATTCATGTCCTCCTCCCACTCCCTTCCCAAACACTAATTTTTATTTTTTTTATATAAAAATGTACAATATATTACAAGTATGATGAGCAGGCAGGCAGCGGGCATGGGCGGCATCGGACTGAGGTGCAAATTAGTGGCGGAGGGCTGGGTGAGTTAATGGTGGGCTAGTTTGTAAGCCATTGGCGGTGGCAGCAGGCATCGGCACAGTGGCAGTAGCGGGCATTGGCTCGGCGGTAGGGGTCATCTGCAGGATTCGGCGGACATTATGGCTGTAGTGCCTCACCAGCCTCTGACCTCACTGCACGCCACTGATATATATATATATGTGTCTGTTGTGTGTGTATGTGTGTGTACGTGTGACTGCTGCATAATGTGTGTAAGCGTCACTGGTACAGGGGGTCATTACGTGTGTAAGCGTCACTGGTACAGGGGGCATTACGTGTGTAAGCATCACTGGTACAGGGGGCATTACGTGTGTAAGCGTCACTGCTACAAGGAGCGTTACATGTCTAAGCGTCACTGCTACAGGGGGCGTTACGTGTCTAAGCGTCACTGCTACAGGGGGCGTCACGTGTGTAAGCGGCACTGGTACATGGGGTGTTATGTCTCTAAGCGTCACTGGTACAGAGGGTGTTACGTGTGTAAGCGGCACTGGTACAGGGAGCGTTACGTGTGTAAGTGGCACTGGTACAGAGGGCATTACGTGTGTAAGTGGCACTGGTACAGGGGGCGTTACGTGTGTAAGCGGCACTGGTACAAGGGGTATTATATGTGAAAGCGGCACTGGTAGAGGGGGTGCTACATGTGTAAGCGTCACTACTACAGGGGGCGTTACGTGTGTAAGCGGCACTGGTACAGAGGACGTTACGTGTGTAAGCGTCACTGCTACAGAGGGCATTACGTGTGTAAGCGTCACTGCTACAGGGGGCGTTACTTGTGTAAGCGTTACTGGTACAGGGGGCGTAACGTGTGTAAGCGGCACTGGTGCAGGGAGCGTTACGTGTGTAAGTGGCACTGGTACAGGGGGTATTATATGTGAAAGCGGCACTGGTAGAGGGGGTGCTACATGTGTAAGCGTCACTGCTACAGAGGGCATTACGTGTGTAAGCGTCACTGGTACAGGGGGGGCGTTACGTGTGTAAGCGGCACTGGTACAGGTGGCGTTTTTTACCTAACTACAGCGCAGAGACTTGCTGCAGATGCAGTGGCATACCCTCCAGCTGCACCTTTTTGGCAGGTACAGTACCTTTTTTTATGGTCTGTACCGTTTTTTGACTCTCCAAGCTTCCATTGAAAGTATATGAAATGGGGCATGGCCACACCGCTGTACCCGTGACCACGCCCCATTTTTTAATGTGTATCAATGTTTATGTGTAAATTGTTGGATGGTATGTTGCTTCAGATGCAGTGGGACTATTTTGGGGTGTGGGGCTGGAGCTGCAGCTCCATCAGTCCCATTGCTAATCCTGCTCTGTGAAAACACAGCAGGCAAAGGGCAGAGCCTCCCATTGGATGTAACCTGTGTGGGAGGGCGTTTCTCGCCCAATCAGCTGTGGACTGAGTGTGATAGACCTGCCACTTAACCAATGAAAGCTCCTAGCCACCAGGGCCGGTTCAAGGGCGCTCTGCGCCCGGGCAGGAAAAGGGGCGCGGCCTAATACAGGGGGCGTGGTCAGTTACGTCCCCTGTACATTGCTAGCGCCGCTTGAATGCTGAGCGGTGCGCAATGACGTCATCGCGCACCGCTCAGCAATGTTACTCTCCACGAAGGGAAACTAGACGCATAGCGTCTAGTTCCCTTCACAGGAGGCGGACGGGGACGGCAGCGGGCAGCGGGCAGCGGAGGCGGACGGGGGACACAGCGGGAAGCAGTGGCGGATCTTGCCACGGTGCGGCGCCCTCCGGAAGGCGGCGCCCCGGGCAAAAGTCCTGCTTGCCCGTGGCAAGATCCGCTACTGCTAGCCACACCCAGCGTTAGAGGTCCAGGTACAGAGGCACAGGGCTATTATATAGGAGATTTCTCTGCAACGCACTACAAAGATTAGCAGCGGATATATAATGCTGCTGTAACTTACCTTGCAGACACAATGTAATATATGGCAGAGAGACAGTTAATCATTGTGAACTGACGATATATATGATATACGAATGTATCTGTATATGATCTCACATGTGCTGCCATTTTTAAGACGCATCCCCTATCACTTCTCTCTATGCCTAGATAACTCACACAATATTATGCAGGTCTATCTGCACTGTGTGGTGTTCTAGGATTTAAGGCATTAGTCACATACTTAGCAATACTGGTTCATCTATTCCTTAATTCACAATACTAGTAATATCTCATTACACTCACAGCCTGATGGGCAGGAATAGAGACTCATTGGGGTATATTAATACCACTTTTACACTCGCACTCCCGGGTCACTCCCGGGATGCGTCCCGGGATGCCTTCCCGGGACTGACCCCTTTCACACTGCACTAAGACCTGGGATCGACCCGGGACAGCCCCATTTACACTGATCCCGGGATATCCCTGCAAATGCACATGTGTGTCATTAGAAATGGCCTTTTCTGGCTCACATTGATGAGGTCACACTAGTCAACAAAGGGAGGGGTGGTGCCTGCTCACACCATTGCTGCAGTCATGGCCGACGGAGTACCAGTGTGTATGCCTGAGCTCATGATTCTTTCTGCTTTGCAGATGTTTCATACAGCCACTGACAGCATGATGCAGCTTATCACACTGTGCAGTATACTGCACATATATTTTATGAGGAGGAGGAGGGCGCAATTTATGCTGGATAGGGCTGCTAGTCGCCGCCAATATTTGCGCAGGAGGAGAGCCTTCATATCATCCAGGATGAGTATCATACTGAGCGTGAGTATGGGCCCTAACCGCTCATTTTGGTCCAGAGATCGCCGGCACGGAGAAGCCTTTATGAGGACCGTGGAAGCTTACCAGGATGAGGAGTGGATGGCTAACTTCCGTGTGTCTCGTGCAACCTTTAACTACATCCTGGAATTACTTACCCCAGCACTTGACATGCAGACCACCAGGCTTAGGAGACCCATCGAGGCACGCAGGAGATTAGCTATTGCATTGTGGTGGTATGCTACCCCAGGAGAGTACCGCTCAGTCTCATGCTTGTTCGGTGTTGCAATCTCCACCTGCTGTGTCATAGTCCACCAGGTGACTAAAGCAATTGTATCTACCTTATACAAGCGCTTCATATCTCTACCACAAGGACAGCGCTTACAGGATACCATCATTGGATTTGTGAAGCGAGGCTATCCGCAGTGTGGAGGAGCGATTGATGGGACACACATCCCCATTATTGCCCCACGTGACAACCATGCTGACTATTTTAATAGGAAGGGCTGGCACTCCATCATATTACAGGCTGTTGTGGACCACAAATATTGGTAAGTGTTTATTTTTGGGGTGGTGGGATGAGTTGCATGTGTGAGTTTTACATTCTAATTGTTTTCAATTTTACTGTTCTTTAGTTTCCTAGATGTGTTTATTGGCTGGCCAGGCCGATCTCATGACTCCCGAGTTCTTGCCAATTCTGACCTGTACAACATCGTAGAGGAGAAGCAGGGAGGCTGGCTGTACCCCAAAGAGTGTGCAAAGATTGTGAATGGGGTGGAGATCCCTGTCCACATCATCGGGGATGCTGCATACCCTTTACGCCCCTGGATTATGAAAGGCTACACCCAACAGGTCCAGTTAACCCCAGAGCAACAAACCTATACTCACACCCTGAGTTCAGCAAGGATGGTGGTTGAGAACGCCTTTGGCAGGTTAAAAGGAAGATGGCGTTGTTTGATGAAGCGCAATGATGTGGACCTTATGAATATGCCTAATGTAGTAGCTGCGTGCTGTATACTGCACAACATCTGTGAACTGCAAAATGAGCTATTCCTTCCTGAGTGGACTGTGCAGGACCCTGAGGTTATAAACCCACATGTGGAAGGTGCTTTGTTTGGGACTGCCTCAAACTCCGCTGCAGAACAAATACGCCACACTATTACGTCCAACCTTGCAGCACTGGTACAATAGTGTTTAAGAATCAGCACAACATGTTTGGTGAATGAAAATGTTTTTATTTTGTATTCCACCTTTGATCTTTGGGTTCATTATTTATGTTTTTCCAAAAAAAACACATTGCCAGCAACTGTGTATATATGCATAAACAATGTAGAAAACACTGTAAACATGGTCTACTTTACGCACAAATGGGAATGTTATGCCTAGATTTGCAAACAAGTTTATATTGGCATAAAAAAAAAAAAAAACACTGGTAGGTTTGTAGATACAACACCATAAACCACAGTGTCCCTGCAGTATATTATCACTGTGTAAAAAATAAATAAAAAGTGCTTTAATGTAGACACTATACAAAACAGAACATAGAAAAAAATGAAGGAAGGCACAAACAGTTGTGCATAAACAATGACCACACTGTGGTTATTTAACAACAAATAACAACCAAAAAAAGCAATTCACTGTGTTTCATGGCAAATTGCGCAATACAGTAAACTCTGGGCTTGGCGCACTAGATGGTGCAGTATTTGGGGCATAGTATGGACCAGGATTAAATGATGAAAAACCCTGCTCAGGGGGGTATTGTGAGTTGTGGTGTTGGTTTGGTGCTCTTGAGGTATTGGTCATACGCTCATAGAACGCCATGTTCATTTGGTGCAATTCCCTGTGGCGGTCATACTGCTCTCTACTCATGCGTTCCTGCATTGTCATGACTTGGGAAAGGAATGCATCATGCATTTGGCGTTCTGCCTCTAGAAACCTGTCGAGCCTTGCATCCTCCTGTGCGGACATTGTAGCGTCCATCTCTCGGAGTTGGTCGACAAGGACATTTGACATGGCTTTAGCCACTTGCTCCGCTCTGTTCAATTTCTTCCTTCTAGGCGGTACGGTGTAAACTGTGAAGAGAAGAAATACAAAATGAGCGTATATAAAAATAGCAGCGTTAGCAAACATGTGTTTGTGGGATTAATCCACCTATACACTAGCTACTCTGCAACATTGAACTTTTTTTAAAAATGCAAAGCCCCCCTGCGTGGGGGCAGAAAATGCAAAGTGTGCCACCGTGCCAGCAGCGTGTTGAGCGCAGTGATCCTGCAAGGGGCTCATTAGCGCTCGCCACGCTGCCGCCACACTGGCCACTCATACTACGCACATAACCGGATGATTAACAATTGTGGATTTGTGCTATGAGTGTTAATTTCTAAACATGTACTTACTGTTTTTCTGTAAAGTTGGGGTGACGGCACTTTGTACAGTCCCACTGTCACTGGTCTGAGCATCCACGACGTCTTCAATGGTTGCAGTTATGCTGTCGTCGTTTCTGGATGTGTTTATGGACGGCTGGGATGATGTGTCGCTGTCCTCAGGTGTGTCGTCAATTAACAACGGTGATGATGGACAGACGTCACTGCTTGTCTGTGTCTCTTCTGGAGTGCCTTCTGTAGCAGTGTACTGTGAACTGGAAGACAGACTCACCGGACTGCATATAGCTGTGTTTCCAAAGATATTGGCGCACATGTCATAGTACTGCCAGTCGATACGGCCAACACCGCTCTTTTTCCTGTTGTTGTCATGCACCTTAAGGAAATGCTTTTTAAGAGTTTTCATTTTGTTTAACACTTGCTGCTGTGTGCGGATGATTCCCCTGGCTTGCAGCATCTTGGAGATGTTTTTATAAATGACTGCATCTTTGACTGTGCCTGTGATCTGCCTCATAATTTCCTCCTCTCCCCTAATGCTCAGCAACTCTCTCACCTCCTGGTCTGTCCAGGTCGCCATGCTGCCTTCCTCACACGCATCAAGGACGCTCCCCAGGGCTCTGAATGATGACATCATCTTTTCTGAGCCCATGAAAGCTCCAATCGGAGGCCTTTTAACAGTCCCGGGTAGTGAATCCCGGGACGGGCCCTTTCACACTACCCAGCTTCCCGGGACGGTCCCGGGTTCAACCCTGCTTTTGACCTGGGATGAAATCCCGGGATGCTCGTCCCGGGAAATTGTCCCTGTACCCATTTACACTGAGAAGAATCCCGGGATGATGCGCGTTCACGTGCAATATCCCGGGATTTTTCTGCGAGTGTAAAAGGGGTATTACTAAGCTCCCGATTTTGACCGAGATGTCGTTTTTTCTTCTTTTTTCTGTGAAAACATAGGGCCCCTTTCAGTTCGAGGTCGGGTATCCTTTTTTTATTTTAACAAGTACGTGGATTACAAATGGATTACAAGCAGAGGAGCCTTCTACCATGGATTTTGTGAGTATAATTTTTTCAACAGGTACACCATGGATTCTACATGGAGAAGAGGACCGACCTGCGAGGGAACATAGGTAAGTATGTGTATATGGAGGTGTGCATGTATGTATTAAAGTTATACTTTCAAGGTGTGTGTGTTATGTCTTTATTGGGGTATTTTTTTAGTAGTAGTACTACAGGTACCAGCGGGCCCGTTTTTCTGCCGCATGCTGGTACTTGTGGTTCTCCAAGTAACAGCTTGCGGGGAGGCTTGCTGGGCCTTGTAGTACTGCTACTAAAAACAATATCAAACACTTTGAACAAAGGCTATCAGCCCCCCATCCGCAGCCCTTGGATGGGGGGGACAGCCTCGGGCTTCACCCCTGGCCCTTGGGTGGCTGGGGGGGACCCCTTGATTGAAGGGGTCCCCACTCCCCCAGGGTACCCCGGCCAGGGGTGACTAGTTGGGTTTTTAATGCCACGGCCGCAGGGCACTGTATAAAAGTGACCCCCGGCTGTGGCATTATCTGTCCAGCTAGTGGAGCCCGGTGCTGGTTTCAAAAATACGGGGGACCCCTACGCTTTTTGTCCCCCGTATTTTTGGAACCAGGACCAGGCGCAGAGCCCGGTGCTGGTTGTTTAAATATGGGGGAACCCATGTCAATTTTTCCCCCATATTTTTGCAACCAGGACCGGCTCAAAGAGCCCGAGGCTGGTTATGCTTAGGAGGGGGGACCCCACGCATTTTTTTTTTATTTTAAACTATTTTCTTTTAAAAAAAAAGGTGCACAATGAACCCCAGCACGGATCTCACAGATCCGGCCGTGATTCATTGTGTTAAAGTCGGCAGTGTTTTGCGATTCACTCCCGTAAAAAACTGCAAAAAAAAAAACGAATGACATCGACATCGGACAAAACGAAAATGCAGAATACGACAGCTTAGTAAATTAGCCGTAAAAAATTCAAAAAGTTGCAGTTTTACACTTTCGATGTTATTCGTGATTAATCTCCCACAAAATCGGGAGAAATACGAATGTTAGTAAATATACCCCTTTGTTGCAATATCTGAACAGCATGGTTACAATTTGATGTAACCGTTTGTGACTCTAAAGCAGCAGTGGCCAACCTGTGGCTCTTGAGCCTCATGCGGCTCTTTCTTTATTCAAACGTGGCACCCGACACTCAAAGTCACGTGACCACAACAGATCCGGAAACTGCTGCACTAGAGCCAGACAGTCAACAGCAGCACTACGGGGACTGAGAACTGAGAGAGTCAGATACTTGAGGTGAGACACCCACTGTCAAACAGAGGACACATAAGGGGCTGCTGCAATGGCACGAGGTGGGGTTGTTGTTGTTGTTGTTGTTGTTTTTTTTGGGGGGGGGCTGTAGTGACATATGAGGGTCCTGGCAGGAGTGACACAGGAGAGTGCTGGCAGGAGTGACTCATGGGGGAGCTGGCTGGAGTGACATACTGTAGGAGTGTGCTAGCAGGAGTGACACATGAGATAGCTGGCTGAAGTGACACAGTAGGGTACTGGCAGAAGTGACACATGGGGGAGCTGGCTGAAGTGACACAGCAGGGTACTAGCAGGAGTAACACATGAGGTAGCTGGCTGGAGTGACACAGCAGGGTACTGGCAGGAGTAACACATGAGGTAGCTGGCTGGAGTGACACAGCAGGGTACTGGCTGGAGTGACACATGAGGTAGCTGGCTGGAGTGACACAGCAGGGTACTGGCTGGAGTGACACATGAGGTAGCTGGCTGGAGTGACACAGCAGGGTACTGGCTGGAGTAACACATGAGGTAGCTGGCTGGAGTGACACAGCAGGGTACTGGCTGCAGTGACACATGGGGGAGCTGAAGTGTATTATGTGGATCTGGCTTTTTCAATATATTTTATGTGGATCTTTCTTTCTCAATTGTTTTATGTGGAAGTGGCTTTTTAAATGTATTTTATGTTGGATCTGGCTTTAAAAATGTATTATATGTGGATCTGGTTTTTGAAATGTATTTTATACCAGAGGCGTGACCTAGTAGGCACAAGGCCACACCCCATTTTTGCATGTGCACCTGCGGCTCGATGTCAGCTCTTTGACGTGCCTAACAAAATTTTTGGCTCTATGTTTCTGACTGGTTGGCCACCCCTGCTCTAAAGTAAGGCAGCATATCTACTTCCATTACATTGTATAAGCTCCAGTCAACATGAAAATTATAGGTCTCATACAAATTTAGCACTGATACAGTGCCGCATAAATATATATATATATATATATATATATATATATATGTGTGTGTGTACGCACATCTGAAATAAATACAAGGAAACATATAAAGGGAATAACACATTAGCTATGTTTTTTAAATCTTTATTCACATTTCATTTATTTTTTGTCACACTTAACTTTCCTTTTTCTTTGAATTTTAATATTTCGCTCTACTATTAATAAAGGACAATTAAGTCCCACAATAACAATCATTTTAAACATTGATTTAGGTCATTGGGCATTTAAGCCTTTATTTGATACTACTGCTGGGGATATACACTTTGACAACAACAATCATAATTTTACAAAAATTGTTAGTTGGGTTGAGTGCACCTCAAATTGTACCTGGTCTCTCCCCATTTTCCCCTTTTTATGGGAATTTGATTTCATATCCTAACCTAAACCAGTTGGTAGCACCTTTATGAGCCTTCACACCTTTTTTGCATATACATGTGTGAATCCCTAAAATAAGGGCTTAATTGGATATGATGAAAGGCACCCCAACTTTGTTACACACATAATAATATATTTATCTTGGTGCGGGTTACCCTCCAGACTTGGTGGGAACTTTTTGCTTGACCAGTATTGGAACTCCTAGATATAGATATATATATATATATATATATATATATATAATGTCCTGAAGCCTGGCACTCCCTCCGTTGTTAGCATGCCCCGGTGCCCTCAGAATAATTGAAGAATAGTTTAAACAAAAGCTGCGGCACTCGTGGTCTTGGAAAATTGCTTGTATTGAAAAGTTTACATAGCGCACCCGCGCCCCACCAACGTTTCGGGGAGTCTAACCCCTTAATCAAGGTGTTTTCTGTCACCTACACCTTGACAAAGGGGTTAGACTCCCCGAAACGTTGGTGGGGCGCGGATGCGCTATGTAAACTTTTCAATACAAGCAATTTTCCAAGACCACGAGTGCCGCAGCTTTTGTTTAAACTATATATATATATATATATACTAGGAGCTTCATCGCGCCCTACGGGCGCTCTTCACACCGTCGCAAGGGGCTACGCCCCCTTAACCCTTGCATGCCTTTCTGGGGTTCAATATTTGTGTTATATGGAGTATCACCTGCATTCCTTTGTTAGTGGTTAAATATTGCTCAATGAAAGGGTGTGCGATGGTGAAGGAGGCGCAGCCCCTTGCGACGGCGTGAACAGCACCTGCAGGCCACAATGTACAGAATGTAGCGGGTGCGGGGGGTACTGCGGATGGTGTCTGTAGATGCTGCGGATGGAGGGGGGGCGGAAGTGGGGGTGGGGCCCGGATGGGGAAGGGTTGGGAGGTGCTGCGGGTGGGGGAGGGGCAGAGGAGTGGGGGATGCAGATGGGGGAGGGGTCCGGAGGCACTGCAGGTGGGGGAGGGGCAGGGGTGCCATTGGTGGGGGAGGGGCAGGTGTGGGGATGTTGCAGATGGGTGAAGGGTTCCGGAGGTGCTGTGGGATGGGAAGGGGCGGGAGTGCCGCTGGTGGGGTAGGGGTCCGCAGGCGCCATGGGTAGGGGAGGGGCAGGTACAGGTGTTGCGGCGGATGGGGAAGGAAGTCCGGAGGTGCTGCAGGTGGTGGAGGGGCAGGTGCGGGGGTGCCATTTGTGGAGGAGGGGTGGGTGAGGGGGGGACCGCGGATGGAGGAGGGTGCCTGCAGATGCTGCGGGAGGAGGGGGGCAGGTGTGGGGGAGACATATAATAGGGGTGAATGGTGGAGGGGGCCTGGAGATTGCTGGGGGTGGTGAAGGGGCAGAGGAGTGGGAGCCGCGGGTGGTGTAGGGGGTCTGGAGGCACAGCATGTGGGGGAGGGGTGGAGTGCCGCATGTGGTGGAGGGGAAGGTGCGGAGGTGTGGTGCATTGGGGAGAGGTCTGGAGGTGCTGCGGGTACTGTACCTGCCAAAAAGGTAGTTGGAGGGTATGCAGTAACAGGGCCAGGACAGGGGTGACAGGGTCAGAACAGGGTTGACTGGGCCAGGACACGGGCGACGGGGCCAGGACACGGGCGACGGGGCCAGGACAGAAATGACAGGGACAGGATAGGGGTGACAGGGTCAGTGTAGGGGCGGCAGGACCAGGACAGGGGTGACAGGGCCAGTATAGGGTTGACAGGGCAAGCACAGGGGTGACAAGGCCAGGATAGGGGTAGCAGGGCCAGGATAAGGGTGACAGGGCCAGGATAAGGGTGAAAGGGCCAGGATAAGGGTGGCAGGTCAAGGCCAGGGGTGACAGGGACATGACAGAACACAGGGCACGGGAGAGATTGGTATTAGGGACAGAACAGTGGTGACAGACAGATGTGTCTTACCGGAGTCACTGCTGCTGGCTGCTGCTGTTCCACTCCAACCTGTTGGGATCTGCTGCTGGTGGAGACTTGGCATGGCTGACTCTCTTAGGCTGTAGTCCTGCTTCCTCTGCCCGTCCGCATCACTCCCCCCCTCCTCAGTCACACACCGCAGACCTCGCGCAGCTGCCGGGCACTGTGGTAAGGTGAGACTGGGAGTGACTGGTTAGCCCCCAGGAGATGCTGCAGCTGGAGGGAGGAGGGGGTCATAGCATGCACGTGGCGCGGACCTCACGGCTGCTGGGCACTGTGGTAAGGGGAGACTGGGAGTGACTGGTTAGCTCCCAGGAGACGTTGCGGCTGGAGGGAGGAGGGGGTCAGAGCCTGCAAGCAGCGCGGACTTCTGCAGCGCTACCCGCCGGCTAAAGTGTGTGAAGGAGCTGGGCGCACCTCACTGTGGGTTGGAGATAACAGAGGCAGTACGGAAAGTGCACAGCGGCTGGTGACCCACAAAACTACAGCTAAGAAGCCTGGAGTGTGCCAGAAAGTGATGCTCCTCCCCGCCAGAGAGACCCTGCTGAGTATGCTGATGTGGGGGTCAAGTACGGCATACCCCCTCACACACCCCCATACCTCCCAAATGTCCCAATGTTCGCGGGACAGTCCCATTTTTTGGGGTCTGTCCCGCTGTCCCACCCGCGGGTCGCAGTGTCCTGCGGTGGGGGGGGGGGGCAGTTGGAAAGCTCCTGTACTCGCTGTTCTGCTTAGCAGAGCAGCGGTGAATAGTGGAGGCAGAGGGAGAGGGGGCATCAGGGGGTACGGATTAAGGGGGGGTTCCAGCAGCAGAGCCGGATTAAGGGGGGGGGGCAGGCGGTACGTACCATTGGCCCCACAGTTTTAGGGGTCCCCCCGGCTCGAGTAGCTCTGTCCCAGCTCAGAAGCTCCCCCAGCAACAATGGCAGCATTGTGCTACAGTCAGCACACGCTGCTGCGTGTTGGCAGGTCTGTGGTGTTGCAGGGAGGCAGCAGTCTCCCTGCTTTCTTCTCCCTGTGCGGGTCTTCTCCCTGTGCGGGTGTGTAGGGGGAGCGACCACCTCCTCTGGATTTAGCCCTAGCTGAGGGGCCAAAATTCCATAAAAAAATAAAAATCCCGAAATTTGCATAAGGGGCGTGGCATCGTGGGCGCGATTAGGCCACGCCCCCAACCCACAGCAGGCACAGCAATGAGATAGGGCTTCCCTGTCTCAAGTACCCTGTGCCCCCCGGACTCATAATCAGCCCCTGGGGGCATGCCAGCAGCTCACAGAGCACTGGGCATGCCCCCTCACTGACGAAAACGGAGACCCTCCCGTGAAGCCACACCCCCTTTTCGCCGTGTGTGTGTGTGTGTGTGTGTGTGTCCCTCCTGCCTGAAGAAAGCTGGGAGGTATGCACCCCTGCCTGTGCCATGTCCATACTATCTGCTTCTGCAGCTGCTCCTAGTGTCCTATAGATTTGGCCAGATCTGTGACTCATTTGACTAACTCCGCCCACTGTTGTGACTCCGCCCAGCGTTAGCAAATGAATCACAAAATCACAGATCTGGGCTATTATATAGGAGATTGTTGGAGGGTGTGATGTTGCAGATGCAGTGGGCCTATTTTGGGGTGTGGGGCTGCAGCTGCAGCTCAATCAGTCCCATTGCTAATCCTGCTCTGTAAAACATAGCAGCCAAAGGGCAGAGCCTCCCATTGGATGTAACCTGTGTGGGAGGGCGTTTCTCGCCCAATCAGCTGTGGGCTGGGTGTGATAGACCTGCCACTAACCCAATGAGAGCTCCTAGCCACGCCCAGCGTTAGAAACCCAGACACAGAATCACAGGGCTATTATATAGGAGATATGCAGTAGATAAACTCTGGCACTCCAGTCCTCCCCCTCAGGGTGTAACTTGCTCATGTGCCTTCCCCAGGGAACCAGTCCCTGACATGTGCAACTTGTAGAAATAAGAGGCGGCACTCAGAGGCTTGGAAATCGGTGAAAAAAACTTATATTCGTGAGGTCAACGTTTCCCACGTTTCCCACACAATAGAAATATGTCATAAAAACAATACGTTTATTGTGTTTTAACTTATTGTTTTTATGACATATTTCTATTGTGTGGGAAATAGATATGGGCTTTTTCAATAGTATGGAATACGGAAATTCATGTGTGCACTTGTTTCTTTTTCCCCCCCAGCGTTGCCATGGTCACACGGCCAGCAGGATACCGCGACGTCACTTCCGCCCGAGGGAGGTATGCAGTATGCCGGACAGGAAGTGCGGCTGGCGTGGCCACGGCGGGCGCTGGCGGGGAGACCGAAAGGAGGAGGGGGGTAAGTGTGTATTTAAGTTTTACTGTTGCACTGTGTATTTGTCCTGAAGACGGGGAGGTGGTCCCCGAAACGTTGACCTCACGAATATAAGTTTTTTTCACCGATTTCCAAGCCTCTGAGTGCCGCCTCTTATTTCTACAAGTTGTGTATATATATATATATATATATATATATACTCTGCTCAAAAAAATAAAGGGAACACTTAAAAAACACATCCTAGATCTGAATGAATGAAATATTCTTATTAAATACTTTGTTCTTTACATAGTTGAATGTGCTGACAACAAAATCACACAAAAATTATCAATGGAAATCAAATTTATTAACCCATGGAGGTCTGGATTTGGAGTCACCCTCAAAATTAAAGTGGAAAAACACACAACAGGCTGATCCAACTTTAATGTAATGTCCTTAAAACAAGTCAAAATGAGGCTGAGTAGTGCGTGTGGCCTCCAAATGCCTGTATGACCTCCCTACAACCCAAACAAGTGGCTCAGGTAGTGCAGCTCATCCAGGATGGCACATCAATGCGAGCTGTGGCAAGATGGTTTGCTGTGTCTGTCAGCATAGTGTCCAGAGCATGGAGGTACTACCAGGAGACAGGCCAGTACATCAGGAGATGTGGAGGAGGCCGTAGGAGGGCAACAACCCAGCAGCAGGACCGCTACCTCCGCCTTTGTGCAAGGAGGAACAGGAGGAGCACTGCCAGAGCCCTGCAAAATGACCTCCAGCAAGCCACAAATGTGCATGTGTCTACTCAAACGATCAGAAACAGACTCCATGAGGGTGGTATGAGGAGCCGACGTCCACAGGTGGAGGTTGTGCTTACAGCCCAACACCGTGCAGGACGTTTGGCATTTGCCAGAGAACACCAAGATTGGCAAATTCGCCACTGGCGCCCTGTGCTCTTCACAGATGAAAGCAGGTTCTCACTGAGCACATGTGACAGATGTGACAGAGTCTGGAGATGCCAAGGAGAACGTTCTGCTGCCTGCAACATCCTCCAGCATGATCGGTTTGGCAGTGGGTCAGTAATGGTGTGGGATGACATTTCTTTGGGGAGCCGCACAGCCCTTCATGGGCTCGCCAGAGGTAGCCTGACTGCCATTAGGTACCGAGATGAGATCCTCAGACCCCTTGTGAGACCATATGCTGGTGCGGTTGGCCCTGGGTTCCTCTTAATGCAAGACAATGGTAGACCTCATGTGGCTGGAGTGTGTCAGCAGTTCCTGCAAGATGAAGGCATTGATGCTATGGACTGGCCCGCCCGTTCCCCAGACCTGAATCCAATTGAGCACATCTGGGACATCATGTCTTGCTCCATCCACCAACGCTACGTTGCACCACAGACTGTTCAGGAGTTGGCGGATGCTTTAGTCCAGGTCTGGGAGGAGATCCCTCAGGAAACCATCCGCCACCTCATGAGGAGCATGCCCAGGCGTTGTAGGGAGGTCATACAGTCATGTGAAGGCCACACACACTACTGAGCCTCATTTTGACTTGTTTTATGGACATTACATTAAAGTTGGTTCAGCCTGTAGTGTGTTTTTCCACTTTAATTTTGAGGGTGACTCCAAATCCAGACCTCCATGGGTTAATAAATTTGATTTCCATTGATAATTTTGGTGTGAATTTGTTGTCAGCACATTCAACTATGTAAAGAACAAAGTATTTAATACAAATATTTCATTCATTCAGATCTAGGATGTGTTATTTTAGTGTTCCCTTTATTTTTTTGAGCAATATATATATATATCAGACACACACACACACATTCGTACATACATACAGTTCACAAATAAATAGACAATCACACACATACATAAATAAACAAGCAAGCACACACACGCACACACACACACACACACACACACACACACACACACACACACACACACACACACACACACACACACACACTACATACTAACACTTACATAAGGTACAGTACTACATTTATACTGTACATACCAGCCCAGGGGCTTGCAGGAGACAGGTGACACTAAGAAGAAGGAGGGAGCTGCTGTGGTTGAGCATGCGCAGCCAGCAGTTCCCTCCGGACAATCTGTTTGTAGAGAGCTCTGTAGCTCTCTGATGTTGCTGCCCCATGATCGTGATTGCGATCGCAGTTGCGGCTTTTGCTGAGACGGAGACAGAGCTGTCTCCATCTCTAAAACATTGAACTCAGGTCATCAGGGGGGGGTTTCCAGGTACTCGGAAACCTCCACCTTGCGTGCGCCACTGTATACTATCTAGATCGATTAGTAAAAGTTACCATCCCGCTATTCAACGCTATTATGTAACATAATACACTTCATTCTGCTATATGAATAAAGATAATTTGACTACGTAGTCTTGGCCTACTTTATGCGATCATTCTGGTTACTACAACCACACCACACTGGACACGCCCAATCTCTTTCGATCTTGGAAGCAAAGCAGTGTTGGGCTCGGTCAGTACTGGGATGGGGGACCCCTCCGGAAGACCGGGAGTTGTAGGTTGAACATGAGCATAAAGGACAAATTTCATAAACTACTTCTACATACCCCTGAATTTAATGTCATTACATTGATCCACGATGATTAATAATACTAATATATGTACTAATAATAACAAGGAAGAATTGTTTATTCCATTGAATAAAATAATTTAGTCTTTCATAATATGTTATCATTATTCATTAAAATTAGTTATATACTACATAATTTATTTTTGAGATATCATAGACTACTAATTAATATATTACTAGTATTGTTATAAAATATAAAATTTAGTTTAGTAGATTTAATATTGTTAAAAGCTCATAATATATTATGTGTCATAAATAATAATGTTCTAGTATTTAAGATACGCAGCAAAAATGTCATTATTTAATATCTGATCTTTATTATAATTTTTATTTTTTTGTGTACATTCTGGAGAGATTATAAAATCATGCTGCAATAATTAAGAACAAATGGTGGACGGAATTTGTTGTTATGAAATGCCCATATTCCCAAAGACATTCTTCAATAAAATGGCCGCTGCTGACTATCTTAATAAATATTGAACAATCACCGGAAGTGCATCATAAGAACAACATATACGTTTCATGATGCGGAAGCTGTAGCACCAGCTTATCAACACATGTGACCCTGAAAGGAAGTGCGCAACCGGAAGTACGAATAGACATGACAACGCGGAAAGGTCATCCTCTGCCGATTGACATGCTCAGTGAGTCCCACTGGAGACAGTAAGTGGGGCGAAAATGACGCTTCTGAGACCCAGACAGGAAGTCCCGGTCTCCTACATTCAGATATACTTTTTGGACATTTTATGTATTGAATATTTTTATTCTAATGTTACACTTATTATCACCATTCCATTTGGTTTTACCTGCCATGTAAGTTATAATGAAAATAAGTGTTTTTATGAACCTCACCTCTAGCTCCAAAATTGAACAGGAAGTGATGTCACTTCCTGTGTTTGTAATTGAATAGGGTATTTATTAGAGATGAGCGGGTTCGGTTTCTCTGAATCCGAACCCGCACGAACTTCATGTTTTTTTTCACGGGTCCGAGCGACTCGGATCTTCCCGCCTTGCTCGGTTAACCCGAGCGCGCCCGAACGTCATCATGACGCTGTCGGATTCTCGCGAGACTCGGATTCTATATAAGGAGCCGCGCGTCGCCGCCATTTTCACACGTGCATTGAGATTGATAGGGAGAGGACGTGGCTGGCGTCCTCTCCATTTAGATTAGGAGAGAGAGAGAGAGATTGACCTGAGGCTGATACTGTAGAAGAGAGTGCAGAGTTTAGTGACTGACCACAGTGACCACCAGCAGTGCAGTTGTTTTATTTAATATATCCGTTCTCTGCCTGAAAAAAACGGTACACACAGTGACTCAGTCACATACCATATCTGTGTGCACTGCTCAGCCCAGTGTGCTGCATGCCTGCATCATCTATGTATATATTATATATCTGACTGTGCTCAGCTCACACAGCTTATAATTGTGGGGGAGACTGGGGAGCACTGCAGTGCCAGTTATAGGTTATAGCAGGAGCCAGGAGTACAAGACAGTCACATACCATATCTGTGTGCACTGCTCAGCCCAGTGTGCTGCATCATCTATGTATATATTATATATCTGACTGTGCTCAGCTCACACAGCTTATAATTGTGGGGGAGACTGGGGAGCACTGCAGTGCCAGTTATAGGTTATAGCAGGAGCCAGGAGTACATATTATATTAAAATTAAACAGTGCACACTTTTGCTGCAGGAGTGCCACTGCCAGTGTGACTGACCAGTGACCTGACCACACTGACCACCAGTATAGTTAGTAGTATACTATATTGTGATTGCCTGAAAAAGTTAAACACTCGTCGTGTGACTTCACTTGTGTGGTGTTTTTTTTTTTATTCTATAAAAAACTCATTCTGCTGACAGACAGTGTCCAGCAGGTCCGTCATTATATAATATATATACCTGTCCGGCTGCAGTAGTGATATATATATATTTTTTATATCATTATTTATCATCCAGTCGCAGCAGACACAGTTCGGTAGTTCACGGCTGTAGCTACCTCTGTGTCGGCACTCGGCAGTCCATCCATAATTGTATACCACCTACCCGTGGTTTTTTTTTCTTTCTTCTTTATACATACATACTACTACATCTCTTTATCAACCAGTCTATATTAGCAGCAGACACAGTACAGTACGGTAGTTCACGGCTGTGGCTACCTCTGTGTCGGCACTCGGCAGTCCGTCCATAATTGTATACCACCTAACCGTGGTTTTTTTTTCTTTCTTCTTTATACATACATACTACGACATCTCTTTATCAACCAGTCTATATTAGCAGCAGACACAGTACAGTACGGTAGTTCACGGCTGCGGCTACCTCTGTGTCGGCACTCGGCAGTCCGTCCATAATTGTATACCACCTACCCGTGGTTTTTTTTTCTTTCTTCTTCATACATACATACTACGACATCTCTTTATCAACCAGTCTATATTAGCAGCAGACACAGTACAGTACGGTAGTTCACGGCTGTGGCTACCTCTGTGTCGGCACTCGGCAGTCCGTCCATAATTGTATACTAGTATCCATCCATCTCCATTGTTTACCTGAGGTGCCTTTTAGTTGTGCCTATTAAAATATGGAGAACAAAAATGTTGAGGTTCCAAAATTAGGGAAAGATCAAGATCCACTTCCACCTCGTGCTGAAGCTGCTGCCACTAGTCATGGCCGAGACGATGAAATGCCAGCAACGTCGTCTGCCAAGGCCGATGCCCAATGTCATAGTACAGAGCATGTCAAATCCAAAACACCAAATATCAGTAAAAAAAGGACTCCAAAACCTAAAATAAAATTGTCGGAGGAGAAGCGTAAACTTGTCAATATGCCATTTACCACACGGAGTGGCAAGGAACGGCTGAGGCCCTGGCCTATGTTCATGGCTAGTGGTTCAGCTTCACATGAGGATGGAAGCACTCAGCCTCTCGCTAGAAAAATGAAAAGACTCAAGCTGGCAAAAGCACAGCAAAGAACTGTGCATTCTTCGAAATCCCAAATCCACAAGGAGAGTCCAATTGTGTCGGTTGCGATGCCTGACCTTCCCAACACTGGACGTGAAGAGCATGCGCCTTCCACCATTTGCACGCCCCCTGCAAGTGCTGGAAGGAGCACCCGCAGTCCAGTTCCTGATAGTCAGATTGAAGATGCCAGTGTTGAAGTACACCAGGATGAGGAGGATATGGGTGTTGCTGGCGCTGGGGAGGAAATTGACCAGGAGGATTCTGATGGTGAGGTGGTTTGTTTAAGTCAGGCACCCGGGGAGACACCTGTTGTCGGTGGGAGGAATATGGCCGTTGACATGCCAGGTGAAAATACCAAAAAAATCAGCTCTTCGGTGTGGAGGTATTTCAACAGAAATGCGGACAACAGGTGTCAAGCCGTGTGTTCCCTTTGTCAAGCTGTAATAAGTAGGGGTAAGGACGTTAACCACCTCGGAACATCCTCCCTTATACGTCACCTGCAGCGCATTCATAATAAGACAGTGACAAGTTCAAAAACTTTGGGTGACAGCGGAAGCAGTCCACTGACCAGTAAATCCCTTCCTCTTGTAACCAAGCTCACGCAAACCACCCCACCAACTCCCTCAGTGTCAATTTCCTCCTTCCCCAGGAATGCCAATAGTCCTGCAGGCCATGTCACTGGCAATTCTGACGATTCCTCTCCTGCCTGGGATTCCTCCGATGCATCCTTGCGTGTAACGCCTACTGCTGCTGGCGCTGCTGTTGTTGCTGCTGGGAGTCGATGGTCATCCCAGAGGGGAAGTCGTAAGCCCACTTGTACTACTTCCAGTAAGCAATTGACTGTTCAACAGTCCTTTGCGAGGAAGATGAAATATCACAGCAGTCATCCTGCTGCAAAGCGGATAACTGAGGCCTTGACAACTATGTTGGTGTTAGACGTGCGTCCGGTATCCGCCGTTAGTTCACAGGGAACTAGACAATTTATTGAGGCAGTGTGCCCCCGTTACCAAATACCATCTAGGTTCCACTTCTCTAGGCAGGCGATACCGAGAATGTACACGGACGTCAGAAAAAGACTCACCAGTGTCCTAAAAAATGCAGTTGTACCCAATGTCCACTTAACCACGGACATGTGGACAAGTGGAGCAGGGCAGGGTCAGGACTATATGACTGTGACAGCCCACTGGGTAGATGTATGGACTCCCGCCGCAAGAACAGCAGCGGCGGCACCAGTAGCAGCATCTCGCAAACGCCAACTCTTTCCTAGGCAGGCTACGCTTTGTATCACCGCTTTTCAGAATACGCACACAGCTGAAAACCTCTTACGGCAACTGAGGAAGATCATCGCGGAATGGCTTACCCCAATTGGACTCTCCTGTGGATTTGTGGCATCGGACAACGCCAGCAATATTGTGTGTGCATTAAATATGGGCAAATTCCAGCACGTCCCATGTTTTGCACATACCTTGAATTTGGTGGTGCAGAATTATTTAAAAAACGACAGGGGCGTGCAAGAGATGCTGTCGGTGGCCAGAAAAATTGCGGGACACTTTCGGCGTACAGGCACCACGTACAGAAGACTGGAGCACCACCAAAAACTACTGAACCTGCCCTGCCATCATCTGAAGCAAGAAGTGGTAACGAGGTGGAATTCAACCCTCTATATGCTTCAGAGGTTGGAGGAGCAGCAAAAGGCCATTCAAGCCTATACAATTGAGCACGATATAGGAGGTGGAATGCACCTGTCTCAAGCGCAGTGGAGAATGATTTCAACGTTGTGCAAGGTTCTGATGCCCTTTGAACTTGCCACACGTGAAGTCAGTTCAGACACTGCCAGCCTGAGTCAGGTCATTCCCCTCATCAGGCTTTTGCAGAAGAAGCTGGAGACATTGAAGGAGGAGCTAACACGGAGCGATTCCGCTAGGCATGTGGGACTTGCGGATGGAGCCCTTAATTCGCTTAACAAGGATTCACGGGTGGTCAATCTGTTGAAATCAGAGCACTACATTTTGGCCACCGTGCTCGATCCTAGAATTAAAGCCTACCTTGGATCTCTCTTTCCGGCAGACACAAGTCTGCTGTGGTTGAAAGACCTGCTGGTGAGAAAATTGTCAAGTCAAGCGGAACGCGACCTGTCAACATCTCCTCCTTCACATTCTCCCGCAACTGGGGGTGCGAGGAAAAGGCTCAGAATTCCGAGCCCACCCGCTGGCGGTGATGCAGGGCAGTCTGGAGCGACTGCTGATGCTGACATCTGGTCCGGACTGAAGGACCTGACAACGATTACGGACATGTCGTCTACTGTCACTGCATATGATTCTCTCACCATTGAAAGAATGGTGGAGGATTATATGAGTGACCGCATCCAAGTAGGCACGTCACACAGTCCATACTTATACTGGCAGGAAAAAGAGGCAATTTGGAGGCCATTGCACAAACTGGCTTTATTCTACCTAAGTTGCCCTCCCACAAGTGTGTACTCCGAAAGAGTGTTTAGTGCCGCCGCTCACCTTGTCAGCAATCGGCGTACGAGGTTACATCCAGAAAATGTGGAGAAGATGATGTTCATTAAAATGAATTATAATCAATTCCTCCGCGGAGACATTGACCAGCAGCAATTGCCTCCACAAAGTACACAGGGAGCTGAGATGGTGGATTCCAGTGGGGACGAATTGATAATCTGTGAGGAGGGGGATGTACACGGTGATATATCGGAGGGTGATGATGAGGTGGACATCTTGCCTCTGTAGAGCCAGTTTGTGCAAGGAGAGATTAATTGCTTCTTTTTTGGGGGGGGTCCAAACCAACCCGTCATATCAGTCACAGTCGTGTGGCAGACCCTGTCACTGAAATGATGGGTTGGTTAAAGTGTGCATGTCCTGTTTTGTTTATACAACATAAGGGTGGGTGGGAGGGCCCAAGGACAATTCCATCTTGCACCTCTTTTTTCTTTTCTTTTTCTTTGCGTCATGTGCTGTTTGGGGAGGGTTTTTTGGAAGGGACATCCTGCGTGACACTGCAGTGCCACTCCTAAATGGGCCCGGTGTTTGTGTCGGCCACTAGGGTCGCTAATCTTACTCACACAGTCAGCTACCTCATTGCGCCTCTTTTTTTCTTTGCGTCATGTGCTGATTGGGGAGGGTTTTTTGGAAGGGACATCCTGCGTGACACTGCAGTGCCACTCCTAAATGGGCCCGGTGTTTGTGTCGGCCACTAGGGTCGCTAATCTTACTCACACAGTCAGCTACCTCATTGCGCCTCTTTTTTTCTTTGCGTCATGTGCTGATTGGGGAGGGTTTTTTGGATGGGACATCCTGCGTGACACTGCAGTGCCACTCCTAAATGGGCCCGGTGTTTGTGTCGGCCACTAGGGTCGCTAATCTTACTCACACAGTCAGCTACCTCATTGCGCCTCTTTTTTTCTTTGCGTCATGTGCTGATTGGGGAGGGTTTTTTGGAAGGGACATCCTGCGTGACACTGCAGTGCCACTCCTAAATGGGCCCGGTGTTTGTGTCGGCCACTAGGGTCGCTAATCTTACTCACACAGTCAGCTACCTCATTGCGCCTCTTTTTTTCTTTGCGTCATGTGCTGATTGGGGAGGGTTTTTTGGAAGGGACATCCTGCGTGACACTGCAGTGCCACTCCTAAATGGGCCCGGTGTTTGTGTCGGCCACTAGGGTCGCTTATCTTACTCACACAGTCAGCTACCTCATTGCGCCTCTTTTTTTCTTTGCGTCATGTGCTGATTGGGGAGGGTTTTTTGGAAGGGACATCCTGCGTGACACTGCAGTGCCACTCCTAGATGGGCCAGGTGTTTGTGTCGGCCACTAGTGTCGCTTAGCTTAGTCATCCAGCGACCTTGGTGCAAATTTTAGGACTAAAAATAATATTGTGAGGTGTGAGGTATTCAGAATAGACTGAAAATGAGTGGAAATTATGGTTTTTGAGGTTAATAATAATATGGGATCAAAATGACCCCCAAATTCTATGATTTAAGCTGTTTTTTAGTGTTTTTTTAAAAAAACACCCGAATCCAAAACACACCCGAATCCGACAAAAAAAATTCGGTGAGGTTTTGCCAAAACGCGGTCGAACCCAAAACACGGCCGCGGAACCGAACCCAAAACCAAAACACAAAACCCGAAAAATTTCAGGCGCTCATCTCTAGTATTTATGCCAGTTTAATCTCATTCCCTCTCCACCCCTTGATAAAGTCCAAAGGATGAAATGCGTTGGAGATTCTGAATACACCTAATTTCTGAAAAGATAAGCATTTTATATGGTTATTACTTTTCAAAGTACTATTAAATATTTTCAAAATATTTTTTAAGTAAGTTAGGGGGACACTTACTAAGCAGTGATAAGAGTGGAGACGTGAGCCAGTGGAGAAGTGCCCATGGCATCCAATCAGCACTGAAGTAACATCTATAATTTGCATACTATAAAATTAAACAGAGCAGCTGATTGGTTGATGGGGCAACTTCTCCGCTGGCTCACTTCTTCGCTCTTATCACTGCATAGTAAATGTCCCCCTAAGTCTTTTCCAATAGCCCTAAAACTAACAATTTTATCTAATTCATTTGTTTTGTGTGATCCTGTTTGACATAATTTTTACTTTGTGTAAGGCTAAAACTACCAAGGTAGAATTGGCGCTGACAAGTGCTGTAAGACTTCAAGCTGCTGAATATAAAGGGCTAGTCAGACCCTTGCAATAGAACAACAAGAATAAAAATAATTCAGCGCTAAAGATAAAAACATTCAATGTTTATTACACATAAATAGTGCTAGTCATATATATGACATACATTTAGAGATTATATATAAATATACTGTTGCAACAGGAAAAATAAAAATATAAAAAAACACCAATAAATGTGGGGCAAGGAGCAACACTGCTAAAAAATAAATATTTCAGTAAATACTGATCTGTTTAGCTGGGAGAATTCATATGAAGGCCTGCTTCCTAGGGAAATGTATTAAGCCAGAGATTACCAGTTCCATTTGAGTCCTCCAATAGGTTAGCACTCCTGTGTAGTAATGGAGATCCTCTTACTGGCTGTATTTTTCCATGATGGTACTCTGCTGCAGGGTGGACCGTGGCAAGGTCTTTCACAATGGCTTGTCAGAAAGTGTCCCAATAGGACAGCAATTCCCAATCACTGGACAGCAGGCTTGTGTCAAAGATTTAAGAGTCCCAGACTTGTTACCAACCGGTTTCACTGCTAGAGCAGCTTTTTCAAGGTATAAAAGCAGTGTGCCAAAAAGCCCTTTATATAGCAGTGTTTGATCACAATACCCCACAGGTGTGTACAGATCAATCAGTACAAATATTGTTCAAATTAAAAAACTAACCTAACAGAATTCAAATGTTGACAGCCAGAAGAATAGTCCTAATAAGCAATAAAAAAAGAGGTTCAGAAAGTATAAATTCACCAACATTTAGTATTCTTAATATGGTCACATGGTCATTAATCCAGGAAGTAGGAAGTATTACAATATCAAGCCTCTCTTTCATTTACAGTATTTAAGATGGACACATATTGTGACAAATCAAATGTTGATCACATGGTCACAGATCAGTCACGTGATCGGACTCCGATCACGTGATGTGGCCGATCCCCCCCCGTTGCCTAGCAGCAATGGTGACTGTTCTACCATTAGTATTCTTAATATGGTCACATGGTCATTAGTCCAGGAAGTAGGAAGTATTACAATATCTTGTTATGCCTGAGTATCAAGCCTCTCTTTCATTTATTTTAGATGGACACATATTGTGACCAATCAAATGTTGATCACATGGTCACAGATCAGTCACGTGATCGGACTCCGATCACGTGATGTGGCCGATCCCCCCCCCCGTTGCCTAGCAGCAATGGTGACTGTTCTACCATTAGTATTCTTAATATGGTCACATGGTCATTAGTCCAGGCAGTAGGAAGTATTACAATATCTTGTTATGCCTGAGTATCAAGCCTCTCTTTCATTTATTTAAGATGGACACATATTGTGACCAATCAAATGTTGATCACATGGTCACAGATCAGTCACGTGATCGGACTCCGATCACGTGATGTGGCCGATATCCCCCCCCCCCCCCGTTGCCTAGCAGCAATGGTCATTTTTCTACAGCGGAGACATGGAGACAGGTATCATGCCCTGTCCCCACTGATGAGCTCACAGGGAAATTAGATATTCTCTTCATTAGTCACATCATCCAGTTACGGTTACGTGACCTAGTGTGTCATCATGTTGCCCAGCAACAATATTAAACATTAAAATATCCCTTTTTTTTTTTTTTAATAAACAAAATAAAACAATATATATGGATCTAACTCGGCGGCCAGCCTCAGAACAGTCATGTCCGTGGGCTAGATGGGGCGCACCGTCCACCGATGTCGCCGTACGGCTGACGGCACCGCGCCCGCCTCACACCACCCAAGGGCGACCAGGACAAAGTGTCATCATACCGCCTGGCGGCAGCGACACACGCCGCACACCCATAGGACCACGGACATAATTAAAGCATAAAGGATAACATTCATATAACATCCTAAATATGTAGTCACTCATTGCGGTCTCATAAAATCTAATTGGATGGGTCACCACATCAAGAAGAAAAACGCTAAGTCCTTAATTAGTACCCATAGATATATTTGAAATATTAGAAATAGGTCTCCCATGGCAGCAATGACCCCATATATAGTCCAAACTGTATGGGTTCGATAGTCACATAGTGGCGATAATACAATTTATCACAAATTATGGCTGCCAAAGGGAACCACAATGTATATACAGGTTGAGTATCCCTTATCCAAAATGCTTGGGACCAGAGGTATTTTGGATATGGGATTTTTCCGTATTTTGGAATAATTGCATACCATAGTGAGATATCATGGCGATGGGACCTAAGTCTAAGCACAGAATGCATTTATGTTACATATACACCTTATACACACAGCCTGAAGGTAATTTTAGCCAATATTTTTGGTAACTTTGTGCACTGAACACAGTGTATCTACATTCACACAATTCATTTATGTTTCATATACACCTTATACACACAGCCTGAAGGTCATTTAACACAATATTCTTAATAACTGTGTGTATTAAACAAAGTTTGTGTACATTGAGCCATCAGAAAACAAAGGTTTCACTATCTCACTCTCACGCAAAAAAAGTCCGTATTTCGGAATATTCCGTATTTCGGAATATTTGGATATGGGATACTCAACCTGTATATGAACGGTATGAAGAGATTATATATTGCAATATTAACAATAATTCCAGTTTAGAACCCACTCAAATTTCTGTTACTAAAAAATAAACCCAAATAAATTACCAGTTTTTATATATATTTAGTAATATTGTCGCTTTGTAATTCTATGTATGTGAATATATATATACACCCACAAACATATCCAATCTACAGATGATTAAAAAAATATGGTTATATACACCCAACCAAAAAACTGAATATAATCGTAATTAGTTAAAGCCACAATTGATATATGCCAAATATGGTCAATAACATCACCTAACATTCTGGGCACACCCAAATTCTCACAAATTCTCACAATATGGCGTTCAGTTCTAGAGCCTCATTTAGGCCACTGGGATACAGTGAGTCAAGCTGAAATGTCCAGAATATTTCTTGCTTCCCTAGGAAGCAGGCCTTCATATGAATTCTCCCAGCTAAACAGATCAGTATTTACTGAAATATTTATTTTTTAGCAGTGTTGCTCCTTGCCCCACATTTATTGGTGTTTTTTTATACTTTTATTTTTCCTGTTGCAACAGTATATTTATATATAATCTCTAAATGTATGTCATATATATGACTAGCACTATTTATGTGTAATAAACATTGAATGTTTTTATCTTTAGCGCTGAATTATTTTTATTCCTATAATTTTTACTTTGCTGTCTCTTATTGTTTTAAATAAATGTGTGTTATATACTTTTTCCACATACTGGTTAAGTGTGTATATATAACTCATTGACACTAGGAGTCGCCCAAAATACCCCATCTCTATATTATATATATATATATATATATATATACTGTACATGGTGCCACGGGTGGTGGTCCGGAGCCACTGCGGGTGGGGGGAGGAGCAGTTGTGGAGTTGCCCTGGGTGGGGGAGGGGTGGATGCAGTGGGAGGTACGGGTGCGGGGTCGCTGCGGGTGGGGGAGGGGGTCCGGAGCTACCACGGGTGCTGGAGGGTGTGTGTGGGGTTGGCGCGGATGGGGCCCGGAGGTACTGTGAGTCAGGGAGGGGCGGGTAATGCTGCTCCTGCTTCTCCTCTTGTCAGCAGCTAAGCTGCTGTCCTCCCTTTGGCAGTGGCTCTCCCAGAGACTCGCACAGCAGCTAGTCACTATTGTTAGCGCCGGTGTCCCAACGCACCGCATTACAGGGAAGAAGATGCACGCAATATACTACAGCTCCCAGCAGCCCTAAGGGCCGGAATGCTTTGGCGCTAAGGGCTGCTGTAGTTTATTTAGTGCGTCTACTTCTCTGTAATGCGGCGCGTTGGGACACTGGTGCTAACAATAGTGACTGCTGGCAGAACTGAGTGACTGGCTGAATCAATGTAAAATCAATGCACACAGGCCCGGCGCTAGACGCTTAGCAAAGGGATGCAGTGCAGGGAGGCACCAGGAAGGAGAGGCATTCTCCCTGCTCTGCATCCCTGTGCTGAGCTGCTGCTGCTATCCCTGCTGTTGCCGGCTGCTGTCACACATGCAGCGGCGCCGGCAGCACAAAACCTCCTCTGCCCCTCGGTGCCGGCAGCACAAAGCCTCCTCTCCCCCTCCCCTCCCCTGTGTGACATTTAGTGGCCAGGTGGGAGCCAAAGGGTGTGGAGCTAGACGGGACCGTGCTGCAGCAGGAGGATGAGCTGCTACAGTTTCGGCCAGCCAGACTTCATTAGATAAGTGTCTGGAAAGAGAGTGTGTGTGTATATATTATAATAATAATAATAATTTTATTTATATAGCGCTTTTTCTCCAACAGGACTCAAGGCGCTTTACAGACATCAAAAACAATACACATGATACAGAGGATTTAAGCAATACAGCAATAGATAAGCCACATAGACATAAAAGAAAACCTTAAGCACACAGAAAGCATAATGCAGGATTGGTGAAGGCATTTTGGGTAATAACTTCCAAGGGTTGTGTATTCCACCCTCACAGGTACCAAGTGCGGCAACCATCTTGGGCGCTCAGCATAGGATTACCCAGGGTGGAATAGTCTACCCCTAGAAGAGATGACACAAAATGGGGGTGATTTCAGAGTCCTACAGTTTAGAGTAGGGTTCCAACAAAACTACAAGGTCCATGTATTTTTCATCCCATCCACAAGTGTACCATATGGGGCAGCCATGTTGGGCGCACTTTGAAGGTTACACTGTGGGAGGTGAGCCATACAAGGGCCAAGTTCATATATGGGAAAACTGATGCTTATGTAGTAGTATGTACCCTGCATGTAGGGCACGATGGAAAGGTTTGCAATCAGTGGAGGTTAACATTACAGGAAAAACACATGGTGGGGAGGAAGCGAGCTATTGAAGGAAAAAAAAAACACACAATATATACAGTGTCTGTGTATACTGTATATATGTGTGACTGTGTATGTGTGTAATGTATGTACAGTATGTATGTGTGTGTGTCTAAGCATCACTGCTACAGAGGGCGTCACGTGTGTAAGCGGCACTGGTACAGAGTGTGTTATGTCTCCAAGCATCACTGGTACAGAGGGCGTTACGTGTGTAAGCGTCACTGGTACAGGGGGCGTTACATGTGTAAGCGTCCCTGGTACAGGGGGCGTTATGTGTGTAAACTTTACTGTTACAGGGGGTGTTACGTGTGTAAGCGGCACTGGTAACGGGGGCGTTACGTGTGTAAGCGGCACTGGTACAGGGGGCGTTATGTGTGTAAGCATCACTGCTACAGGGGGCGTTACGTGTGTAAGCGGCACTGGTAACGGGGGCGTTACACGTGTAAGCGGCACTGGTACAGGAGGCGTTACGTGTGTAAGCAGCACTGGTACAGGGGGCGTTACATGTGTAAGCGGCACTGGTAGAGGGGGTGCTATGTGTGTAAGCGTCACTGCTACAGGGGGCGTTACGTGTTTAAGCGTCAATGGTACAGGGGGCGTTACGTGTGTAAGCGTCACTGCTAAAGGGGGTGTTACGTGTGTAAGCGGTACTGGTACAGGGGGCGTTATGTGTGTAAGCGGCACTGGTACAGGGGGCGTTTCGTGTGTAAGCAGCACTGGTACAGGGGGCGTTACCAGGGCCGTCTTTACGTATGGGCTCAATGGGCTCTTGCCCAAGGGCACCAGGGGTAAAAGGGCCCTAGGCTGATAGCTGAGGGTCCCCTCTTTCCAGGGGTACCAGATTTTTGAAAATCGGCCCTTGGGAACCAAAGATTTCTGACTTCAAAGTAGTGATCCCCATCCATGCCTGTTAATTTTCCTTCCCAGACAGATATCTCGGGTTCTGTCTGACGTAGAGTTTTTCTGAGGATATATTTCAAAAACTGAGACTCTCCCCTTTTGGTGGACACTGGCAGCTTGTCTCTACTAAGCCCAGAACTAGATATATCAGCCTTCCAGCAGCTGGTCCCTGCTCCAGCTCCACACGCCTAATATGCAGTTTTATATTTTCGTTGGTGGATTGCTCTGGGTCCTGAACTCTGATCCCCAAGTTCCCAGTACCTCCTGAAAGGTGGGACTCTCTAGTTTTTTTATCCCATTAAAACTAAGAAATCTGTTTCCAGGAACTGGAGATATCTGCAGTCAAGCAAGTTGCCCTCCCACCGGAAAATGATGAATATTAGGCCCACTCCACTATCGACCCCTTCCCTGCGTATTAGACACCCTCTACCACCCTGGAAGTCATGTACCAGGGCCCCTTTATTCAGCACAATGTCCCACATTCTACAGTTTAGTGTTCTCTCTAACGCTCCATCTGTGCAGTAAAGGAATAATTAGCAGAAATTATTGCTCCAGGTCTTACATGTTGAGCAGAAGACAGAACACCCCTTCCTCCCGCGGGACATCAAAGCTACCACTGATACCACCCCTGACCCCTGCTGCTGATGGATGGTTAGGGGCCCCAGTGCATTGCTGTGCCCAGGGGCCTACACTGCTGTTAAGACGGCTCTGGGCGTTACATGTGTAAGCGGCACTGGTAGAGGGGGTGCTATGTGTGTAAGCATCACTGCTACAGGGGGCGTTACGTGTGTAAGCGTCAATGGTACAGGGGCGTTACGTGTGTAAGCGTCACTGCTAAAGGGGGTGTTACGTGTGTAAGCGGCACTGGTACAGGGGGCGTTACGTGTGTAATCATCACTGCTACAGGGGCATTACGTGTGTAAGCGGAACTGGTACAGGGGGCGTTACGTGTGTAAGCGTCACTGGTAAAGGGGGCGTTACTTGCGTAAGCGGCACTGTTACAGGGGGCGTTATGTGTGTAAGCGGCACTGGTACAGGGGGCATTACGTGTGTAAGCGGCACTGGTACAGGGGGCATTACGTGTGTAAGCGGCACTGGTACAGGGGGGCGTTACGTGTGTAAGCGTCACTGCTAAAGGGGGTGTTACGTGTGTAAGCGGCACTGGTACAGGGGGCACTACGTGTGTAATCATCACTGCTACAGGGGCATTACGTGTGTAAGCGGAACTGGTACAGGGGGCGTTACGTGTGTAAGCGTCACTGGTAAAGGGGGCGTTACGTGTGTAAGCGTCACTGCTAAAGGGGGCGTTACGTGTGTAAGTGGCACTGGTACAGGGGGCGTTATGTGTGTTAAGCTGCACTGATACAGAGGGCATTACGTGTGTAATCAGTACTGGTACAGGGGGCGTTACGTGTGTAAGCGTCACTGCTAAAGGGGGTGTTACGTGTGTAAGCGGCACTGGTACAGGGGGCGTTATGTGTGTAAGCGGCACTGCTACAAGGCGCTTTACATGTGTAAGCGACACTGGTAGAGGTGGCACTACGTGTGTAATCATCACTGCTACAGGGGCATTACATGTGTAAGCGGAACTGGTACAGGGGGCGTTATGTGTGTAAGTGTCACTGCTACAGGGGGCGTTAAGTGTGTAAGCGGCACTGTTACAGGGGGCGTTACGTGTGTAAGCGGCACTAGTACAGGGGGCGTTACGTGTGTAATCATCACTGCTACAGGGGGCGTTACGTGTGTAAGCGTCACTGCTACAGGGGGCGTTACGTGTGTAAGCATCACTGCTACAGGGGGGGCGTTATGTGTGTAAGCATCACTGCTACAGGGGGCGTTTTCCCTATCTACAGCGCAGAGACTTGCTGCAGATGCAGTGGCATACCCTCCAGCTGCACCTTTTTGGCAGGTACAGTCCCTTTTTTTATGGTCTGTACCGTTTTTTGACTCTCCAAGCTTCCATTGAAAGTATATGAAAAGGGGCGTGGCCACACCGCTGTACCCGTGGCCACGCCCCCTTTTCAAATCTGTATCAATGTTTATGTGTAAATTGTTGGAGGCTATGTTGCTGCAGATGCAGTGGGCCTATTTGGGGTGTGGGGCTGGAGGAGCTGCAGCTCCATCAGTCCCATTGCTAATCCTGCTCTGTGAAAACACATCAGGCAAAGGGCAGAGCCTCCCATTGGATGTAACCTGTGTGGGAGGGCGTTTCTCGCCCAATCAGCTGTAGACTTGGTGTAATAGACCTGCCACTAACCCAATGAGAGCTCCTAGCCACGCCCAGCGTTAGAGGTCCAGGCACAGAGGCACAGGGCTATTATATAGGAGATTATATATATATATATATATATATATATATAATTATATATATATATATATAAACATATATACATATATATACTGTACAGCAAATATAATGAACTGGTATGTCTAGGTCAAATTTATATATATATATATATATATATATATCTTCAAATATCAGTTCATTGTGTTTGCTTTTTATATTTATTTAACAGAAAGACTTTTCCTATCGGCGCTAACAATAATATACTGCAAATCTACTTTTATGTTGCAAATAAAACAGAGGGGATTTGGTCATATTTTGATTTGATTAATCAAAATATTTAAGCTTGCAGCCCATCGTCAAGGGACCCGAATATTCTGCAAGTCCCTACCTAACCTAGCCTATATACTCAGCACAGCATTACATAGTGAAGGTCCAGGGCCCGACATCAACACCCGCAGGGAAGCAGGAGGACATCCAATGATGGAAAAACAGAAGAGTCTCATGGAAGCCACAGGATTGATTGTCAGGATATTGTTATTGATCCGGGAGCGGAGCGCAGGGAAGGCAGGGACTGGGAGCGGAGCACTTAGTGTCACAAGCACCGAGGCTAGAATGCTGGAACTAGGTAGGGGAGCCTGCTCTGGCACTCTCAGTACCCAGGGGCTTCCTTTTATAGTTGGATATAGAAATTGGGGCGCCTGGACCTTTAAACACAGTGCTGAGTGGCTCACGCTTCCCTATGAGTGTCGCCTGCATATCTAGAAGTGACGCTGCAGTCAGAGGAGGAGAGCTGCAGGAGAGAACTACAGCAGCGGCTCCTGGGAATAACATGCCCACTGCCCTGCTTTAGGAGCTGGAGACCAGCGCTGCCAGACCCAGATAGTAAGTGCCAGGGTCCGGTGCCCGATGACAATAATCTCCAGTAAAGGTGTTGTACTCAGGCTTATGGCAGGCTTTTGCGTGTCACAAGTAAGCCGTCAAAGTTTCCACCTTCATACGCTACGATGTATCTCATTACTGGTAATGTAGCGTGCTTTGATTTTGCTCCATGCTTAGTGTTCTTCTCCTTCTTTGCATGTGCTCTATATTTAGCGAACAACTTCTCCTCCTCCTCTTCTTGTTCTTCTACTTTTACGTCTACTTCTTCTTCTGATGATGATGATGATGAAAAGCTCTCACTCCCACTATCTCCGGCCTCTATATCAATGTCCGACTTTATAGCTGACTTTGGTCTCTTCCTAAAAGTACAAAAGTAATGAAAAGTGCTCAGTAGCAGAACATAGACAGAAACCATTGGGGTGACTATATCCTATATGATGTCACAGTGCAGTGTATAGAGGCACATTATATAACATGGTAGCATAATGTATTACAGTACAGCACAGGGACACAGGGCAGCCTATGATATCACAGTATAGCACAGCAATGCAGGAGTAATTGTGTTGTACTTTCCACTATGCGTCTCCTGCTAAGTGCAGTTATGATAAAAGGGATAGGCCTGCAAGTTACTGTCACGCTATTGGCTGTACCAATATAGCATATTACTGTCTGTTATTGTGTCAGTAAAATAACTTTCTCATATGCTAACAGCAGAGTGTCTGTATTAACCCTTTCCATTATACTGGTAATAATAGTACAGTAATAAATGAATACTCTTTATCTAGGTACATAAAGTGTAAATCACATTAGTAACTTACCAGATGTAAATGCAGAAGGCCAGTGTAGTCGCTACAGAAAACAAGCCGGAGCATGTAGTGGCAATCAGCAATCCTGCAGGACAGAAACAGGTTAGGGGAATAAGCGTCATGTTAGTTACAGCCGTGTTACACATAGATCAATTCCTTATATGAAACAATGATGAAAACTACTTTGCTGTCACTAGTAAGTCATACTCACCGACTTTGTATTTCTCCTCTCCGGGAGAAGCCCGGAGAGGAGCCGCTGCAGGTTTCTTCGAGGGGCGGGGCCGGACTGTGACATCACAAATCCCCGCCCCACGTCAGGAAATGCCGCGATTCGTGGGTCCGCGAGAAGGGGGCGGGGCTAAAATGACGCGATTTGCGTCATTTTAACCCCTTCTCCACCCGACGGACCTGCGAATGCCGGAGGTTATCTCTCCATCCTGCCCACATCACTAGGGTGCGAGCAGGATGCGGGAGACCTGCCCACTCTTCCGGGGGTGCGGGGGGCTACCCCAAAAAAAGGGAGCCTCCCGCAGCTTCCGGGAGAGTAGGTAAGGATGTAGTAAGTGCAGAATATACTGAAGCTCAGCGTATATAATTTCCACCATTGCGCCCATACTATAGTGCTCTCCTCCTACTTTCCGGCTTGGGGAGTGTCCTGTGCAGACACTGTGTCATGGGAGCCATGAGAGAGGGGACATCGGGACTGTCTGTATTACATGGCTCTCAGGTCTGTATTACATTGTGCTCTATGCACATAACAGGCAGCTGCCCCCATACAGTGGTCTTAGTAAGTGTACAAGGAGTGTGATAGGCTGTCATCTGATCTACAGCAGCTCCAATGGTGTGTAACCATCACACGTATATTGGGGAGTAACCTGCGCCCTGACCTGGGAATGCCCCACACTGTGCACTCTGCACCTGCTGATATATTATATGCTGCAGCACAAAGCTGACTTATGGTCATAAGCATAATACTAGGCAGCTGATGCCACGACCTCACCCAGCTGCAGATGTAATTTACCCCCCCACAGATGCCGCCCCTGTCCCCAGTAATCCCTATTACTGACACGCTGCACATATATGCTCTGACTTGTGTCACTGTTAGGTACCTGTGACTGTAGAAGCGTTGGACTCTTCTGTGTTCTGGGCTTGGTCTTCGGAGACACCTACATGTGTGGCTGGTGTAAGGAGAGAATAGAGAAGATTAGCAATGTGTATAGTAATGTATAAATAATGAGCAACATTTACTTTACCAAGTGACGCTGTGACATTTCATTCCCTGTGTGGTATGGACGTGTTTCTCATAAGGCATGCTAAAACTTTATCAGGGCATGCTGGGACATGTAGTTCCACATTAGATGGTGTGCCATACATTGCCTATACCTGCTATAGACACTGGTGAGTAGGTCCCTGAAAGCCAAACATGTCACCCAGTACTATTCTCCCACAATATGGTCAGTATAAGTGCTGTATAGGGTGTGATATATAATGTATACAGTAGTTGTATGTATGTCATGTATGTATAGTTCTGTATGCTGTATACTATGTACTATGTGTCCTTATATTCACTAAGGTGTACATGTGTCTGTGGCTCTAATTGGCCAGATAATATGATTTATTTCCTCTTAGTAACAACCCTTAGAATAATGAAGATGACACTTACCTTCACGTGCCACAGTAGGTGCTCCTTGACCAGCCGAAATAAATAAGAATACGGTCAAAAATGTCCACATAATGCAGAACATCTCTGTACTAGAGATGAGCGGGTTCGGTTTCTCTGAATCCGAACCCGCCAGAACTTCATGTTTTTTTTCACGGGTCCGAGCGACTCGGATCTTCCCGCCTTGCTCGGTTAACCCGAGCGCGCCCGAACGTCATCATGACGCTGTCGGATTCTCGCGAGGCTCGGATTCTATCGCGAGACTCGGATTCTATATAAGGAGCCGCGCGTCGCCGCCATTTTCACACGTGCATTGAGATTGATAGGGAGAGGACGTGGCTGGCGTCCTCTCCGTTTAGAATAGATTAGAGAGACACTTGATTTACTAATTTTGGGGAGCATTAGGAGTACTCAGTACAGTGCAGAGTTTTGCTGATAGTGACCACCAGTTTTATTTATAATCCGTTCTCTGCCTGAAAAAAGCGATACACAGCACACAGTGACTCAGTCACATACCATATCTGTGTGCACTGCTCAGGCCAGTGTGCTGCATCATCTATTATCTATATATAATATTATATATATCTGTCTGACTGCTCAGCTCACACAGCTTATAATTGTGGGGGAGACTGGGGAGCACTACTGCAGTGCCAGTTATAGGTTATAGCAGGAGCCAGGAGTACATAATATATTATATAGTGAGTGACCACCAGACACACAGTGCAGTTTATTTAATATATCCGTTCTCTGCCTGAAAAAAGCGATACACACAGTGACTCAGTCAGTCACATACCATATCTGTGTGCACTGCTCAGGCTCAGGCCAGTGTGCTGCATCATCTATATATATTATATATCTGTCTGACTGCTCAGCTCACACAGCTTATAATTGTGGGGGAGACTGGGGAGCACTACTGCAGTGCCAGTTATAGGTTATAGCAGGAGCCAGGAGTACATAATATTATATTAAAGTTAAACAGTGCACACTTTTGCTGCAGGAGTGCCACTGCCAGTGTGACTAGTGACCAGTGACCTGACCACCAGTATATATAATATTAGTAGTATACTATCTCTTTATCAACCAGTCTATATTAGCAGCAGACACAGTACAGTGCGGTAGTTCACGGCTGTGGCTACCTCTGTGTCGGCACTCGGCAGCCCGTCCATAATTGTATATACCACCTAACCGTGGTTTTTTTTTCTTTCTTTATACATACATACTAGTTACGAGTATACTATCTCTTTATCAACCAGTCTATATTAGCAGCAGACACAGTACAGTGCGGTAGTTCACGGCTGTGGCTACCTCTGTGTCGGCACTCGGCAACCCGTCCATAATTGTATATACCACCTAACCGTGGTTTTTTTTTCTTTCTTTATACATACATACTAGTTACGAGTATACTATCTCTTTATCAACCAGTCTATATTAGCAGCAGACACAGTACAGTGCGGTAGTTCACGGCTGTGGCTACCTCTGTGTCGGCACTCGGCAGCCCGTCCATAATTGTATATACCACCTAACCGTGGTTTTTTTTCTTTCTTTATACATACATACTAGTTACGAGTATACTATCTCTTTATCAACCAGTCTATATTAGCAGCAGACACAGTACAGTGCGGTAGTTCACGGCTGTGGCTACCTCTGTGTCGGCACTCGGCAGCCCGTCCATAATTGTATATACCACCTAACCGTGGTTTTTTTTTCTTTCTTTATACATACATACTAGTTACGAGTATACTATCTCTTTATCAACCAGTCTATATATTAGCAGCAGACACAGTACAGTGCGGTAGTTCATGGCTGTGGCTACCTCTGTGTCGGCACTCGGCAGCCCGTCCATAATTGTATATACCACCTAACCGTGGTTTTTTTTTCTTTCTTTATACATACATACTAGTTACGAGTATACTATCTCTTTATCAACCAGTCTATATATTAGCAGCAGACACAGTACAGTGCGGTAGTTCACGGCTGTGGCTACCTCTGTGTCGGCACTCGGCAGCCCGTCCATCTCCATTGTTTACCTGAGGTGCCTTTTAGTTGTGCCTATTAAAATATGGAGAACAAAAATGTTGAGGTTCCAAAATTAGGGAAAGATCAAGATCCACTTCCACCTCGTGCTGAAGCTGCTGCCACTAGTCATGGCCGAGACGATGAAATGCCAGCAACGTCGTCTGCCAAGGCCGATGCCCAATGTCATAGTACAGAGCATGTCAAATCCAAAACACCAAATATCAGTAAAAAAAGGACTCCAAAACCTAAAATAAAATTGTCGGAGGAGAAGCGTAAACTTGCCAATATGCCATTTACCACACGGAGTGGCAAGGAACGGCGGAGGCCCTGGCCTATGTTCATGGCTAGTGGTTCAGCTTCACATGAGGATGGAAGCACTCAGCCTCTCGCTAGAAAAATGAAAAGACTCAAGCTGGCAAAAGCAGCACAGCAAAGAACTTTGCATTCTTCGAAATCCCAAATCCACAAGGAGAGTCCAATTGTGTCGGTTGCGATGCCTGACCTTCCCAACACTGGACGTGAAGAGCATGCGCCTTCCACCATTTGCACGCCCCCTGCAAGTGCTGGAAGGAGCACCCGCAGTCCAGTTCCTGATAGTCAGATTGAAGATGTCAGTGTTGAAGTACACCAGGATGAGGAGGATATGGGTGTTGCTGGCGCTGGGGAGGAAATTGACCAGGAGGATTCTGATGGTGAGGTGGTTTGTTTAAGTCAGGCACCCGGGGAGACACCTGTTGTCCGTGGGAGGAATATGGCCGTTGACATGCCAGGTGAAAATACCAAAAAAATCAGCTCTTCGGTGTGGAGGTATTTCACCAGAAATGCGGACAACAGGTGTCAAGCCGTGTGTTCCCTTTGTCAAGCTGTAATAAGTAGGGGTAAGGACGTTAACCACCTCGGAACATCCTCCCTTATACGTCACCTGCAGCGCATTCATAATAAGTCAGTGACAAGTTCAAAAACTTTGGGTGACAGCGGAAGCAGTCCACTGACCAGTAAATCCCTTCCTCTTGTAACCAAGCTCACGCAAACCACCCCACCAACTCCCTCAGTGTCAATTTCCTCCTTCCCCAGGAATGCCAATAGTCCTGCAGGCCATGTCACTGGCAATTCTGACGAGTCCTCTCCTGCCTGGGATTCCTCCGATGCATCCTTGCGTGTAACGCCTACTGCTGCTGGCGCTGCTGTTGTTGCCGCTGGGAGTCGATGGTCATCCCAGAGGGGAAGTCGTAAGCCCACTTGTACTACTTCCAGTAAGCAATTGACTGTTCAACAGTCCTTTGCGAGGAAGATGAAATATCACAGCAGTCATCCTACTGCAAAGCGGATAACTGAGGCCTTGGCATCCTGGGTGGTGAGAAACGTGGTTCCGGTATCCATCATTACTGCAGAGCCAACTAGAGACTTGTTGGAGGTACTGTGTCCCCGGTACCAAATACCATCTAGGTTCCATTTCTCTAGGCAGGCGATACCGAAAATGTACACAGACCTCAGAAAAAGAGTCACCAGTGTCCTAAAAAATGCAGCTGTACCCAATGTCCACTTAACCACGGACATGTGGACAAGTGGAGCAGGGCAGGGTCAGGACTATATGACTGTGACAGCCCACTGGGTAGATGTATGGACTCCCGCCGCAAGAACAGCAGCGGCGGCACCAGTAGCAGCATCTCGCAAACGCCAACTCTTTCCTAGGCAGGCTACGCTTTGTATCACCGCTTTCCAGAATACGCACACAGCTGAAAACCTCTTACGGCAACTGAGGAAGATCATCGCGGAATGGCTTACCCCAATTGGACTCTCCTGTGGATTTGTGGCATCGGACAATGCCAGCAATATTGTGTGTGCATTAAATCTGGGCCAATTCCAGCACGTCCCATGTTTTGCACATACCTTGAATTTGGTGGTGCAGAATTTTTTTAAAAACGACAGGGGCGTGCAAGAGATGCTGTCGGTGGCCAGAAGAATTGCGGGACACTTTCGGCGTACAGGCACCACGTACAGAAAACTGGAGCACCACCAAAAACTACTGAACCTGCCCTGCCATCATCTGAAGCAAGAAGTGGTAACGAGGTGGAATTCAACCCTCTATATGCTTCAGAGGTTGGAGGAGCAGCAAAAGGCCATTCAAGCCTATACAATTGAGCACGATATAGTAGGTGGAATGCACCTGTCTCAAGTGCAGTGGAGAATGATTTCAACGTTGTGCAAGGTTCTGATGCCCTTTGAACTTGCCACACGTGAAGTCAGTTCAGACACTGCCAGCCTGAGTCAGGTCATTCCCCTCATCAGGCTTTTGCAGAAGAAGCTGGAGGCATTGAAGAAGGAGCTAAAAGGGAGCGATTCCGCTAGGCATGTGGGACTTGTGGATGCAGCCCTTAATTCGCTTAACAAGGATTCACGGGTGGTCAATCTGTTGAAATCAGAGCACTACATTTTGGCCACCGTGCTCGATCCTAGATTTAAAGCCTACCTTGGATCTCTCTTTCCGGCAGACACAGGTCTGCTGGGGTTGAAAGACCTGCTGGTGACAAAATTGTCAAGTCAAGCGGAACGCGACCTGTCAACATCTCCTCCTTCACATTCTCCCGCAACTGGGGGTGCGAGGAAAAGGCTCAGAATTCCGAGCCCACCCGCTGGCGGTGATGCAGGGCAGTCTGGAGCGACTGCTGATGCTGACATCTGGTCCGGACTGAAGGACCTGACAACGATTACGGACATGTCGTCTACTGTCACTGCATATGATTCTCTCAACATTGATAGAATGGTGGAGGATTATATGAGTGACCGCATCCAAGTAGGCACGTCACACAGTCCGTACTTATACTGGCAGGAAAAAGAGGCAATTTGGAGGCCCTTGCACAAACTGGCTTTATTCTACCTAAGTTGCCCTCCCACAAGTGTGTACTCCGAAAGAGTGTTTAGTGCCGCCGCTCACCTTGTCAGCAATCGGCGTACGAGGTTACATCCAGAAAATGTGGAGAAGATGATGTTCATTAAAATGAATTATAATCAATTCCTCCGCGGAGACATTGACCAGCAGCAATTGCCTCCACAAAGTACACAGGGAGCTGAGATGGTGGATTCCAGTGGGGACGAATTGATAATCTGTGAGGAGGGGGATGTACACGGTGATATATTGGAGGGTGAAGATGAGGTGGACATCTTGCCTCTGTAGAGCCAGTTTGTGCAAGGAGAGATTAATTGCTTCTTTTTTGGGGGGGGTCCAAACCAACCCGTCATATCAGTCACAGTCGTGTGGCAGACCCTGTCACTGAAATGATGGGTTGGTTAAAGTGTGCATGTCCTGTTTTGTTTATACAACATAAGGGTGGGTGGGAGGGCCCAAGGACAATTCCATCTTGCACCTCTTTTTTCTTTTCTTTTTCTTTGCATCATGTGCTGATTGGGGAGGGTTTTTTGGAAGGGACATCCTGCGTGACACTGCAGTGCCACTCCTAGATGGGCCCGGTGTTTGTGTCGGCCACTAGGGTCGCTAATCTCACTCACACAGCTACCTCATTGCGCCTCTTTTTTTCTTTGCGTCATGTGCTGTTTGGGGAGGGTTTTTTGGAAGGGCCATCCTGCGTGACACTGCAGTGCCACTCCTAGATGGGCCCGGTGTTTGTGTCGGCCACTAGGGTCGCTAATCTTACTCACACAGCTACCTCATTGCGCCTCTTTTTTTCTTTGCGTCATGTGCTGTTTGGGGAGGGTTTTTTGGAAGGGACATCCTGCGTGACACTGCAGTGCCACTCCTAGATGGGCCCGGTGTTTGTGTCGGCCACTAGGGTCGCTTATCTTACTCACACAGCGACCTCGGTGCAAATTTTAGGACTAAAAATAATATTGTGAGGTGTGAGGTATTCAGAATAGACTGAAAATGAGTGTAAATTATGGTTTTTGAGGTTAATAATACTTTGGGATCAAAATGACCCCCAAATTCTATGATTTAAGCTGTTTTTTAGTGTTTTTTGAAAAAAACACCCGAATCCAAAACACACCCGAATCCGACAAAAAAAATTCGGTGAGGTTTTGCCAAAACGCGTTCGAACCCAAAACACGGCCGCGGAACCGAACCCAAAACCAAAACACAAAACCCGAAAAATTTCAGGCGCTCATCTCTACTCTGTACGTCTGTCTCCACTGAAAACTACCTATCAAAAGGCTAACACTGTAACGGTCTGTGATATCACCCTGGCCTGAGCTGCATTGTGATGCAGCTGTGATGTCATAAAGGAAGTGGCTGGGGCCTTATTAGGGAAACTGTGCAGGGAAATTATAAGATGATGTGTTTAATAAAATAACTTCATTAAAATAATGTTATCACATGAATGTGCTGTTAGCTCACAGACGCTATTTCACATATCTCAGACTTGGGCCACACACAGCGGTTTAGTGGTCCCATTCAGCGGGACCGGCTTGGCAGGAAGGAACATTTTGGGTTCACACACTAGCCTTTCCGCAGGATGCCGCTGCACAGTATCTGGCCAGTGCCACGACCAGATTTCAAGTAGAACCGCACTGTGTGAACAAATACACTCAAATGTATATGTTCTAAGTGAAATCCAGTCATCCTGTCATCCTGCTCAACCACAGTATGCTGCGGTTGGGTCTGGTGGATGCGGCACCGCCACATATGTGTGGATGGCCGAATAGGAGACCATGGGGGTCATTCCGAGTTGTTCGCTCGTTATTTTTTTCTCGCAACGGAGCAGTTAGTCGCTAATGCGCATGCGCAATGTCCGCAGTGCGACTGCGCCAAGTAAATTTGCTATGCAGTTAAGTATTTTACTCACGGCATTACGAGGTTTTTTCTTCGTTCTGGTGATCGTAATGTGATTGACAGGAAGTGGGTGTTTCTGGGCGGAAACTGGCCGTTTTATGGGTGTGTGTGAAAAAACGCTACCGTTTCTGGGAAAAACGCGGGAGTGGCCGGAGAAACGGAGGAGTGTCTGGGCGAACGCTGGGTGTGTTTGTGACGTCAAACCAGGAACGACAAGCACTAAACTGATCGCAGATGCCAACTAAGTGTGGAGCTACTCAGAAACTGCTAAGAAGTGTCTATTCGCAAATCTGCTAATCTTTCGTTCGCAATTTTGATAAGCTAAGACTCACTCCCAGTAGGCGGCGGCTTAGCGTGTGCAATGCTGCTAAAAGCAGCTTGCGAGCGAACAACTCGGAATGAGGGCCTATGTGCAGGCTCCTTCCTGCCAAGCGGACCCACTAAACCGCTATGTGTGGCCCAAGCCTAAGTATAAGCATAGGCGTGCACAGCACATTTTATTAGGGGGTGCACGACTGGAGTGGCGTGCCTAGACCCGCCTACTGGGCGTGCCTAATCCCGCCTACTGGGCGTGCCTAGCCCCGCCTACTGGGCGTGCCAGCACCATATATTAGCAGACAAAGCAAACTAAATAATACAAGGAATTTGAATAGAGTGTAGAGTGAGGGCTGGCAGAGGTTTATTAAACCTAACAAGCTGTAAGCCTGGGACCTCGCTGACATCTGTCCATTGCCCCCTACATTACAGCAGATATATTATATTGCCTGTATTGTAAATCACTTTAAAAGAGCTGGGAAGGTGGGAGTTGGTGGTTTAGAAATCTCTGCTCTAGGAGATAGACATTTTGTAGGTGTTCTGCAAAATTAGTTTCATTAAAATGGCCCTTACATTAAGAATAAAAAATCAGCAATCCGTTGTGGTGCAAGGCAGGGTAAGCATCTGTGAGGTGTAATAGAAACGCTACATCTGCTTGGTGTTACAGCAGACTTACATGCAATTCTTACTCCTACAGTAACTACAATACAGAAATTAGAATTCAATTGTTAGACAGTATGAATAAACACAGGGCAGGCCGGTTGTTTCTTCATCGCCCACTTTTAATTCTTACCATTATCATCACAGGTGCCAGATTATAACAGATGACTTTTCATTTAGGACAACTTAGGTTTTTGAAAATAGTGTGAAATAAGTGTCTGTGACTTCTATAATTAGTACTTTGAAACCTGCAGAACTAAATATTTAAACACAAGCACAGACAAAACACTTTAAAGTAGAGATGAGCGCCTGAAATTTTTCGGGTTTTGTGTTTTGGTTTTGGGTTCGGTTCCGCGGCCGTGTTTTGGGTTCGAACGCGTTTTGGCAAAACCTCACCGAATTATTTTTGTCGGATTCGGGTGTGTTTTGGATTCGGGTGTTTTTTTCCAAAAACACTAAAAAACAGCTTAAATCATAGAATTTGGGGGTCATTTTGATCCCAAAGTATTATTAACCTCAAAAACCATAATTTACACTCATTTTCAGTCTATTCTGAATACCTCACACCTCACAATATTATTTTTAGTCCTAAAATTTGCACCGAGGTCGCTGTGTGAGTAAGATAAGCGACCCTAGTGGCCGACACAAACACCGGGCCCATCTAGGAGTGGCACTGCAGTGTCACGCAGGATGTCCCTTCCAAAAAACCCTCCCCAAACAGCACATGACGCAAAGAAAAAAAGAGGCGCAATGAGGTAGCTGTGTGAGTAAGATTAGCGACCCTAGTGGCCGACACAAACACCGGGCCCATCTAGGAGTGGCACTGCAGTGTCACGCAGGATGGCCCTTCCAAAAAACCCTCCCCAAACAGCACATGACGCAAAGAAAAAAAGAGGCGCAATGAGGTAGCTGTGTGAGTAAGATTAGCGACCCTAGTGGCCGACACAAACACCGGGCCCATCTAGGAGTGGCACTGCAGTGTCACGCAGGATGGCCCTTCCAAAAAACCCTCCCCAAACAGCACATGACGCAAAGAAAAAAAGAGGCGCAATGAGGTAGCTGACTGTGTGAGTAAGATTAGCGACCCTAGTGGCCGACACAAACACCGGGCCCATCTAGGAGTGGCACTGCAGTGTCACGCAGGATGTCCCTTCCAAAAAACCCTCCCCAAACAGCACATGACGCTAAGAAAAAAAGAGGCGCAATGAGGTAGCTGTGTGAGTAAGATTAGCGACCCTAGTGGCCGACACAAACACCGGGCACATCTAGGAGTGGCACTGCAGTGTCACGCAGGATGTCCCTTCCAAAAAACCCTCCCCAAACAGCACATGACGCAAAGAAAAAAAGAGGCGCAATGAGGTAGCTGTTTGAGTAAGATTAGCGACCCTAGTGGCCGACACAAACACCGGGCCCATCTAGGAGTGGCACTGCAGTGTCACGCAGGATGTCCCTTCCAAAAAACCCTCCCCAATCAGCACATGATGCAAAGAAAAAGAAAAGAAAAAAGAGGAGCAAGATGGAATTATCCTTGGGCCCTCCCACCCACCCTTATGTTGTATAAACAAAACAGGACATGCACACTTTAACCAACCCATCATTTCAGTGACAGGGTCTGCCACACGACTGTGACTGATATGACGGGTTGGTTTGGACCCCCCCCCAAAAAAGAAGCAATTAATCTCTCCTTGCACAAACTGGCTCTACAGAGGCAAGATGTCCACCTCATCTTCACCCTCCGATATATCACCGTGTACATCCCCCTCCTCACAGATTATCAATTCGTCCCCACTGGAATCCACCATCTCAGCTCCCTGTGTACTTTGTGGAGGCAATTGCTGCTGGTCAATGTCTCCGCGGAGGAATTGATTATAATTCATTTTAATGAACATCATCTTCTCCACATTTTCTGGATGTAACCTCGTACGCCGATTGCTGACAAGGTGAGCGGCGGCACTAAACACTCTTTCGGAGTACACACTTGTGGGAGGGCAACTTAGGTAGAATAAAGCCAGTTTGTGCAAGGGCCTCCAAATTGCCTCTTTTTCCTGCCAGTATAAGTACGGACTGTGTGACGTGCCTACTTGGATGCGGTCACTCATATAATCCTCCACCATTCTATCAATGTTGAGAGAATCATATGCAGTGACAGTAGACGACATGTCCGTAATCGTTGTCAGGTCCTTCAGTCCGGACCAGATGTCAGCATCAGCAGTCGCTCCAGACTGCCCTGCATCACCGCCAGCGGGTGGGCTCGGAATTCTGAGCCTTTTCCTCGCACCCCCAGTTGCGGGAGAATGTGAAGGAGGAGATGTTGACAGGTCGCGTTCCGCTTGACTTGACAATTTTGTCACCAGCAGGTCTTTCAACCCCAGCAGACCTGTGTCTGCCGGAAAGAGAGATCCAAGGTAGGCTTTAAATCTAGGATCGAGCACGGTGGCCAAAATGTAGTGCTCTGATTTCAACAGATTGACCACCCGTGAATCCTTGTTAAGCGAATTAAGGGCTGCATCCACAAGTCCCACATGCCTAGCGGAATCGCTCCCTTTTAGCTCCTTCTTCAATGCCTCCAGCTTCTTCTGCAAAAGCCTGATGAGGGGAATGACCTGACTCAGGCTGGCAGTGTCTGAACTGACTTCACGTGTGGCAAGTTCAAAGGGCATCAGAACCTTGCACAACGTTGAAATCATTCTCCACTGCACTTGAGACAGGTGCATTCCATCTCCTATATCGTGCTCAATTGTATAGGCTTGAATGGCCTTTTGCTGCTCCTCCAACCTCTGAAGCATATAGAGGGTTGAATTCCACCTCGTTACCACTTCTTGCTTCAGATGATGGCAGGGCAGGTTCAGTAGTTTTTGGTGGTGCTCCAGTCTTCTGTACGTGGTGCCTGTACGCCGAAAGTGTCCCGCAATTTTTCTGGCCACCGACAGCATCTCTTGCACGCCCCTGTCGTTTTTTAAAAAATTCTGCACCACCAAATTCAAGGTATGTGCAAAACATGGGACGTGCTGGAATTTGCCCATATTTAATGCACACACAATATTGCTGGCGTTGTCCGATGCCACAAATCCACAGGAGAGTCCAATTGGGGTAAGCCATTCCGCGATGATCTTCCTCAGTTGCCGTAAGAGGTTTTCAGCTGTGTGCGTATTCTGGAAAGCGGTGATACAAAGCGTAGCCTGCCTAGGAAAGAGTTGGCGTTTGCGAGATGCTGCTACTGGTGCCGCCGCTGCTGTTCTTGCGGCGGGAGTCCATACATCTACCCAGTGGGCTGTCACAGTCATATAGTCCTGACCCTGCCCTGCTCCACTTGTCCACATGTCCGTGGTTAAGTGGACATTGGGTACAACTGCATTTTTTAGGAGACTGGTGAGTCTTTTTCTGACGTCCGTGTACATTCTCGGTATCGCCTGCCTAGAGAAGTGGAACCTAGATGGTATTTGGTAACGGGGGCACACTGCCTCAATAAATTGTCTAGTTCCCTGTGAACTAACGGCGGATACCGGACGCACGTCTAACACCAACATAGTTGTCAAGGACTCAGTTATCCGCTTTGCAGTAGGATGACTGCTGTGATATTTCATCTTCCTCGCAAAGGACTGTTGAACAGTCAATTGCTTACTGGAAGTAGTACAAGTGGGCTTACGACTTCCCCTCTGGGATGACCATCGACTCCCAGCGGCAACAACAGCAGCGCCAGCAGCAGTAGGCGTTACACGCAAGGATGCATCGGAGGAATCCCAGGCAGGAGAGGACTCGTCAGACTTGCCAGTGACATGGCCTGCAGGACTATTGGCATTCCTGGGGAAGGAGGAAATTGACACTGAGGGAGTTGGTGGGGTGGTTTGCGTGAGCTTGGTTACAAGAGGAAGGGATTTACTGGTCAGTGGACTGCTTCCGCTGTCACCCAAAGTTTTTGAACTTGTCACTGACTTATTATGAATGCGCTGCAGGTGACGTATAAGGGAGGATGTTCCGAGGTGGTTAACGTCCTTACCCCTACTTATTACAGCTTGACAAAGGGAACACACGGCTTGACACCTGTTGTCCGCATTTCTGGTGAAATACCTCCACACCGAAGAGCTGATTTTTTTGGTATTTTCACCTGGCATGTCAACGGCCATATTCCTCCCACGGACAACAGGTGTCTCCCCGGGTGCCTGACTTAAACAAACCACCTCACCATCAGAATCCTCCTGGTCAATTTCCTCCCCAGCGCCAGCAACACCCATATCCTCCTCATCCTGGTGTACTTCAACACTGACATCTTCAATCTGACTATCAGGAACTGGACTGCGGGTGCTCCTTCCAGCACTTGCAGGGGGCGTGCAAATGGTGGAAGGCGCATGCTCTTCACGTCCAGTGTTGGGAAGGTCAGGCATCGCAACCGACACAATTGGACTCTCCTTGTGGATTTGGGATTTCAAAGAACGCACAGTTCTTTGCGGTGCTTTTGCCAGCTTGAGTCTTTTCAGTTTTCTAGCGAGAGGCTGAGTGCTTCCATCCTCATGTGAAGCTGAACCACTAGCCATGAACATAGGCCAGGGCCTCAGCCGTTCCTTGCCACTCCGTGTGGTAAATGGCATATTGGCAAGTTTACGCTTCTCCTCCGACAATTTTATTTTAGGTTTTGGAGTCCTTTTTTTACTGATATTTGGTGTTTTGGTTTTGACATGCTCTGTACTATGCCATTGGGCATCGGCCTTGGCAGACGACGTTGCTGGCATTTCATCGTCTCGGCCATGACTAGTGGCAGCAGCTTCAGCACGAGGTGGAAGTGGATCTTGATCTTTCCCTAATTTTGGAACCTCAACATTTTTGTTCTCCATATTTTAATAGGCACAACTAAAAGGCACCTCAGGTAAACAATGGAGATGGATGGATTGGATACTAGTATACAATTATGGACGGGCTGCCGAGTGCCGACACAGAGGTAGCCACAGCCGTGAACTACCGCACTGTACTGTGTCTGCTGCTAATATATAGACTGGTTGATAAAGAGATAGTATACTCGTAACTAGTATGTATGTATAAAGAAAGAAAAAAAAACCACGGTTAGGTGGTATATACAATTATGGACGGGCTGCCGAGTGCCGACACAGAGGTAGCCACAGCCGTGAACTACCGCACTGTACTGTGTCTGCTGCTAATATATAGACTGGTTGATAAAGAGATAGTATACTCGTAACTAGTATGTATGTATAAAGAAAGAAAAAAAAAACACGGTTAGGTCACTGGTATATACAATTATGGACGGGCTGCCGAGTGCCGACACAGAGGTAGCCACAGCCGTGAACTACCGCACTGTACTGTGTCTGCTGCTAATATATAGACTGGTTGATAAAGAGATAGTATACTCGTAACTAGTATGTATGTATAAAGAAAGAAAAAAAAACCACGGTTAGGTGGTATATACAATTATGGACGGGCTGCCGAGTGCCGACACAGAGGTAGCCACAGCCGTGAACTACCGCACTGTACTGTGTCTGCTGCTAATATATAGACTGGTTGATAAAGAGATAGTATACTCGTAACTAGTATGTATGTATAAAGAAAGAAAAAAAAACCACGGTTAGGTCACTGGTATATACAATTATGGACGGGCTGCCGAGTGCCGACACAGAGGTAGCCACAGCCGTGAACTACCGCACTGTACTGTGTCTGCTGCTAATATATAGACTGGTTGATAAAGAGATAGTATACTCGTAACTAGTATGTATGTATAAAGAAAGAAAAAAAAACCACGGTTAGGTGGTATATACAATTATGGACGGGCTGCCGAGTGCCGACACAGAGGTAGCCACAGCCGTGAACTACCGCACTGTACTGTGTCTGCTGCTAATATATAGACTGGTTGATAAAGAGATAGTATACTCGTAACTAGTATGTATGTATAAAGAAAGAAAAAAAAACCACGGTTAGGTCACTGGTATATACAATTATGGACGGGCTGCCGAGTGCCGACACAGAGGTAGCCACAGCCGTGAACTACCGCACTGTACTGTGTCTGCTGCTAATATATAGACTGGTTGATAAAGAGATAGTATACTCGTAACTAGTATGTATGTATAAAGAAAGAAAAAAAAACCACGGTTAGGTGGTATATACAATTATGGACGGGCTGCCGAGTGCCGACACAGAGGTAGCCACAGCCGTGAACTACCGCACTGTACTGTGTCTGCTGCTAATATATAGACTGGTTGATAAAGAGATAGTATACTCGTAACTAGTATGTATGTATAAAGAAAGAAAAAAAAACCACGGTTAGGTCACTGGTATATACAATTATGGACGGGCTGCCGAGTGCCGACACAGAGGTAGCCACAGCCGTGAACTACCGCACTGTACTGTGTCTGCTGCTAATATATAGACTGGTTGATAAAGAGATAGTATACTCGTAACTAGTATGTATGTATAAAGAAAGAAAAAAAAACCACGGTTAGGTGGTATATACAATTATGGACGGGCTGCCGAGTGCCGACACAGAGGTAGCCACAGCCGTGAACTACCGCACTGTACTGTGTCTGCTGCTAATATATAGACTGGTTGATAAAGAGATAGTATACTCGTAACTAGTATGTATGTATAAAGAAAGAAAAAAAAACCACGGTTAGGTCACTGGTATATACAATTATGGACGGGCTGCCGAGTGCCGACACAGAGGTAGCCACAGCCGTGAACTACCGCACTGTACTGTGTCTGCTGCTAATATATAGACTGGTTGATAAAGAGATAGTATACTCGTAACTAGTATGTATGTATAAAGAAAGAAAAAAAAACCACGGTTAGGTCACTGGTATATACAATTATGGACGGGCTGCCGAGTGCCGACACAGAGGTAGCCACAGCCGTGAACTACCGCACTGTACTGTGTCTGCTGCTAATATATAGACTGGTTGATAAAGAGATAGTATACTCGTAACTAGTATGTATGTATAAAGAAAGAAAAAAAAAACACGGTTAGGTCACTGGTATATACAATTATGGACGGGCTGCCGAGTGCCGACACAGAGGTAGCCACAGCCGTGAACTACCGCACTGTACTGTGTCTGCTGCTAATATATAGACTGGTTGATAAAGAGATAGTATACTCGTAACTAGTATGTATGTATAAAGAAAGAAAAAAAAACCACGGTTAGGTCACTGGTATATACAATTATGGACGGGCTGCCGAGTGCCGACACAGAGGTAGCCACAGCCGTGAACTACCGCACTGTACTGTGTCTGCTGCTAATATATAGACTGGTTGATAAAGAGATAGTATACTCGTAACTAGTATGTATGTATAAAGAAAGAAAAAAAAAACACGGTTAGGTCACTGGTATATACAATTATGGACGGGCTGCCGAGTGCTGACACAGAGGTAGCCACAGCCGTGAACTACCGCACTGTACTGTGTCTGCTGCTAATATATAGACTGGTTGATAAAGAGATAGTATACTCGTAACTAGTATGTATGTATAAAGAAAGAAAAAAAAACCACGGTTAGGTCACTGGTATATACAATTATGGACGGGCTGCCGAGTGCCGACACAGAGGTAGCCACAGCCGTGAACTACCGCACTGTACTGTGTCTGCTGCTAATATATAGACTGGTTGATAAAGAGATAGTATACTCGTAACTAGTATGTATGTATAAAGAAAGAAAAAAAAACCACGGTTAGGTCACTGGTATATACAATTATGGACGGGCTGCCGAGTGCCGACACAGAGGTAGCCACAGCCGTGAACTACCGCACTGTACTGTGTCTGCTGCTAATATATAGACTGGTTGATAAAGAGATAGTATACTCGTAACTAGTATGTATGTATAAAGAAAGAAAAAAAAACCACGGTTAGGTCACTGGTATATACAATTATGGACGGGCTGCCGAGTGCCGACACAGAGGTAGCCACAGCCGTGAACTACCGCACTGTACTGTGTCTGCTGCTAATATATAGACTGGTTGATAAAGAGATAGTATACTCGTAACTAGTATGTATGTATAAAGAAAGAAAAAAAAAACACGGTTAGGTCACTGGTATATACAATTATGGACGGGCTGCCGAGTGCCGACACAGAGGTAGCCACAGCCGTGAACTACCGCACTGTACTGTGTCTGCTGCTAATATATAGACTGGTTGATAAAGAGATAGTATACTCGTAACTAGTATGTATGTATAAAGAAAGAAAAAAAAACCACGGTTAGGTCACTGGTATATACAATTATGGACGGGCTGCCGAGTGCCGACACAGAGGTAGCCACAGCCGTGAACTACCGCACTGTACTGTGTCTGCTGCTAATATAGACTGGTTGATAAAGAGATAGTATACTACTAATATTATATACTGGTGGTCAGGTCACTGGTCACTAGTCACACTGGCAGTGGCACTCCTGCAGCAAAAGTGTGCACTGTTTAATTTTAATATAATATTATGTACTCCTGGCTCCTGCTATAACCTATAACTGGCACTGCAGTAGTGCTCCCCAGTCTCCCCCACAATTATAAGCTGTGTGAGCTGAGCAGTCAGACAGATATAATATATATAGATGATGCAGCACACTGGCCTGAGCCTGAGCAGTGCACACAGATATGGTATGTATGTGACTGAGTCACTGTGTGCTGTGTATCGCTTTTTTCAGGCAGAGAACGGATTATAAATAAAAGTGGTGGTCACTGGTCACTATCAGCAAAACTCTGCACTGTACACTACTGAGTACTCCTAATGCTCCCCAAAATTAGTAAATCAAGTGTCTAAACGGAGAGGACGCCAGCCACGTCCTCTCCCTATCAATCTCAATGCACGTGTGAAAATGGCGGCGACGCGCGGCTCCTTATATAGAATCCGAGTCTCGCGATAGAATCCGAGCCTCGCGAGAATCCGACAGCGTCATGATGACGTTCGGGCGCGCTCGGGTTAACCGAGCAAGGCGGGAAGATCCGAGTCGCTCGGACTCGTGAAAAAAAACATGAAGTTCTGGCGGGTTCGGATTCAGAGAAACCGAACCCGCTCATCTCTACTTTAAAGTACGATGTGTGTAATATAAATCTATTATGACACATACAATTCCAGGATGTTTCTTGCAGGCATCTAACAAGCAGGGGGAATCTCCATTCCTCATGGTGTCATCCCAGATCTGGTTACTTGTGAATAATTTGTTCAGCTTCAGAACACCTTGAGAAAGAAAGTGAAGAATAATTAACTAAAAAAAATAATGTGCTTGCTCCCTGAAAAAAATAAAATCAATATTAGAATGTTTTACTTAATTTTAGTTATGAATAGTTTCTTTAATTTCCTTATCATCCTCATTATTGTTTAGTTATAATGCACCAGAAAACTCTGTTGTGTCAGTTAGTAACAAATCATACCAGGAAATGAATCACATATTAAAATATCAACTACAGAGGATGTTGACTGAGAAGGGTCCGATGTGAGACAGGATACAAGAGCCCCTAGTGTGGGCGTTTACAGTCAAGATAGAGGGCAAGTTGGAGGCAATTAGGCCTGTTAGAATTGGTAATGGAGATTGGAGAGGTCATAGACATATAAGCAGGAGCAGATAGTATGGAAGAGTAGCTGGATTTGGATGCTGGAGTTAAAGGGGCCCAGTTATCAATAATCGATTTAGGTGTGATATTAGCACCCAAAATCTCAATGAAATATGCCATTATACCAACAGAATGTATTAAAGAGCACTCACAGGTGCAGGGCATCAGAATCAGCATAAATAAACCACAACTCACCGGAGAGGGAAGTGTGCAGTGCGGATGTCTTCAGACTGGTCAGTTCCTTCATCCTAGTTTCCTCCACACTGGTGCAGAATATACTCTCCTAGGCATACAACTTCAGCAACTTAATGCCTTTCAAGATCTCATTTGTTTACGTAAACCGCTCCATGGAATAAGCCTTTCATGGCATAAAAACAAACAATGTAATAACGGGCAATTGCGTTACATAACACCTTAAAACAATAATGCTCATTTACAAACCACTAACATGCAATGCTTACAAAAGTGCAAGGCAGGACAAATGCATCTGACACCGTTTGACAACCTTTTGCCCATTTTTGCACAGTCTAAATTACTCGGTGACTGCACAGTTTCACTTTGTTCTCAGGCACGCTGCTGTGTGCTGTGCACTGCTAGCATAGGTGTGCCCAGCATATTACATTACAGTGAGCGGTAGAACCAATCTTGGTATAAGTCAAGTATTACCTTAAAGTCATCAATCCACTTCTTATAATTAAACCCAACCATTCAAATATCATGTCCCACACAATATTCCCAATCTACTTACCCATAACCTTGCACTGTAGCCAGCTCCTGCTCTCTTCTACTGTAACAGATGTTTACACTTTGGTTTACACTGCATCTTCATCTCGGGAACTTTTTAAAACTTTGTTCAAATAACAAACTGAATAATAAAGCTGAAGTCTGTGAAGTAGACTTCGCTGATTTTTAACATACAAACTTAAGGATTGCAGTTCAGTTGAGAACCACTGTAATTATTTAGGTCCTTTTGTCTTGATTTTTATTGTTCCTTGTTTTAAAGAAGAAGACGTCTCTCACCAGCCGTCAATGATTTAAATTCCTCAATAACATCATTGTAATTTACGGAGAGAGCCAATTCTTGCTCAATGTACAACAACATGAGTGAATCGAGGCGCTGTTGGGACATTGTACTTCTTAACTTGTTTTTTACATGTCCTAGCTTTGAAAATGCCCTCTCACATGAACAGCTAGTAACCGGTATGACAGCAAAGTGTTGAATAGCTTTATAGAAGGCCGGGAACATGGAAAACCGATGCGATTCCTTTAGCCAATCAAGCCACTGTTATGATTCCCGTACTCCAGACCAGAGGAGATCTTATGGCAGAGGTCTGAGTACTGGAAAGATATGCTGGTTACGGGAGCAGGAAAGCCTAGTAACCCCTGGCGCCCTAACTCCGTTGTCTCGCCCGTGTTATCAGAAATCCCCTGCGAGACTATGGTTGCTTGAGCCCATGGCAGCCGCGTTTGAAGGGCGGATTATGTCTGCCCAACTTCGATGCCCCCTCAGGTCTTAATGGGAGACAAAGGGAAATCCGAGACAGGGTGATAACAAGGGGCCCTCTGACTAAGCAACCAGGCCAGGGGCTACAAGCTAACTAACTTAAACCAAAAGTATGTGCGGACAAACCGCCAGGGAAAAGGACAACCAAAGATCCACTGATCCGTTACTCCTATCCAGCACCGCTGGATACCAGAGTGGATTTGTGGGAGCGGAATCCTCCGCAAAAGCTCCGGAACACAATGAAACTAAATAATAAACAGTAAGCGGTCAAGCCGCAACACACGGCTACGCCGCGACTCACGAACACCACAGGATGTTAAAGGTGCTCGGTCGGACTCCAGGAATAGATGACAACTTCCGAGTACAGGACCACTGAGGACAGGAACAACCGGATTGAGCAGGACTGGAAACTCTCTGTAACTGACACAGCAAACAGGAAGCTATCACCGGCGTCTGTGAGAAGTCCTGAGAGTGCTTAAATTTGGGAGCCCTCCAATCAAGATCCAGACAGGGTAATCACATAATCATGCCGTGCAGCTGCATGCTGTACGGCCAGGATACCATTGAACTGATTAATTAAGACCCAGCAACGGGGAACGCGGTCCGAGCGTGGCGTCCCCGTTGCTAGGGTCTGAGCGGCTCCGTGCGCCCGGCGTCTAGCGTTGCTAGGGAGCCGGCGGCTGTCTGCCTGCGGCGTCCCTAGTTGCTAGGCGCCGGGCCGCACTGACGGGCGGACCCTCGGCGCCTAACAGTACCCCCCCCTTGAGGAGGGGTCAAGGAACCCCCAAGGCCAGGTTTCTGAGGAAATTCTCGAAAAAATGCCCTTTTGAGCCTCGGGGCATGGAGATCCTCATCCAGGACCCAAGACCTTTCTTCTGGACCATAACCTCTCCAATGTACCAAAAAATAAAGCCGACCCCGGGACAACTTGGAATCGAGAACCTTCTCCACCAAGAACTCCTGCTGACCCTGTACATCTATTGGTGATTTCCCCTGAGAGATCTTGCGAGGAAATCTACTGGACAAAACATATGGTTTTAACAAGGAGCAATGGAAGGTATTTCCGATCCGTAAAGTTTTTGGTAAACGTAACCGGAAAGCAACTGGATTGACTTTTTTGATAATATGAAATGGTCCAATAAATTTAGGACCCAATCTGGCTGAGGTTTGTCGAAGTTTAATGTTGCGAGTCGACAACCATACCCTATCTCCTACTTTAAAAGTGCACGGCCGCCGGAGCCTGTCAGAAAATCTTTTCTCCCGAAATGCCGCTTTTCTGAGAGCCAGGTGCACTTTTCTCCAAATGAGTTTGAGATGAGAGGTCAAGGTCAGTGAGGAGACAGAGGAATGTTGAAAAAAGGAATTAGCTCTGGGGTGAAAACCAAAAACTGTAAAAAATGGAGACACATTGGTGGAGGAATGACAGGCATTGTTGTAAGCAAACTCCGCGAACGGAAGAAACTCAGACCAGTCATTTTGGAGTTTGGCCGAGTACAAACGCAAATATTGTTTTAATGATTGATTAACTCGCTCAGTCTGCCCGTTGGATTGGGGATGGTAGCCAGACGTTAAAGATAATTTCATCTTTAATGAGGCACAAAAAGACTTCCAAAATTGTGCAATGAATTGTGGACCCCGATCAGAGACAATATCAGTGGGTAACCCATGGAGTCTGAAAACATGGCGGAGGAACAAGACTGCCAATCCCTGGGCAGATGGCAATCGGGGAAGAGCAATGAAATGGGCCATTTTGCTAAAACGGTCCACTACCACCCATATGACTCGGCATCCGGCTGACAGAGGGAGGTCCACCACAAAATCCATGGAAATATGAGACCATGGCCTAAGAGGAACATTCAAGGGCATAAGTTGACCGATAGGCAAGGAACGGGGAACCTTATGCTGTGCACAGACCTGACAAGAAAAAACAAACACCTTAATGTCTTTGGAAAGACCAGGCCACCATACCGAGCGGGAAACTAATTCAAAAGTTTTGGCGATCCCCGGATGCCCGGCAACTTTGCTATCATGAAACTCCGTCAAAACAGTTGCTCTCAAAAACTCGGGGACATAAAGACGACCAGCAGGAGTATTTCCAGGAGCTTGATGTTGAAGCTGCTTTAACTGGGTAAATAAATCTTGTGTGAGGCCTGCCCGAATGACTGAAGACGGAAGTATGGGAGTAACAGGACTGTTGTCTTGAACTGGAAGAAAACTGCGTGACAGGGCATCTGCCTTGGTATTCTTGGAACCTGGCCTGAAGGTGATAATGAACTTGAAACGAGTAAAAAATAAAGCCCAACGAGCTTGCCGGGCATTCAGCCGTTTAGCTGATTCAATGTATTGAAGATTTTTGTGATCAGTTAAAACTGAAATGGTATGAGTGGCTCCTTCAAGCCAATGCCTCCACTCCTCGAAAGCCCATTTAATAGCCAGTAATTCCCGGTTACCAACATCGTAGTTGGATTCAGCAGATGAGAATTTCCTGGACATAAAGGCACAAGGATGTAATTCTAGAGAATCCGGATCCTTCTGAGATAGGATAGCCCCTACTCCAACCTCCGAGGCATCAACCTCAACAATGAAAGGCAATTCTGGGTTGGGATGTCTGAGGACTGGGGCTGAGACAAAGGCTTGTTTCAAGGTCTGAAAAGATAACTCCGCTTCACGTGACCAGTTGGTAGGATCTGCTCCCTTCTTAGTCAGTGCCACAATGGGAGCAACTAGGTCGGAGAAAGAGTGAATAAATCTTCTATAGTAATTCGCAAACCCTAAAAAGCGCTGAATTGCTTTTAAGTTGGTGGGTTGCGCCCAACTAAGGATGGCTTGGAGCTTCTTTGGTTCCATACAGAATCCCCGAGGGGAAATGATGTACCCTAAAAAGGATACCTCCGTGACATGAAATTCACACTTCTCCAGCTTGGCATATAGGTGATTTTCACGTAATTTTTTTAGAACCTGACGCACCTGGGTAACATGTTGTTCTATAGAGTCAGAATATATCAAAATATCGTCTAAGTAGACTACAACGAATCTTCCAAGAAATTCACGGAGCACATCGTTAATGAGATCCTGGAAAACTGCCGGAGCGTTCGACAGGCCGAATGGCATAACCAGATACTCATAGTGACCCGACTGAGTACTGAATGCCGTTTTCCACTCATCCCCTGACTTGATCCGGATGAGGTTATATGCTCCTCTCAGGTCAATCTTAGAAAAAATCACAGCCGAACGTAGCTGATCAAAGATGACAGAAATCAGCGGCAAAGGGTAAGTATTTTTTACTGAGATCTTATTCAAGGCTCTAAAGTCAATGCAAGGTCTGAGTGATCCATCCTTCTTCTCCACGAAGAAGAAGCCTGCACTTAAAGGGGATTTAGATGGCCTGATAAATCCTTTCCCTAGGCTTTCTTTAACATACTCATTCATGGCCACAGTTTCAGGTCCGGACAATGCATATAACCTTCCCTTAGGCAAAGTGGCACCAGGAATTAGCTCAATAGCACAATCATAAGGCCTATGGGGAGGCAGAATGTCCGCATTGCCCTTGGAAAATACATCAACAAAATCCAGGTATTCCACAGGAATGGGTGCGGGAATGACAGCAGCTATTCTGATGGGAAACGTAATACATTCCTTATTACAGATGGTACCCCATTGTGAGATCTCCCCCGACTGCCAATCAATGATGGGATTATGAAAGGCCAGCCAAGGGTGACCCAGAACCACTGGAACTGCTGGGCAATGGGTAAGGAAAAACTAAATTTTTTCAGAATGCAGAGCTCCTACCGAAAGTAGAACAGGAGGTGTACAGAGAGAAATAACCCCATTGGACAAGGGACTCCCATCTAAACCATGCATGGTGATACACCTACCCAAGGCTAACTGAGGAATACCTAAGGCCTTGGCCCATGTTAAATCCATAAAGTTCCCTGCAGCTCCACTGTCCACAAAAGCCGAGACCGAGGAACAGAGGCTGCCAAAGGAAACTTTAGCTGGGACTAACAGTGAATTATTTGAGGAGATAAGCTGCAGACCAAAGTGAACCCCCTCACAAATCACTTGGTCGAGGCGTTTCCCGACTTGTTCGGACAACTACGGGCAAAATGTCCCTTACCTCCACAGTATAAACAAAGACCAGAATTTTGCCTTCTGGTTCTTTCTTCAGGAGACAGTTTGGAGAGGCCTATCTGCATGGGCTCCTCTATGTCCACAGGAATGGAAAAAACACAAGGAGTAGACCCGACAGATGCTCCTTTTTCAGCCCTCCGCTCTCTGAGACGACGATCAATCTTAATAGAGAGCTCCATGAGTTTATCGAGAGTCTCAGGAGCGGGATACTGAAGGAGACTGTCTTTTATAGACTCGGATAAGCCGAGGCGAAACTGACTGCGCAGGGCTGGGTCATTCCATCCACAGTCGTTCGACCAACGGCGAAACTCCGTACAATAAATCTCTGCGGGATTCCTACCCTGTCTGAGAGCACGCAACTGACTCTCGGCGGATGCCTCTCTATCAGGGTCGTCATACAATAGCCCTAAAGACCCCAGAAAGGCGTCTACAGACAATAAAGCCGGATCGTCTGTTCTTAAACCAAAAGCCCAGGTCTGAGGATCCCCCTGAAGTAAAGAAATAATAATTCCAACCCGCTGAGATTCCGTACCTGAGGAGACTGGTCTTAAACGAAAATAAAGTTTACAAGACTCTTTAAAATTAAAAAACTGCTTTCTATCCCCAGAAAAACGGTCAGGCAAATGCATTTTTGGTTCAGGAATGACCCTCGGGGAAGTCCGTAACAGATCTTCCTGTGACCTCACCCGAAGGGACAGATCCTGAACCATCTGAGTAAGTTCTTGAATCTGGCTAACTAGAAGCTGGCCAGGATTTGGCCCAACACCGGTGGGATTCATGAGGCCGACAAATCTTCCAACTGAATAAGGGAAAAAATTAAATCCTGTTTAATTTTAAATTTTAGTCTGGCCGGTGATAATGTTATGATTCCCGTACTCCAGACCAGAGGAGATCTTATGGCAGAGGTCTGAGTACTGGAAAGATATGCTGGTTACGGGAGCAGGAAAGCCTAGTAACCCCTGGCGCCCTAACTCCGTTGTCTCGCCCGTGTTATCAGAAATCCCCTGCGAGACTATGGTTGCTTGAGCCCATGGCAGCCGCGTTTGAAGGGCGGATTATGTCTGCCCAACTTCGATGCCCCCTCAGGTCTTAATGGGAGACAAAGGGAAATCCGAGACAGGGTGATAACAAGGGGCCCTCTGACTAAGCAACCAGGCCAGGGGCTACAAGCTAACTAACTTAAACCAAAAGTATGTGCGGACAAACCGCCAGGGAAAAGGACAACCAAAGATCCACTGATCCGTTACTCCTATCCAGCACCGCTGGATACCAGAGTGGATTTGTGGGAGCGGAATCCTCCGCAAAAGCTCCGGAACACAATGAAACTAAATAATAAACAGTAAGCGGTCAAGCCGCAACACACGGCTACGCCGCGACTCACGAACACCACAGGATGTTAAAGGTGCTCGGTCGGACTCCAGGAATAGATGACAACTTCCGAGTACAGGACCACTGAGGACAGGAACAACCGGATTGAGCAGGACTGGAAACTCTCTGTAACTGACACAGCAAACAGGAAGCTATCACCGGCGTCTGTGAGAAGTCCTGAGAGTGCTTAAATTTGGGAGCCCTCCAATCAAGATCCAGACAGGGTAATCACATAATCATGCCGTGCAGCTGCATGCTGTACGGCCAGGATACCATTGAACTGATTAATTAAGACCCAGCAACGGGGAACGCGGTCCGAGCATGGCGTCCCCGTTGCTAGGGTCTGAGCGGCTCCGTGCGCCCGGCGTCTAGCGTTGCTAGGGAGCCGGCGGCTGTCTGCCTGCGGCGTCCCTAGTTGCTAGGCGCCGGGCCGCACTGACGGGCGGACCCTCGGCGCCTAACAGCCACGGTCTTGTGTTTGTAGTGCAATCTTTAGAAGCACATGTATCATAGCCCTGAAGCAACTTTACTTCTGCTTCCAATTCATCTGTGGAAATTTTACATTTATTGGCAATAATTTTAAGGTCGTCCTTGTCAATTTTTAATTGTAACAAATTTCCCATTGCAGTTATTACTACACAAGTTTCCTGTTCAAATCTTTGGTCAATGCCAGCTATCATGGAGTCAAGGAGTGGATAAAAGGAAGTAATTCTCTCCTGTTCCTCTTTTGTGTTGAAGTGATGCTGGGTTTCAACTGTGTTATCCAAACGACTGGATATTTTTCTCTTCTTAACTGAAGGTATTGGTATATCTTTCTCTAAACATGCTGTCACAGATTCTTGGTAAATTGACTGAAAATGTTCTGCGTCATTCCTCATAGTAGCTAATGTGTTCCGCAAGCTTTTCACTCCTGCCATTGCTGTAAGTAAGTTGAGTTCTGGGTCTTGAAGAGCCTTACTCACTTTAACCACCATTTGGAGAATAGGATGCATCATGTGAAGTCCAAAGATGAAGTCAAATGACTTAAGTTCACAGATAAGACCTCTGGCTTTTATTTTAATGTCTGGAAGACGGGTCTCTTGAACAATCTCATCTAAGGCTTGTAAAATGATGGAATAGTTTTGTTTTACAGCAGCCACAGCTTCTGCTCTACAAGCCCATCTTGTATTAGACAGTGATTTTAAAGTCTTCAACTGGGATCCTACATCTTGGGAAATTTTCTCCATTCCTGCATGTCGAACTGAACTGCCCTCCATGAAGTTATAAAGAGTCTGAACAATGCCAAAAAAATCAAAAACTGTTCTGTTCTGTTTACTTGAAGTGCATGCATCTACTAGAACGAGATTCAAACAATGTGCATAGCAGTGCACATAGAGTATATTACTATTTCTTTCTTTACACTTCATTTGAACACCTGCTGTACATCCAGACATCGTAGATGCGCCATCAAAACAGACCGCTAATACTGATGACCACTCTATTTTAAGATTGTCAAGGACTTCATTAAATTGGTTAAAAATAGACTGTGCATCAACTTTGAAAAGTCTCTGAACAGACAAAAAAATTTCAACTGGACTATGTTTGTGATTGTCAAAATACCGCACAACAACGGACATCTGTTCATGGTGTCCACAGTCAGTGGTGTCATCAGCAATTATTGAAAGCACTTTTCCATGTAGTGAAGACACAATGTTTTGTAATACAACATTGTGTATGGCCACAATTATATCATTTTGGATGCGATTGCTTAGATAAGAAGCATTTCGAGGAGATTCTTTTGCATGTTTTGCCATGACAGGATCATATTTTTGAAGCATATCTACCAGATTAAGAAATAACCCTCTTTCAAGACTATCACATTTTTCATTGTGACCCCTAAATGGCCTTCCACCTTTTGCCAAACACAGAACTATATCAATCAGTCGCTCCATTACACTTCGGTTACGACATCTTAATTCTTCCTGTTTAGACAGGTAGGTCTGCTTGCCTTCATCTAACAATACATCAATAGGTTTCCCTTCATTAAAAGAAGTCCAAGATGTATGACTAAACACATGAGATTTAGACAGTTGATGGTTTTTGAAACGTTCATTAGCCTTATTCCAGTTCTTGAATCCTTTAGTAGTAAATGCCGAATCAGTATGCCCTTTGCTTGCTGCATCATTACCGGTGAAGAAACGGCAGTAAAAACAAAATGCTGCATCCGTTGATGGGCTGTATTCTAACCATCTGTACTTTTCATACCATTCAGAATGAAAACTTCTTACTTTAGATCCTATTTTATTTCTAGGATATGTACTCATTTTGGGCTGAAAGGGCCCTCTAGATATTCGTAACTGACGTTCCAATCTGTTTTTTGGAATATCACAGACTGGGTCATCAGATCGAGTATTTGCAGGCTTTGAATAAGAACTACATGGACTTGAACTGAGAGGCAAAGAGGTTTGTTGTTGGTCAGAAGTTGAACAACATGCACTATTAAGGATGTCAGCATTATCTTCCTGTAAGTGTGGAACTTCAGATTCTGAGGTGACTGCAGTTTGTGGTTGGTCAGAACTACATTCCGCACAACCGATGTCAGCATTATCTTCCTGTAAGTATGGAACTTCGGATTCTGATGTGACTGCGATTTGTTGCTGGTCAGAACTACATGCGCTATGACTGGTGCAAGCATTATCTTCCTGTAAGTTTGTAACTTCAGGTTCCGAGGCGATTGTGCTATTATTAGCACTTTCATTAGACTTCCCTTTGTCAGTTTCTTTTCTTATTTTAATAATAAACCTATCCATTTCTCAAGCTTAATAGAAGGTAGGTATATCAAAAGGTAGTAGTGTTAATATAAAAGTACATAGTCTGTATGTGCCTTTTTCTTTCATTTGTTTTGCTTCTACTAATATGATGTTTACAATTGGCCTTCAGCAATCTCTGGTACTGCTAGAATAAAACAAAACAAAAAATAGGTAGGTTGCTAATTAAAATAAACCTTTTCAATAACATCACTTTGTTAAATGTGTAGTTGTACTCACTGGAAAATGAAGAATTTGGCCTTCTAAAATAACTGATTTTACGGTGCTCAGCAGTGGAACACTAGAATTTAATTACGATATCCTGTTCTCTTGGAGTTCTGTAATAAGATGTAAAGGGATGAGAGTGTTATACTCCCATTACATAAATCACTAGTGAGGCCACATCTCTATTACTGTGCACAATTATGGGCACCGTACACTAAAAAGGATATCCTGGAACTAGAAAAGTTTCAGGGACAGGCGACCAAATTGATTAAGGGGATGGAGACACTAGAATAAGAGTAAAGGCTTGCTAGGCATGTTTACAATGGTAAAAAGGAGGTTAATAGGGGACATGATTAACATTTGCAATTATATAAGGGTCAATACACAGAGCTAACGGGGGATTTGTTTTTTGTAAGATCAAAAAGGACACGTGGACACCCGCTTAGGTTAGAGGAGCTTTCACACACAGACGGAAAGGTTTCTTCACAGTAAGGACATTACGTATTTGGAATTCCCGGCCTGAGAGAGAAGTAATCGCGGACTCGGTCATTACTTTTAAGAATGTGCTAGATAAATTCCTAATGGATAAGAATATACAAGGTTATGGTGGGTAAATCATGCACTATAGTAATAAAAAACAAAAGGAGTTTTTTTAGTTTACGGCTAAACATTCACCACAGCTAAAATTAGTCTTGTCTTTTTTTTCAACCTCAAACTATGTTACTATGTTCCAGAGACTTATTTGAATTCCATTGGAGCTAATAGCCTAAATTCTCTACAACATAAAAACACACTGTCACAGTCTTTTGTCAATCAATTCACTCACTTATCATTTATGAGCTGTGAAAGAATCCTCATAGATACACTGAGAAACACAAGTCACCCACGGATAGGATGGTGACCCTAGTGGATAAAATAAAAAAACATTAGAAATCTTGGTGGTCATTGAGTTGATCGCTAGCTGCATTTGTTCGCAGCGCAGCAATCAGGCTAAAAAAAACGTCAATTCTGAGTATGCGGCACAGTGAACGATGCAGTTTCGCACTGGGTCTAGCGAAGCATTTCAGTCGCACTGGTTGTAGCAGAGTGATTGACATGAAGTGGGCATTTCTGGGTGGCAACTGACCGTTTTCAGGGAGTGTTAGAAAAAACGCAGGCGTGCCAGGGAAAATGCAGGCTGTGACGTCAAATCCGGAAATTAATAGTCTGAAATGAGTGCAAGCGCTGAGTAGGTTTTGAGCTACTCTTAAACTACACAAAAAATGTTTGCAGGCGCTCTGCGATACAACCGTTCGCACTTCTGCTAAGCTAAAATACATTCTCAGTGGGCGGCGGCGGCATAGCGTTTGCACGGCTGCTAAAAACTGCTAGCGAGCGATCAACTCGGAATGACCCACATTGTTCTAACATTTCTATAAAATAAAATCATCAGCTGTTTAAAAATATGGTCATGTAAAAAAAAACACAAAAAAAAATGTTTAGATATATCTCGTCTTGGTTTTAGAGGTGAATATTTCTATTAAGCGAGTAAAATCAGTCTCAGTTAAAGAGGTTTCAAAGTCTCATTAACAGGGCTTTTTGTTGCCAAAATGCCGGGACCTCATAATTAGTACCAGTAAAAGAGGATTCCCACTTATCCAGGTTCAAGTGTATATATGTGTGTGTCTGTGTACTTATACACACATATATACAGCATAGTACATTGGTTCTCAAACTTTATTTTAGTCGTGGCACCCTAAGCCAAATGCATTGATACATTTAGAAAGAAATATTAAATTAATTTAAATTGTCCTTAGGTGTAATTGTGCGATGATGGACAAGATTTGCTTCTGTTTGGCCACATATTTTATGACTGGCAGCCACCAACACTGGTTTTGACCATTACATTGACCATATATAATTTGAATTGGTCCTGGACCACCAACCCAGGGCACCCCTGCATGTGTCCTGAGGCACCCCAGGGTGCCACGGCATACAGTTTGAGAACCACTGGCATAGTACATAGATTCGGCACTCACAAGTTGATTTAAAATGTTATTGTTCCGTTGTCATCCTCATAAGCAGTGTATCACCACAATAAACAAACAAAAAAAAAAGCAGGCAGCACTCAGTCCCTTTCATCAGGCTGTGTCCCCTGAAAAGTAGGGAAAAAATGTTAACTATTAAGAATACTCTGAGTGTCACCTGCTGTCCATTTGGATATTGTTGTGCTACGCTATCAATTCAGAACACGCATATACAGTTTGTCTGCTCCAGTGCCCTTCCTTAAATTCAACGGAAGGCTTATGGAAAGATATGGCACACTC